>NC_134406.1:173103556-173703556 GCF_038048845.1 Mixophyes fleayi
TGCAGTTAGTAGCACCTGAGCCAAAGGCTAAGACAGTTGTCCAGCATTAAGTTGTAGTTTTTCCTGTTTTGTGTTTCTCTCATTTCATTCTCTTCTCAGGACGGGCAATTCTTTTAATTATTGACAGGTGACAGAGGCTGGTTCAGGTAATGATATTGAGGAATTGGGGATGAAGGAGAAGTTAGTAGCACAATCGGTCCAGCCAATTACTCTATTCAATTCAGGGGTAAAGGAAAATGTGGAAACATTGGAGATTGGAGAAAGTGTGAGGGGCTATTGTCTGAGTAGTATTATGTCCGTAAGTACGTTGACCCCATAGTTGAAGAGAGGTACATCCAGCGATGCCAGTCCAGTAATATTCAGACTTGAGCAGGCATCCTTGAGAATGATTATCATTCTTGGGTGGGTAAGGTTGTAGACCATAAAGTGCTGAATGTGCTCTCACGTGCCTCTGTGCTTATATCGAGTAGGACTAGTTCTGTTTCCACTAAATATTCCTGAGGTACCCGAATTATGGGTTGGAGGTGACTAGGGGAAAAGTACGACACCTAGGTCCCTTAGTCTGGAGTCTCCCAATATTTTGCAAGCCGACCACTGTTTCACGTACAAAGAAACCTGAGTATTGGGAGACTGGGAAGAATGAACAGACAATAGCCCTCCCTCAAGTGTTAATGAAAAGAACTGATGACATTATTAGAGGTGTATATACTAACGCAAGCTGAAGGAGATTGTAAATGACATTATTGATAGACATAGGTTGATGTTATTGATCTAAATGTCTGAGCTAAAAGACATGCTTTGGTCGGATGAACCTGTTAGACATGAAGAACTGTAGTAGAGTATTCCGTATAACTGATACATGTTCTATTGTACTCTGTACCCCTCCAAATAATGTATTACATGTTCTATTGTACCCTTGAGGGGCATACAAAAAGGTTATCTCCAAGCTCCAGAGGTATACGGTCAATAGTAAAAGAAGAAAATTGTTTTGAGAATTAAGACTCTCAATTGTGATCTACGGACAGCGTGGTCATACACCAAGGGGGACTTGCATTACAGAGCAATGAAACGTGGTACTGAAATCCTGCATATAACATCTTTAAGGTGATAGTTTATTATACTATCAAAGGGTGGAACTGTCGAAGTCGTATAATTGGATGAACGAAAGTATATTCGTTAATATTGTTTTGCCGTGCAATAGCGATCAGTATGCCACGTAACACGTCGCATGGTGCGATCGCACGGTAAAATGCGCACGCACACACACTCTATTATTTAGGTATTTATATATTTCATATTTATATTGATTCCAATCAACAGTGATTTATGAGCAGATAGTATTTTGTTTATTATTAGTTTATATATTATGATTATATACACTTTAGTGTTATTTAAGGTTCAGGTTATAGGAAATGTGTAATGTCTGGTATCATTTTAATCCCCTATTCATCAGCAGCTGTCCAGTTCATTCGGCGAAGAGAATGCACATTGCATACTCTAGTTATTGATGTTAGGGAATAAACCTTTAGAGTGATACCAACTGTAAAATGCTAATGGACTAGTTGTAACTGGTTTCTGGGTGGGAGAATCATCTGGAATGTTGACCCTCAGCCCTTGAGGGGGTTGTTTGAACTAGCCTATGACCTGTTTACACTGGACATACCTGAAGTCTGGACCTATAGAAGCAAGCCACGTCATCTGCATTGTTCTCTCTGTAACACTGAATGTATATAATATAGCTGTGCTCCTACTGGCTTCAGCCATTCTCTGACCACAGTATTCTGGAGTGAAATACTGTCCACTGATACCCGTGGGAGCGCAGCTAGCGCATGCGAACGCAGCGGTATGTATTTATCTTTTTGGTATTGGCTGTACTGTATTATAATCATGTATTGAATTGTTATATTTTTGCATCTGCTAAAATAAATTACTTTGTGCCTTGGAAACACAACACAATCGCTTGTGCAATGCTTATTTGAAAACGATAGAATTACTTTAATAATATATATATATATATATATATATATATATATATATATATATATATTCTATTTAGTGTGTTTGGCTATTGCAGCCGCACCCATTGCTAACAGGTGCATAGTATCAAGCATACATCAATGCTATTTTCATAGTCAAACAATAGCAGTAGAATGGGCCAAAATGTATACCTCAGTGACTTTCATTGTAGTGCTGTCATAGGTTGTTACCTTTCCAGCAAGTCAGTATGTCCAATTTTTGCCCTGCTTAAAGTGCCCCAGTGAACTGTAATTGCTATATACAGTGCTATCGCCATGCGCAACATCAAACTGCAACTGGATTGGTGTACATCACACCACCATTGGGCTCTGGAGCAGTGGAAATGCATTTTCTGTGTAACACCCTTTTTTTGCTCGAGTGTGTGTATGAATTTGTGTGCCCTGTCTTTGAGTAAGCTTGTTACCACCTTGTTTTCTTTGTTGTGCAGTGCCTCCACCTTAGGCTAAGTACCGCGGGATCTTCGTGGGGTAATATTCCGGAAATGAGTAACACCAGAGGGAAACTAAGGAACCCTCCGCCTTCCTATTTAGGACCACAGGCACACACAAATGAAATACTAATATACCAGACTAGTCTTTAGAAGCCACAGCGGCACATTTATTAGTGAGGTGTGGACTTCTAAAGGTTTTTTGTAATTTTTATATAGCAAAACTATATCTGTTTGATTTAAACAATAGTTAATGGTAACTTTGAATGCAGTATACATTGTAAGTACACAGCAATATAAGTGCAAACGTTTCCAAGGTATTTTGATAACAAGACTAACGAATATCCAATGCATGTTTTATATAGGCCTAAATAGTTCTATACTGCTAAGACAGGGGTGGGCAAACCAGTCCTCAAGGGCCAACAACAGTTCATGTTTTTAGGATTTCTGTCTGTAGAAACAGCTGGGATAATTACTGACCCAGCCAAATAGATTAACTCAGCTGTGCATGATTAAAGAAATCCTAAAAACATGAACTGTTGATGGCCCTTGAGGACTGGTTTGCCCACCCCTGTGCTAAGAGGTACCTCTAGCCCTTCTAATGACTGTCTTGCAAACAGGCATTATGGTTGCAAAAAGCACAGAGCAAAGTCACAGTTCCCTGTATTCCTCAATATTGACAACACCGATAATTCCTCACAGCAGCACTTTGTAATCTTACTCTTCTCCAATAAACAGTTACTTTCTCGAGGCAATTTGATAAACTACACTCCCTTGTCTGTATTTACTCCATTTCGACATAAATATAGAATACAATTTACACCCCCGCTGTTCCCTCTTTTCCCCTTAAGCATGAGCATACAGTCACTTTAGTACAAGCTGGCTCATTAACACACAGTTAGGGCTTTCCCACTGATAGCTAATAATATCAAGGTGTGTGGTGCAATTTTCCTTAGTTTCAGACTCGGGTATATTTACTAAGCTGCGGGTTTGAAAAAGTGGGGATGTTGCCTATAGCAACCAATCAGATTCTAGCTTTCATCTATTTAGTACATTCTACAAAATGACAGCTAGAATCTGATTGGTTGCTATAGGCAACATCCCCACTTTTTCAAACCCGCAGCTTAGTAAATCAAGCCCTCAGTCTCTATCCCCTATCTTTCCCTACATGTCACCTATGTTACTATATTCTTCAGGTCTCCCCACCTGTTCACTACCTGACATGGGCCGTCTTTCCCATTGAGCACAATGGGCAGGTGCCCAGGTGCCCTGCAGCCCAGGGGGGCCCGTCGGAAGCAGCACAAAAAAAAACAACTTAAAAAAAAATAGAAGAAAATACTTACCTTGCGGTCAGCTGGCGATCCGGCTCGCTCCCTGGTCTCCTCCTCCGTGCGGCGCTCGTAGTGCATGTTGGGTGTGACGCCATCACGCCCGCCCGCCCGACATCCATTGTGGAGCGCGACGGAGGAGGAGACCATGGAGGGAGCCGGATCGCCAGCTTACCGCAAGGTAAGTATTTTCTTCTATTTTTTTTAAGTTGTTTTTTTTTGTGCTGCCTCCGACGGGCCTCCCTGGGCTGCAGGCCCCATATATATAATCATTTTTTTATATATATATATATATATATATATATATATATATATATATATGTATATATATATATATAGGGGCCCCGGTGCACTGCTTTGCCCGGGGGCCCAAAATGTTGTTAAGAGGGCCCTGTACCTGACTAGTAACAAAAATACTTAGCCCAAGTAGATTTATAGCAAGGTAAACATAGGTCACTTATCCCTACTGGTCTCCAGCATCTGTGTACACAATGGCCCCTCTCTGCTCAGGTATCTGGTAAAATATCCTACTCTTCACTGTATAGTCTTTTCCATTCTCTGAGGGTGTCTCTCCTTAGTCTGGCTCTCAGACTCCCATTACTCTCTCTTAGATATGCTGCAGGGAACTTGAATGTCTCTCTCTGAGTGCCTCTCAGAATCTCCAATTGCAGTTTGTAATGGCTCCTTCACTCGCTCCCCCTCCCCACTGCATGCTGGGAGATTTAGTTCTCTGCCGGCAGAAAAAGTATCTAAATCTCATGTGCGCCCCGCTTTAGTTGCCTGTGCTACTTCTAGATTGACAAATCACACTTCACTATCTGGCAGCCTGAAAGACGAATCTGGGACAAATCAGGAAAATGATTCCTACCCGAATACGTAATTACAAATGTAAGGTTTGGTGGAAGAGGAATAATGGTGTGGGGCAATTTTTCATGGTTTGGCCTGTGCCCCTTATTTCCAGTAAAGGGAAATCTTACTGCTACAGTATACAATGACATTCTATAGAATTGTGTGCATCCAACATTGTGACACCAGTTTAGGGAAGGCCTTTTCTTGTTTCAGCATTAAAGTCCCCACATGGATAAATTGAGTGTCATCAAAAAATGATTTCTCGAGTTTGATGTTGAAGAACATGACTGGCCTGCACAGAGCCCTGACCTCAACCCCATTGAACATGGTTGGTATGAATTGGAATGCGACTGCAAGCCAAGCCTTATCGCCCAACATTAGTGCCTGACCTCACTAATGCTTTTGTGGCTGAATGGATACGAAGCCACCAAAACCTAGTGGAAAGCCATCCCTGAAGAGTAAGGCTGCTACAGCAACAAGGGGGGGGGGGGGGGCGGGACTGCATAGTAGACATATTTATAAATATATATATATATATTATAACAAAGAGAGGCATTTAGCTGGCAATATGCAGAGAAAGCATGCAAGCAGAGTAAAACATTTGTGCAGTAATGCACCTAGATTGAAGATAAACCAGGTGGACTTATGTATGACACACAATAGTTTAAAGTTTGGTAACTTACATAGTTTGAAAAGTCCTTCCTCACCACAAACAGACAGGGTGTGTGTGTGTGTCAGGGCAAACAAAATCACTGATGGTCGTTTCCTCTTAAAGGGAAGTTGGATGTGTCACCTGCCCATCAAGCTAGAGCTGTATGAGGAGTGTCATGTATAAAACCAGGGAGACCAATGCTGGGGAAGCTAGCTGGTCTTTAGAGAGATGGGCTTTGTCTAGCTAGCAGTTAGGGTCTCAAGAAACAGTGTGAAATCTGTATGGTGTCAAATACATTGGGCACCACGGTGGCTTAGTGGTTAGCACTTCTGCCTCACATCGCTGGGGTCATGAGTTCAATTCCCAACCATGGCCTTATCTGTGTGGAGTTTGTATGTTCTCCCCGTATTTGCGTGGGTTTCCTCAGGGTGCTCCGGTTTCCTGCCACACTCCAAAAACATACTAGTAGGTTAATTGTCTGCTGTCAAAATTTACCCTAGTCTCGCTCTCTCTCGGTCTGTGTGTGTATGTTAGGGAATTTAGACTGTAAGCTCCAATGGGGCAGGGACTGATGTGAATGAGTTCTCTGTACAGCACTGCGGAATCAGTGGCGCTATATATGATGATGATACATTTACCATCCCGACATTAAAACTGTATAGAAAATAATAAGTTGTTTGCGTGTGCTTCAGCAGTAGCCGGCTCTTGCCACTATATATATATATATATATATATATATATATATATATATGTATATATATTACAGCATAACATAACCAGTAAAGTGGTGCTTCCGATACTTGCCAGCATCACAAACACCACCCACCAGTTCCCACAATCCTTTATACACACACACATACACATAGCAATTACACCCGTGTCGTGCGAGCACCTGTGTATATGCTCCTTTCTCCAGGTACCAGCAGTATCATTAACCCTGACTGTACCTTTCTCTGCTGGATAGGGCCTATTGTGGTTACCTTTTCCGCAATATATGTATATATATATATATATGTATATATGTGTGTGTTTATGTGTAGTGTGTATGTTAAGGCCTCAGGAAGCCTTTGTTCAGCCATTTATGTAACTCGCATAGATATTTTAGTTGCTTAAAAGAGGTTATTCATTATTTGCTGAAATGCAGTTTTGCAAGATGTAAGCCCACGGCCTTGAGGTGTAGCTAACAAGACATAGATAAGAATAATTGCCACATCTGGCTTGAGAAGGGGGAGAAAGTTAAAAAACCTCAAAAATACGTGAGATAGTTAATCTGCAGCGCATCCCATAGACTATTGTATGCTTATGAATCACATATGTTCAGAAGGCTATAAGATCTTGTATCTTTGTATCAATAAACAGAGAATATTTCATGCATACAGAACCTTGGTCTGTACCTATTCTTTCCAGCTGTAATTAAAGCGCTTCCAGATATACTTGACACCACAAGGCAAACTCTGAACAGTTTTAAATCTAACAACTTGGATGTCGACACTGAGATTCGCTATCTAGCAGGCTACAAGATAGAGAATGGAGGTTTCCCAGGACATTGAACCCCAAAAAATTTGTGGTGAGTAGAGATTTCTACACGTTGGTCTTCCTATTCTGGGTCACCTCATGTCTGTCTGAGGCACCTGACAAGTATCATCTGATTAATTTATTACAGTACTAACCCAATTTGTTTACTGTAATTGTATTGTTAATTAGATTATTGAATTTTGAGTGCATGTGTTTGTGCCTACTCTATGATGTATAAAGGATAAAAACTCAAATAAGACGCTGATCAAAGACCTCACTTTGTGGCCGCAACAGAGGCTTGTCCTTGTCTCCTGCGAACTGTGACCACTGGGTTACGTCTTAAGACTTCCTAGCTCATACAAGGCTGAATTAAGTGACGGCTAATAAAACATGGTAGAAGTGTTAAGAAGGTCGCCCATGGTGTCTGGTCAGGGTCCTTTGCGTTTTCTTGTTGGTACTTGTGAAATGGGCGCCAGAGGCCAGAGGGTTGTCTTTGTCTGAACAATAATTTGTTGACAGTTAGTTTCCCAATATCTAAATACTAACAAAGCAGATGGACATAGAACTTGTATTTTTTGTAATACTGATTGTTTTGGTTATTTTGGGTGTAATATACATATTTTGGAAAGCATGTAATTAAATAGAGGGAATTTGAGAGTTACTGTTTTGAACATATATCCATGTCACAATTTGTCGGTGTCTATCAGTGTAATCAGTGTACAGGACTACTTATGTTACAGAAGACCAGTTGTTTTTTAAGTCCCAATTTATTGACGGTCATAGACAGTCTCAGCAACAGAGGCGGCATATATTACTCTGGTCATAGTTCATCAAATTATATTGCTATAATAGGTACTCATACAGACGTGACCTATATCAATATAAGAGCAGGAGAACTTTGGGTAGACATATTTAACACCAAAAAATATAAGGAAGAAAAAACCACTTAATTATCCATTTTTTAGAAGAATAACTAGTGCCTTCATCCCAGATACTGTCAGAGAAACTCCTTTGAGAGGACAATCTACAGATTAGTCCACAGATATATTGCTTCAGGAGTCCACAGAACGGGGTGTCCACTACAAGGACAACCCACACAAACTAGATAAGAATCCCTATTTGGACCCAACAGAATATTGTCACCATGGGTAATAGTGATAGCAAACAGATAGATGACACCAATTTCCCCATGGACATAATGCCCAGAATCTTAGGAAACGGGAGAATAGAAGGCATGGGTGATTTATTCAAAAAGGCTGGAGTAGCTAAAGAAGGGACGTTAGATCCCATCAAGATACAACAGATACATAAATCCTACAATGATTATGTAAAGAAACATAAACTAGAAGGTAAACTGCTGAACTGGCTGAAAGTTTCAGAACAAATTTTGCTAGAACAAGAGACACAAGAATTAGAAGATAATATTTCATGCATATAGAACCTTGGCCTGTGCCTATGCTCTCCAGCTGATTGAAGGGCTTCTAGATATACTTGACACCACAAGGCAAACTCTAAACAGATTTTAGCTCTAACACTGCAAAACAAAAGAAAGGCAAAAGCCTTTTTTAGAACCAGAAGAGGAAGGAGATTCAGTGAAAATAAATGTTGAAGGACAGTTTTGTTTTCCATTAGATGTCTTTTAAAGATTATGCAAACACTGGTTCATCTTTCATGACTTCACCTTCCACTACTGTCACTCCTTAATTCAACCCTAAAACACAGCTGGAAGCTGCACGAAAATGGCAGTCGCCAATAACTACTGTTTTTGGCTGATAATGCTTCTGCTTCACATTAACTACACCCTTGTCCCCCACTTATAAGATTGTAAGTATTTACCTTCTGTTTCATGTCATTGTATATTATTTATTTGCTATCATGATCCCCTCAATGTACAGCATTGCGTATTATGTTGGAGTTTTATAGATAAATAATAATTCTTATTTCTGCAGTCATTTCTGAATATGGGGACTGATGCTGAATTAGGCGTATGCCGTTTAATTAGCATAAAATATGCTAATTTGTACTGCACATGTCGATACACAATAGAATGCACTTATATCAGTATGCAGAGTTGGTAGCATCTCACACTTGCAAACGCAGCCGGTGAAAAGTAAAGACGTGCTGGCAGGGTCAGTTGGTGTATCTTTTGTGGGTGCCTGAGGGCCTGTGCAAAGACCCATTCTGATGGTGATCACCAGGACAGACATTTGCAGTGTGTAAAAATAAATAAATGAATACTTAAAAAAAAAAAATGGTGTTCCCAGTACCAATGTTCGCAGCCTGGGTTGGTAGCAGTAAAATTGGGTAGAAAAACCATGTGTGATCCCCCAAAATTGCTACTACCAGCACTTAGTATATGACAAGCTGAGCTTGTGCCAATATAACAGGGAAACTAACAGCATGCTGTTCCCATGTCATGTTGTCAACCAGCCCTAGCCTGTTCAAGACTGGGTCAAAGAAGAAGACCTGTGGTGAAACCACTAGGGCTCTTCCCAAACAATCCTTCAGTGCTTTGTGTGGGGTAATACATTTTAAATTGATATATTAGTATTTTTTTGGTGCACTACTGGTCCCAGCAAGCCCTGGTAATGCTTATACTCTTTGTGTATGCTGGCGTGTGAAGAGCTAAAAGGTGAGAGTGACCACCCACAGTCTCAGACTTCCCTTTTAATGGATACAGTGGTCCTGGATGAGCGGCCGCCGTCAAAGGGTTCAAATCACTCAACATAGCTCGTATAGACTTGGCCTAACTCCAATGCCATATATGTCAAATTGCTTCCATTAAACTCATACTGGAGGAATTTTATCCACTAATATTTTGCCCTTATCCTCATTTTCCTCACCATCTTTTCTGCCCTCATTCCTTCAGTATACTCGCCAGTTGCATTGCGATGATCACTAAGAAGAAGAAGCCCCCTCCAGGCAATACAGCCCTAATATTCACAGGGAAGTCAGTGATTGTTTCACAAAGCTCTCACCAATCTACCAATCAAATTCTTCATTTCCTACTCCACCTCCCAAATTCGAGATTGACTGTACAAGCAGCAATCACTAACCTGGCTAATGCCATCAAAGTTACATTCTAACAGCAAATTAAGAAGACCATCAGTGACATTAAAATTAAAATAGCTTAAGTTTAGGCTCTAGAACTGACTCCCTAGAGTCAAAGACAGATCAACTGTGCCACTCTGAACAGCAATACTAGACTGAGAGCTCACGAAGTTTTAATCAGAAATGGAGATGCTCAAAGAAAAACAAGAAGACCTTGAGAATAGATCACACAGAAATAACTTAAGGATACACAATGTACTAGAATCAAAATTCCAAATTCTTCCCTGCAGTATTTTCCCAAGGATCTCTTTAAGATCTATCAGACAATGATTTTCTAATGAATAGGGAGCATATGGCGCTCAAAGCCTTGCCGACAGCTGCACAAAGGCCCAGAGACCTGTCGCAAATAGGAACAATGAAATCACTGACTTCCAAGATGTGGAGCTTCAAATCTTTCAAGACCTTGTCCCTTTCACCATTCAAAAACACAAAGAACTCCAACCAGTTACAAGAGTTCTCTGATAACACAACTATACAAGTACATACAATGCGTATCACAAAATCAGTAGAACAGGGGCAAGAAATACAAGCTCGAAATTCTCCTTGAGCCAAACTTTTCTTCTAATCAAAGTAGCTCCTCAAAGATCTAATCTTCCAGCACCAGAATTGTCCAAGGTAGAATGACAAACTGCATGAGAGTCCACATCACTTTGAGGGCTCCATTACAGCTCATCAGAACACTCTTTATTTTCTTATGTGAAGCTCTCACTTTAATGGCTTCCAGGGTCACCAACAGGCCCTTCTACTTATTGAACTGGGTCTTACAACTACCTAGTTTAGTTATACTCATTACACCTCATTATAGTTCTTGTGACTGAAGTTATATGGCTTGGCTAACTATTTCAGACTGATAGCCTGGGTACCCACAATCCGAGCAATTGTTGGATACCCACTTCGAGACCTCTATAGAGAACCACAAGGTTTCCTTCTAGGTTTCCACAAGGTTTTCCAATCTTTATTGCGCTATAAATCAATATTTTCTGTACTTTGTTTTCAGTTTGGAATCTTTAGCATTATAAAAATTGTCTTAAATGCTATATCTAGTGCTTAATCTGTTCCATAACTGTTTTCTAGTTTTGTTATTCATATTGATACTATTGGTTCGGAAAACAATATTTTTTTCTGCAGGATAATCTCCCTCCCAGTCTAACCACCCTCCTCCCCCTTCCTTTCCACCCCTGGCCCTAACTGCCTTGCTCCCACTTTTCCTCCTTTTCTCTTTGCTCCCCACCACCCTTCCCTTTGACCAGTTTCCCCATACACACTGGGCTCCTTATCTTTCACTCTGCCCTTTGACTTCCTTCCTCCCTCCTGACCTTCTTTCCCACCTCTTTCCCTACACACCTATGTGTAGATAGTGTTGCTGGTTGCTTTCTCAAAGCTCCTGGTCCTAGACAAGCCACTACTATTTCAGTGGTCAAAACCTCCACTGCCACCAAAGATGCAATGGACATCAGCAAAGGAGGAATAGAGATGGCAACACCAATGATAGTAAACTCACAGAGCCCAGAAACTGAACTTGAATAATATTCACTAAATCTTCCTCAACCTTGTCCATGGTGTGATGACTCTCCTTGGCACTACCATGCAATTTCCTACAGCCTTCACTTTTTTAATGTTTTATACTTGTGAGGAAATGATTATGTGCGAAGTAGCACACAGAGATGATCTAAAGTTACCATTTTCATATTAGGTTAACTAAGTATATACACCACAGGGTGTGGCTAATATGGAGTTTGAGTACCATAAATTAAGATGCTGTACTGTCCTCAATTTTAAAAACGCTACGAAATTTGCTGGTGCTATATAAATAAATGTTGATGATGATGATGATATATATTGAACTTCCTTCAGCATTTTAACAAATTCTCACCTTTATATTATCTCCTATTTAAGGTCGCTTTTTATTTATGTTTTATATTATTTGGTGTATGATGTGTCGAAGTCAGCAAATTGGATAAAGTAATTTCAATTAAAGTCTAGCAAACTTGGTTGTCTTTGTCTGAAAAGATGCGTATGGTACGCATCTACGTACAAGGGCACGCTACGGCGTGAAAGGGCGTACGCATCCACTACACGTGGCAGCAACAGTAATTGGTCTTTTACCATACATTCGCACAAACACACATACTTATAAAATAGTACACATTAATGGTAGTTGCAACACATAGTCAGTTATGTCGAAATATAGTAGTATTTATATGTTATATCAGAGTTACATGCATATTAGTGAAATACACGGAACGGGTTGAAGGAATCACATCATGAGTGGTATCATAATGAACCTTGTTACATATCCTACTGTTTGGTTCACTCTGCGAGGGAATCGCAGAGTGCATACACAAGTTATGAATGATAGGGAATTATGAACTACTTAAGACTAAGGAATCTTGGCGGGAAGAGCAGAGCATACCCCCTGCAGAGATGACCCCCTCCTTTGGATTCCTTAGGATGAACCAGCCAATGATTGACAACCCCTTGGACATTCCTGAGACCTGGACCAATAGATGCAAGCTATACCATCTTCATTGTATTACTGTATTTGATTGTGTATATAAGCAGCAGCTTGTGATCCAGAGTGCAGACATCTTGTCCCCAGACTTCAGGATTGAATGACTGCACTGGATCCAGAGCGCCTGCGATAAGTAACGGCTGTATTTACTATTACTTCGCTTCAGCATATTTATTCTACTATTTGCGAATAAATCTTTGTGCTTTGGAAACACTACTCGAGGTTCGACAATCGTTATTGGTTAGCGACAATACGCACATAACAATTTGGGGGCTCGTGAGCTTTGGAGGTTTCGTTGCCGATGATACGCAAGACCAACGGATTTCGGTTCCGCAACAAAGGGTGGAGACGCGTCATATACGGGTAAGAACGCATTGTGTTCAAAACCTGAATTTTACTCTGTGTTGTGAAACCGAATGTCCGTTTTGCATTATCTAGGGCACGCTAACTAGAACCTAGGGACAAAAGAGAAAACTGTTTCTTTTTTCTGTCATTGTGCGTTTTAACTGTATTGCATTGCTAAGCGTATGTGTATTTCCTGCTGTGCGTACGTGAACTTCCGGTAGATTTGCCACGTGGTTAAACAATCGTTTTGATAGTTATTATACATGCATAGTATAATTACTTGTGAAAGCCTCTGAGATATTATTACTGTTGTTGGGAACTTTTGATTTTCTGCACAGAAAAGGTGTATAGTGTGTGATGTTGTAACGTAGATACACTGTTCATTATTCATTGTGCTCAGTAGCTGTCTGACGAGGCGGATTGCCCTACTGAAGGACGGTATACAGGGCAGGTATACCGAATGCGAAAACCGGGTTTTCGCAAAGCGCTACCAATAGATCGCAAGGTTTGCTAATAATTAGTATTGGTAGGCAGTGCGATCTAACCGCATCTTTAGTGCGAATTGGTGAAGCAGCTAGGAGGAATTATATTGGAAAGGCTGGTTGATTGTATCGACTTTGTTCTCCCAGTTATAATAAACTCAACAGATTTTTGTGGTTGAGCCAGGGTATTGAGGAGCTGATAGCCCTTGGGGCCCACAGTTATATTTCTGTATTAGGGATCCTCGCCTGCTGCGAGAAAAGCGAGTGAACGCGGCTATAGGAAATACGTTCACCGAGCATTAGAGATCTCTAGCTGTGATTGTAGCAACAGAGTTGGAATTGTTAGCCGGAAGGAACAGAGCATTGCGGTGTGTCTGTGTTCCGGGTAGAAGGTATATTGTTCAACATGGGTGCTAAGCATACGTTAGAGATGGTCAGTGTACTGCCTAAAGAAGGCCCTATTGGTTCAGCTAGGTTTCTCATGTGTAAGAAATATGGTGCATACGCAACTGTGTATTGTGACACGTGGGTCAAGATGACCAAAGACTGTGATAGGCCTTTCCCAACAATAGGAAGTTTTAATGCAGAGGTACTAAATACTGTAAAAGATAAAGTATGGTGGATCAAGTCAACGAAAAAGAGAAATAGACATAATGATTGTTTAAAATTGTGGCAAATGGAAGGCAACACGTGGCAGAGAAGCGAATGCAAACCGGAAGTAGGCGTGGCGAAAAGCGCGCGCAAGGCGGATGTAACCGTTGAGAAGCGTGGCGAACTCAGCGCAAGCGCGCCCCCGCCACCTTATGTGGCGGGAGGGGTAAGTACAGCCGTTGTTAAAACTGAAAATAGAAAAATTGCTAAGTTGTATCCTGTTTTAAGCCAGTTTAAATCAAGTGTATCTGAAAATGAAGATGAACCCACTGTGATTTCGGCCATTGCCCATGCTGTTAGTGTACTAGAGGCTCAGCACAAGTATGAGAAAATGGCTGAAATAGGTGAGTGTAGCGTGATCACTAGGAGTGAAAGCGTTCTAAATCTAGAACCAGCAAATCCTGTAGTGTCCCCTGAAGTCAGTGTACCAGAGGGTGCGTTCCCAGTCCGCACAATATCAGTTCCCAATGGGAAGCCGGATAAGGATGGTGTAGTTCCTTTAAGAAATGTTACAATGCATTGTCCCTGGACTAGATCAGAATTACGTTCCATTATGACTGAATTCCTAGATCCTAGAAAGGAGTTAGCTAAATGTCAGAAATTTGTTAAAGACTTAGGAAATGCCCACGAACCAACCAATAAGCATTGGCGTGTAGTGTTGAGGGCGTGTCTTCCTCCCAATACTAACATACAAAAATTCATTGAAGATTGTTTGTTGGAGGAAGATGACACCTTGACTGATGAGATTAACCAAAAGAATATAGAACAAATTGTCAAACACTTAGCCATCTATTTTCCAGTAGTAGTAAATTGGAGTAAGATTTTCACCATTAAACAAAAGGATAGTGAAACGGCAGCAGAATACTTCACTAGAGCTATAGCAGCGATAACATGGTTTACTGGGATATCCAACATAAGTGAGGACCCACATCACAGAGAGGTAGCTGTAGGAGTACTGATGGATGCCTTAGAGAAAATTTAAAGACGAGAGTACAAACCACATTACCTAATTGGAGAGGCGTCACGGTAGACTCTCTTAGGGAGTCTGCTGTGGAGCATGACAAAAACCTTTTTAGAAAAAGGGAAAAGAAAAGTGATAGGTTAATGATGGTAAGTATACAGGCTCTAGAAGGGGTGCATACACGACCACCAGCATACAACCCATATAACAAGAAACCTAAAGTGATCAGGTGTTTCAACTGTAACGAGGAAGGACATTACATGAGAGATTGTAAAAAGGAAAGACTCAATACACAGAAGGGTGGGTCACATAGATATCCTCCAAGGAGGGATTCACATAGACTAGAAGACTCACATCTACCCGCGCATATTACAACAGCAAATGCTGTGCAGGAAATCAATAGTCAGCGCTAGGGGTCAGGTCATACCTGTAGTCTACAGCCAGTGAGGTTAACAGAGTCAGAGTGAAGAACCAAAAATGATAGTTGACATAGCTGGTAGGAAACAAACTTTTCTTGTAGATACAGGGGCGGCCCGATCTGTGATAACCTCTCCTTTCAATCTACAGGTGACCAGTAAAACCATTCCAGCTATGGGGGTAATGGGAAAAGTGTTACATTATCCTCTAACTAAACCCGCTGAAGTTACTATCGGGCCTCTGCATACTAAGCATTCGTTTCTCTTGGCTGCAGCGGCTCCTACTAACTTGCTAGGGAGAGACTTGTTATGTAAAATGGGATGTGTCATATACTGTACTTCTGATGGTGTGTTCTTAGATATACCGGAGAAGGTCGCACATGAGGTACAGGATATATTGGACACCCCTCAAAGGTTAATGTTACACTCTCCTGTTATAGAACAAAGTCCATCTCAAGTAAAGGGGATGTTGCTGGATATACCAGGTTCCCTATGGACCAGAGATGGACAGGACACTGGACTGATGGCAAATGTAGCCCCTGTCATGGTCAATCTAAAAACTGGTAGGATAGCTCCAAAAATCCCACAGTATCCATTAAAACCGGAGGTGGAACTAGGGGTATATCCTGTTATTGAGAGGCTGTTACAACAAGGGATTTTAATTCGTACAGCCAGTACAGCAAATAGTCCCATTTTCCCTGTGAAGAAGAATGGGGGGAGGGGCTATAGATTAGTCCAGGACTTAAGGGGAATTAATAAAGTTGTTGAGAGCCAATTCCCCGTAGTGCCGAATCCAGCTGTCATCCTCATGCAGATTCCACCATCTGCCAGTCATTTTACTGTCATTGATCTATGTTCTGCTTTCTTTTCAGTCCCTCTTCACCCTGACTGCCAATACCTTTTTGCATTCTCCTACAGGGGAGTGCAATACACATGGACCAGACTACCCCAGTGGTTCATTGACAGCCCCAGTATTTTCTCCCAAGCCTTACATGACTGTTTGCAATCCTTTCAACCCCACAATGGGTCTGTTCTTATTCAATATGTGGATGATTTGTTGTTGTGCTCTGATTCTTTTATGTCATGTTTACATGATACTAAATTGTTGTTGCTTCATCTTTCACAAACAGGGCACAAGGTGGCAAAGGATAAATTACAACCATGTCAGACTAAGGTCAAATACTTAGGACACTGCCTCACTAAGGGGCTAAGACACCTGACAACCGACAGAATTGAGGCCATACAACACATGACTGCCGCAGAGCCAGAAGCAGATTCGTACTTTCTTAGGGATGTGTGGATACTGTAGATCCTGGATCCCAGGTTTTTCTATTCTGGCATTACCATTGCAGGAGCTAGTCTCTTCCTCAAAACCAGAACGTGTTGTACACACCGAAGAGTCAGAGCAAGCGTTCTTTAATCTTAAAGATAGTCTGACGAGAGCACCTGCATTGGGAATACCTGATTATGAAAAGCCTTTTGAGCTATTTTGTACAGAAGCTGATGGTTGTGCAGCAGGTGTCCTCGCACAGAAACATGGTGACGCTAGCAGACCGGTAGCATACTACAGTGCACAATTGGACAATGTGGCAAGATCACTCCCAACATGTCTCAGAAGTGTAGCAGCAACGGCTCTTCTGGTGAGTAAGAGCGAGGACGTAGTATTAGGACATAATTCAACTATCTATACACCCCATGCTGTATCAGCTCTGTTAAATTCAGCCCAAACCAGACATGTTTCTTCAGCTAGATTCACAAAGTGGGAACTAGCCCTGATGGCACCCTCAAACATCACCATCAAACGGTGTAGCACCTTAAATCCAGCTACATACCTTCCGTATGTGTCTCTAGAGACACAAAGGGTGGGAGGTGAGGAGACCCTGGTTGATGATGAGTTAGGCAAGAATACTGACACGCATGATTGTATGGAACACCTGAATCAGACCTTTACTGCAAGGCCCGACATAAGTGACACCCCCTTAGAAAATGTAGATTTTACGTTTTATACAGATGGAAGTTGCCATAGACAGACAGAGACAGGAGAGCTATGTACTGGTTACGCTGTTGTAGACGATCAGGATGTGGTAAAAGCTGAACCCCTTGGTCCACCTCACTCAGCCCAGGTGGCGGAACTAGTAGCACTAAGGAAAGCGTGTGAATTGGCAGAGGGTAAATCAGCCAATATATATACTGACTCTAGGTACGCCTTCGGGGTAGTGCACGATTTTGGGGCCCTTTGGCGTCTTAGAAACTTTACGACAGTAGCAGGTACACCAGTGGCACACTCACAACACATAAAAGGACTTCTGACAGCGATACAGTTACCCAGAACAGTAGCCATCATAAAGTGCAAAGCCCATACCTTTGAAGAAGACCCAGTGTCGTTGGGCAACAACAGGGCAGACGAAGCTGCTAAATGGGCAGCAGGGCAACCTATGACTGTATCGACCGAGACTATGATGGTTTTTCAGACATTAGACATGCAGAAATTAATTGAAATGCAAGATTTGTGTTCCCTGCAGGAAAAGGCGGTCTGGAAGGCGAAGGGATGTGGCCAAGAGTCCTCAGGACTCTGGAGGGATGGACAAGGTAAGCCTGTAGCTCCCCGAACATACTATCCAAGCCTGGCTGAAGCAGCACACGGTCTGACTCACCTGGGTAAAGAAGGTATGTGCAAACTGGTGAGAGCATACTGGTGTGCTCCCGGATTTTCCTCTCAGGCTGGTAAGAAGGCAATGTTATGTCTTACTTGTTTGAGGAAAAATGTTGGGAAAACTATTCCAACTGAGCCATCCCACATCCCTCCTACAGACGGACTTTTTCAGGTAATACAAATTGACTATATCCAATTAGCACCGTGCAGGAATTTAAAGTATGTGTTAGTGTGTATTGATGTGTTTTCCGGTTGGGTAGAAGCATATCCGGCAGCCACTCTTACTGCTGTGTTCACTGCAAAGAAAATTGTACAAGACTTTGTGTGTAGGTTCGGTATCCCTAGAATCATTGAAAGTGATAGGGGTACCCATTTTACTGGTGATATCTTCCAAAACATGTGTAAACTCATGGGAATCAGTAGCAGACTTCACACCCCTTACCGACCACAAGCCAGTGGTAAGGTGGAGAGAGTAAACGGTACTATAAAGAACAAGCTGGGTAAGATAATGGCTGAAACTGGGTTGGCATGGCCTGAGGCTTTGCCATTGGTCCTCCATAGCATTCGAACCACTCCTAGACCTCCTCTTAATCTGTCCCCCTTTGAGATACTGTTCGGACAACAACCTCATTTGATCGTGAGTCCACAAGACGACTTGAAGTGTAATAATGAACTGACTGTACAATATCTTATAAGAATGAGCAGACAGCTAAAACAACAACAACAAAAACTAAAAATGCTGTCACCTGGTATGCCAGAAACGAACTGTCATGATGTTGAACCTGGAGACTATGTTATGATCCACAATTTCTTATGTTCAGGTTGTTTAACAGACCGTTGGGAAGGCCCGTACCAAGTGCTGCTGACCAGTACTACATCACTGAAGGTTGCAGAGAGAGACACTTGGGTCCATTCCACCCACTGCAGGAGAGTCCATAATCCGGAGAAAGTGCAAGATAAAACTAAGACCGACGACACAGAGCTGTCACTTGTGAGCCTGTTCCGGGAGACCTAAAGCCTGCAGTCAAGACACCTGAACCAGAAACGTTGCCTCAGAACTATCTTTCCAGCGATGGAGTGGCAGTTTTTGTTTTTCTTTTGTTCCAGGATTTTCCTTGTTTTTACTCTTTCTAGGACATTCTATTTTTGTGAAGGAGGATGGAGGACAGAGGAGAGTTCTGGGAGTGATACAGATAAAATGGAGGCCGAAGAAAAGTTAATAGGATACTCAGAGCAGCCCATTATCAAACTTGGTCCAGGGGTTATGAAAAGGTCTGCTAGCTCAGGAACTCGGAGGCAGTGTGAGGGGCTATTGTCTGATGAGTATTGTATCTGCAAGTTCTGCGACTCCCTAGTTGAAGAGAGATGCATCTAACGATGCCAGTCCCCCAGTACTCTTAATATAGGCGGGCATCCTTTGGAGGATTATCACTCCCTGGTGGGTAAGGTGCTAAACCAAACCGAGTGTTGGGTGTGCTCTCACGTGCCTCAAGGGCAGCATAATATAGGACTAGTGCCATTCCCTCTAAACATATCTGAAGTACTCGAATTGAGGGGTGGGAGGCCCATAGACGGGAGGTACAATAACACTAGGTCCCCTAGTCTGACGCTTCGACAATACTCCATAGGCAGATCTTTGCTGTGCCTAAATATATCTCATGCACAGCGCCTGGAGAATTGGGAGGCTGACCTATCAGATCAGACAATGGCTCGCCACACTCATTTTAGAGGGAGACTCACAAGGTCACTACTAGGCAGAAATGTTGATGGAAGTCACAGATTAGGGCGTATATCCAAACATAAGAAGGTATCCATTGGAAAAGTCTCTACAGATAAATGTAAAAATGTCATTAATGCCAACACGTGTCTAGAACAAATGGAGACACTGGGCATGGGTAGTTTTATCAAAACTCTGTGTGATATAATTCATGGGCATACTGCTCCTTATGTTCTCCCTGATGATGTGTATTTTGTTTGTGGGAGGAAAGCTTATTCCTGGGTGACTCCGAGTTCCAAGGGCTTGTGTTTCTTAGCTAAACTGGTTCCTGAAATCATGACTATTACTCATGAAGAAATGGTTGGTATTCACAAGACTACATCACCACCATACATACACACACAGTATGAACACCGTGGCAAGAGAAATATGATTCCTGATGAGGAACCCATAGCTACAAAATTGATTAGTGAAACTGCTGGTTTCCAAGTTATGGTTGCTCTAGAACTCACCAGGACCGCTCGGGGAACATTAAACTTTAAATATATCCAAGACCTAGCCAAATTAATAGATAATATCACCGAGATGTATGATGACACTTTCAGGTATACTGGAAGGGAGCTACAAGCGTACAAGAAGGAGTTGGTGCAACATAGACTGGTACTAAATTATCTCACCTCTATTTACTGGTGGGTACTGTGTGACACTGGCCACCCAGTTCGGTGTCAAATGTTGCACATACATTACTAATAATACGGATGACCCTAAAGAGGTTATAGACCGGAAGATAGATGAAATTTTACAGCTGAAATGGGAATTTCGAAAGAGCCATAATTCTTCGTTATATGAGGTCGGGGAAAAGGTGGCGGGTTGGTTCTCGTGGTTGAACCCTGTGAAATGGTTCTCCGGTCTGGGGGAGTGGGTACATATACTGGGTGTCATCTTAGCAATTGGTTTAGTTGTCAAATGTGTTCCTACTGTGTTGAAGTGTGGAAAACGGTCTCATAGGAGTAACACTGAGAAAGAAACTGAAAGGGTGGTACCAGATACCGAGATCATGGTCTGTGAAGAAGTATTGTATAATCCTGAACTTGAAACGGTGATTGGGTGATAGTTTAGTACACTATCAAAGGATGGAGCTGTCGAAGTCAGCAAATTGGATAAAGTCATTTCAATTAAAGTCTAGCAAACTTGGTTGTCTTTGTCTGAAAAGATGCGTATGGTACGCATCTACGTACAAGGGCACGCTACGGCGTGAAAGGGCGTACGCATCCACTACACGTGGCAGCAACAGTAATTGGTCTTTTACCATACATTCGCACAAACACGCATACTTATAAAATAGTACACATTAATGGTAGTTGCAACACATAATCAGTTATGTCGAAATATAGTAGTATTTATATGTTATATCAGAGTTACATGCATATTAGTGAAATACACGGAACGGGTTGAAGGAATCACATCATGAGTGGTATCATAATGAACCTTGTTACATATCCTACTGTTTGGTTCACTCTGCGAGGGAATCGCAGAGTGCATACACAAGTTATGAATGATAGGGAATTATGAACTACTTAAGACTAAGAAATCTTGGCGGGAAGAGCAGAGCATACCCCCTGCAGAGATGACCCCCTCCTTTGGATTCCTTAGGATGAACCAGCTAATGATTGACAACCCCTTGGACATTCCTGTGACCTAGACCAATAGATGCAAGCTATACCATCTTCATTGTATTACTGTGTTTTGTGTATATAAGCAGCAGCTTGTGATCCAGAGTGCAGACATCTTGTCCCCAGACTTCAGGATTAAATGACTGCACTGGATCCAGAGCGCCTGCGATAAGTAACGGCTGTATTTACTATTACTTCGCTTGAGCATATTTATTCTACTATTTGCGAATAAATCTTTGTGCTTTGGAAACACTACTCGAGGTTCGACAATCGTTATTGGTTAGCGACAAACGCACATAACAGATGTAATTCTGTTTTTATTTTTGATTTTTTAAAGTGTTCATTGTACATCTATATTTTTATTAAATAGAAGTTTGTTCTTTTCTTGTGATATTGTATGAGGGAGGTAGCACCCCTCTCCCTAAGGAGCGGAATCTCTCTTTCAGTTCATATATTTTGGGATCTATTTTTTAAAATTAATTTAGCGCCTAAGGATCTTTTTCCTTGTTGGTTTTAGTATTTTATATGGAATCTCTTTTAGGGCTTCTTGTTTCAATTTCTAGGAAATCTGATTTTCCCAAAGTAAATACTATTTTTGCCCCTTCACTGAAACAACCCAGGAGTGCAAAGTGAGGCAGTGAAAGATTCAAATTTACTTCAAACAATGTACTGTAAAGTTATAAGATACATATTGTAAGTGAAATTCCATTTTGACAGGATCAATGTAATAAAAAATAAAAAAATCACTGGAAGCTGTTAGCGCACCTTACTTAACACACACTTCTTGACGCAATTTACTGTTTTACGGTTTGTTTGTTTGTTTAAAAATGTTTTGTGTCTTATTTTGCTCTTGAAAAATTAATATAGTAAAGCAAAACGGCATATATCTGTTGCTATCAAAGTCAATGTTCAAACACAAACTACCCAGGGATATATGTTGTATGTCAAATATAATCATCTTGGCACACGAATCGTAAAGGAGATAAATGTCCCTCGGAAAAGCCTGACAGGCTAAAGCATGTCACATTCAGATCTTTTGGCATGAGATGTGCTTGTCAGTAAAATTAGACAGTGTCAGATATTGGTTGGCGGTAGCCTTACTTTTGTCAGGAAACCCTTAATACTTAAAATAATTTGTCCCTAGTGTTATTGAAATTTGTCAGAATGTTGCTTTTAGGTTTGGAAACCATACATCTCAGCACCTCCAACTCCACATCAGTGTCTTTATTTGAAATGATGTGATACGCATTGAAACTGTCAATGTGTATTTTTGAGATGTATCATTTCCGAAATTGGGACAACAACACAAGATGTTAGTGGTTGTGTAGACTCACAGTAGAGAATAACATTTATCACAGATTACTTTGAAGAAAGGGCTAGAGAAAAACTTTAAGTTTGTAGTACTTACATTTGGTTTTAAAAGAATCTCAGGTATGTAAAAATTTTATACAAGACTACAGTTAAATGAACAGGTCGCGTGTAGAGACTTTTGTAGTAAAATGTTTACAAATTTCATTTTGCAAGTGTAGCATACAGTAGGATCCAGAAACGTAGACCATGATGCCATTTTGACTCGATAAAGGTCCAATTAGGCCAAACTGTTGTTACCTTTTATGTGGGATAATAAATTCTTAATTATAAATATTTTTCTAGATGTTGTGGTTTGCTGTTGTAGGGGAGCTGGGAACAATCTGATACTATCATATAATATGCATCGATCATTATTTTGTACACTATTGGACTGGAGTTTGGCTTTAACAATTTTAATTTCCATTAACATTCATAGCATGTTAGAACCTAGAGCAGTGTTGGCTAACCTGTGACACTGCAGATGTTGGGAAACTACAAGTCCCAGCATGCTTTGCCAATATATAGCAGCTTATTGCTGGAAGGGTATGCTGGGACTTGTAGTTTCACAACACCTGGAGTGTCACAGGTTAGCCAACACTGACCTAGAGCTTGCAACTAAATGTCATACAACAAAAAGTATAGTGTGATACCTCCTGTACACCAAAATCAGTCAGACAATGAATAGAATGCATGTAACTCACAGACTTGTTAATCCAAGTAGTTCATCCAAGTTGAAACAGAGAAGAGGCACATTATATCTGGTGCAATATCTGATCACTGATATGGCAAAGGGTAATTTTGCCACTAATAAACATACTGAAAGCGTTAGTTTTCTATCAATTTTTTTTAGGTGTCCTCCAATTTTTGTCTGAAATCACCTAAATAATATTTGAGAAGTTTGAATTGTAGTATAAAAATACAGCAAATTATGGTTTGTAAAATCTTGCAGATAATTTGATATTTAAATATAGATTTTTGTAGTAAAATGAAGAGCACCTAGCAGTGGGGGTTACAAAGAACATGCATAAAACAGTGACATATGTGGTAGACAAAATAACAATAGTGGACAAAATGAACCTCTGGGACACGAGGAGCGACTGTGGCTCATAGTGGAGATTGGGACAGAATGCAGATTAAACCAATATTTAAAAAAATGTAGCCTATTAATTAACTAGGCTGCATTCTGATGAACATTTGTTAATCCATTATCTACAGAGCCGTCTTAACGCATGGGCATGCTGGTCAGTTGCTAAGGGGCCCCACAAACATAGAGGCCCCATAGGCTTGCCAACTTTTCCGTATATTATTCCAGAAGATTTATACAGAACCTTCAAACCCTCTTTATTAAAATGTGTAGGTGGACTAATCGCCTCAGTATTAGCTGTAATCTGTACATGCGATCATACTGTTGCAAATACATATCTTGACCTTGACGAAAACAACATACACGTACTAACTATACATAAGTGGGTGAATATAGGTAGGGTCCCAGTGCACTTTTTTGCCCCGGGGCTTATAATGCTGGTAAGATGGCCTTGTAGATTTAGCTGCCTCTAATGAATGCATGTTATAGATATTCCTTAATTGCCTCAGAGTTATCATTAAAATGTTTAATTTCTCCAAAAATATTGTTTTAAGGAAAAACAAAAGAACTATTCTGTGTAAACTAGAGTATCTTTACATGGTCTGAATATAGGTCTGATCACTACACAGAATTAGAAATATTTATTTCCTCATGTTGACTGTCACTGGTACAACCATCGGTTGGCTTACATGTTACTCTGAAGTTTTATGATGATCTTTTATTTCCCTCTATTACCCGAGGGAAACTTAAAAATTCTCATAAACCCCTATGGAAAGTTCATATACTCTGTGAGATATGTTTATAATTTGCGGTACAAGAGAGACAAAACATTGTGTGAATAACTTAGTTATTAGCCTTAGTCTTCTAGAACACTAAACATAGACCCTAAAAACATTAGTGTGACACAAATTAATACATGTTTAAATGGATACATTCATTTAAGATTAATATATTGATGTTTGTTTTCTTGATTTGTTCTTAAAAATAACTCCCAATCGTCCAAGCAAATCTACTGGAAAAACCTGAACATTTAATTCCTATTTACTGGTAAGACTTACTCTTCTTGGTGTAGTTGGGCCACCCATTCAACGTCTACTTCCCAGAAACTCTGATACATATGTTTTGGATCACTGGGAAGATGCATTCAGGAGTACACAGTATGTTGAGGGGAGGGTTTTCCCTTCAAAGCATTAATCCTCGTGTCTGACCCAGAAGTGTGAGTGGAAAATAAACCACATTTTAATGGCAAAGATTACAAAATTTTCTCCTCCATGTTTTACGTGATCTCATGTAACTAGTTCCTGACAAGCAGTATTGTAGATCCCAGCACCATTGCTAGTGATGGTGCTGGTGCTGTTAAACTTTCAGGCTGCAGATGCAACCTATACTCAAACTGCCCAAATTGAATACAGTCAATGCTTTGTAAGCAGAGAAAGTATTACCAAATGAAGGAGCTATTACTGAATAATTCCAGGGACAGAATTCTAAGTAAGAACTGAGTTAGATTAAGTAGGGAATTATTATTGACAGTTAACATGCATGTATCCTTCAATGATGTATTCATATAGTGTCAACATATTCTGCAATAGGGGTCACCCTTTTGGCCTCACAGTACATTTAATGGAAGTAATATCCAGTACATGTATCGCAACAATAGTTAGTAACAGAATGAGCTTAAAATTGTGGCATTTTTCAGCATAATTACTATATGAACAAGCAACAATGTTGCTTATCATTGATAATAAAGCAGTGAAAGCAGCCATGTGCCTCTGTTTTCCAGCAATGTGCACCCACTACAATAGTTTCAATAAAGCTCAATATATGGATTAATATGGCAGAAAATGGCATTGCATTGAAGAGTTTGTATTTAGTTAGCTATTTTAAAATAATTTATGAAATAAAAAAAAAAAAATCAAATACATGGATTATATTGACATATATAATTACTTGTATAGTTTTTTTTAAATCATTATTATATTGTTAGCAGTTGTTATTTTAATTTATAATTATATGAAGGTTGTGTGTATTTTGATATGCATACTTGTAAATATGTATATAGTACTTCAACCTGTATGTGTGTCTACACTTATGACAGTATGTTTATACAGTGCGTATTTCCACCCCTATTCAAATCTTAAGAAACGCTTTGATTTGAATACAGGCACAACTACGCAAAAGTTGCATACTCTATTTAAACATTAAAAATAGACCCAATTTGCCTTCCGACTTGAATCAGACCCACTCTGTTTCTGCACCTGGAGCACAGTGATGGCTGATTGGCATGGTGAAAAGCAAAATGCTTGTTTTTTATTTTGTTGTGCAACACAGTATTTATGTTCATTACTCTTTGCTTAACTTGTCGGTAAAAAGAAGTTAAACTCCCCCCCCCAAAAAAAAATTAAACTTACAAAACTTCCTAAAATAACTGTAAACATTAAAGTCTATGGAACCAACATAAATTAGACACTGACATTATTACTAAAATTTACTTTGAAACCCCATTCCAACATTGAAATAATTGAGATTTAATTTATTACAGAATTTTAGGTTTGCAATCTCTTGGCATAATATGTATATGAAGGGAAGTTACAAGCAGATACTGAGGAAAATAGGAATGTACATATAGTTCAGACACCTGTGTCTGCTCAGAAAGCATGTCATTACTTTATAGCAATATTGGGTAATATTCAGGGATGGACCAATATTTTACTGGGATGGGTATGACAAATTCTTTAAAAGTTTTGCTATAGGTCACAACTAACCTACAAAGTGCCTACACTGCTATGAAGAACACAATCAGGTCATAACAGTAATGGTGTATATGAACTCATGCCACAATCTATACATTAGAGAACAGACATGTCTTGGGAGGACTTTTTTTGATGCAGCGATTTTTTCTTTTCTACTGACAGCACACAGCTTCCTGGAAAACCCTTTGGACCTCATTTGAAATGTATTTTGCTAACAAAGAGAAGTAAGAAAAATACTGTAAGGTAAATTAAGATAAAGTAAATAAAATGATGTAAAAGTGTGCAGTATTTTTGTATACATAATTCACAACAATATGTAAGATCTCCCCTAGTAGCCACATAAACACAGTTTGCAATTCAATAGAACTGATTTGGTCAAATTCAATTTCAATATTTATATTTATACCTATTTGATATATAAAGTAGAAGCATGCTTGGAATGTAGTTACTGTTGTATAAATATTGTACCTATTTTGGAGAGTTTGTGGTGTGGATTTGGAGCAACGCCATGTTGATGATTACCTTTATGATGTGTCATGGATTTGAAAGCTGAGTGGGCGCACTTTCTAGATTAGAATGACAGCACTGCGGCACTGTATGAAATGATTGTAGTAATTGGGGCATACTATACAATGATCCAAACTGTCAGGTGCTCCCGTTTTAACACTTTAAAACTGTATTTTTTTTAACTGAGCTCTTCCAGCTTGTTTACCTAAATAGTATGGGGGAGGTGACCAATTTATGAAATCTGGATTCTTTAATGAATCTTTATATAAAAATAAAATGAATGTGTTTGTGTGTGTGTGTGTGTGTGTGTGTGTGTGTTTGAGGGGGGTGGGTCACTGCAATTAAAATACTTATACATCTACTTCATGCAACTTCTCTAGACTTATTTTATTACAAACATCAGCCTGGGTAACTTACCAGGTATAATACTGCAACTCCATTCTAGAGGAAGATTTGGCTAGCTGGAGGTCAGTATTTGGTGAGTGCAGTAATTTGGGGGAGTGGTCCCTACATTCTACTAAGTTAGAGGTGAGGGGTTTTATAGGAAGCTTTTTTGGATTTCTCCATCTTGTTAATGCTTGTTTTGGGATTATGGAGCTTTCCATTTGATCTTCATGGGTGTTAGAGACATAAAATGTAAATATAAATATATATATATATATATATATATATATATATATATATATATATGTAAAAAACATGGATATTGTGCCATTCCTATTTTGGCAATGGTGTGTTTCCATACTACAGTTTTCTGAGCAGCATGTGCTGCCCTCAGAGCGCTAGCCTTTAAATAAAAAGAAGATGGTTCAACAAAATAAATAAATTCAAATTTTTTTTATCACCTAACTTAAATGAGTTTTACCACCACCATGCATTAAACAGCTAATTGTATTTAATACGGTAAGCTATGCAAACACTTGAATGTGAGCTGGAGACTCGGTCACACAATACTCCTCCATGAAGTCACATGCTGGAACCTTCAGCCTGCAATGTCTTATTTTCATACCAATTTTAATTTCAGCTCCATAGTGTATGTGTTTCAAAGGTATAAGGAAGCACATGCACAGACATACAAAATATAATAATAATTCTTTATTTACATAGCACCTTTCTCCAATAAGACTCAAAGCACTTTACATTTATGAAAACGGTGATGAAGCAATCTAGTGAGCGCTCAGCTGCTACTTTATGGAATCATTCACATCAGCCCCTGTCCCGTTGGAGCTTTAAGTTTAAATTCCCTAGCACACACACTTTGGTCCATTTTTGTCAGAAGCCAATTAACTTACCAGTATGTTTTTGGACTGGCATAGGAGGAAACCAGAGTCCCTGAAAGAAACCCAAGCAAACACTGGGAAGAACATACAAACTCCATACAATTAGGGTCATGGTAGGAATCAAACCCATTACCCTAGCGCTGTGAAACAGCAAGGCACTGTGTCACCGTGCTGTCCTATGGAATATGAAAAATACATCAGGTACACAAATCACAAATAACATGAAAAGTAACAAATAAAAAGTGTAATTTACCCACAAATCCATGGTTAGGTGAAAGTGAAATATATATATATATACAGTATATAAGTGAAGAAAAGATAACTAATATATGATGGCAACGCCATAAAGCTGAGCGTGGATGATTCCTCACAATGCTAATTTTTACAGCACCCTTTTAAAATGCCACATACATACAATATGTAGATATGCATCGTAGAAGACACAACAAGGATATGTTTTTTTCATTCAAGTTACCCAGTGAAAGAGCCCTCAACTGATAAATCCAATGGGCTTCCAAATGATCAAGTCTTCTTGACCTATCACACTTGAGGTAATGAGGGTACATAGTTAATTATGATGATGTCATGACATGCATCGAACCAGCATCCATTCAAGGTGGGGCCCCCTTGTACTGCCAGCCCTGGAACTTGACAGAGCAGGAAGAGTCAGACATATGGAAGCAGATAAATGGGATGCCAAAGTTAGAAGTCCACAGGACAGAGCAGATGATGGTCAGGGGACAGACGGAATGGTCAGAGAGGATGTCAGAGGACATGGTGTGAAGCAGACAAATGAAGTAGCGAACAGAACCCAAGATCAGGAAGCAGAGAGCAGTAGAGTCAATACACAGAAAACCAAGAATAGAGATAAACACATGTAAAGCTGCAACATAGACACATATGTCAATGAACTAGCAAAGCAAAACTAGCAAATCAGGGGGTTATATTGGCCAGTGATTTTAATAATTAGCAACAACTGTATGTGGAGCCCAATGGGATACATAATGAGCATGTCAATATCAGCACATAAAAACAACTGAGCATGCCCAGAGATTGTGGAGATATTCTTCACAGAGATTATAACTGTGAATGTCCAGAAACTTAGAATCTCTCCAAATCAAACATGCAACCAAGCATGTAAAATGTATAATACAGACAGGATCCGGACAGATGGTACTATGAAAAGGAAAGCAATATCAGTTAGTCAAGAAATGGCTTGGTACCGGTTTATCCATCTTTCCTCCAGTGCCACCATAATAGTGGTTTCAGTGGCTAACTGTTCTAATATTAAAGGCATCCACTGTTTTGTCAATGTAATAAAGTCCCCAAGCACAAATGAGGACATATATAATGAAACGACAAGTGATATTTCATGATAAATTTACTGTGTTTTATGCAAGTGATTTACACCAAGTAAATAGCCTTTTACATGTTACACAGTTCACACAGCCGTGTTTGATTGAAGTGGTCTGTGGTATGTGAAATTTAGAAAATTAATCAGTGTGTTCCGGCAGGTCTCTCAGACGGCATTCACAGGCCAGTACATATGCAGATTGAAAAAAATGTTTTACTGATCAAAAAAAATAAATGTAGTAGCACAATGTAATTGGTTGGCATGGACACATAAGAAGAGGGCCTGTCCTGAGTGATCTAAGGTATCAAATCAATTGAAAGTAACTGTTGTAATAATCTATTACTGTACTCTCATTTTTAATAAGGTTTAATGTCTTCTATTGACTTATTCCCAATATCATTATCAGATTTATTATGTGTAACACTAAAATATGCAGCTTGAGAGATGGCCCAATTCAGAGCATAGGGATGGAAACTCATGCCATGCACGAGGATATTTATTTGAAAATATTAATATCGAAAACCTTTACAGCAGGAAAACAGGTTGCTAAAGTCAGATTTTCTGGAGATCCAAGGTCATTTAATGAGGTATGCCAATCACTCAACTCTTGTTCAGTTCTGGCCCCAATCAAACAGAGATCATTGACATATCTCTTGTTGAACAATAGAGATGATTGGTGCAATAGGAAATACTAGCATTTCTCATTGCCACTCCAGTGCATTGACATTAGAAATTTACTCGATACTAAAAATAATTACATTCAAGACATTAGATTAGCAGATTGGAAACAATTTCCAGAGGGGTCCTGCTCCCTTACCACTGAGGCCTTCTTGGATTCTGGAGCGATGGAGAATTTTATAGACTTGGGGCTAGATTTACTAAGCTGCGGGTTTGAAAAAGTGGGGATGTTGCCTATAGCAAACAATCAGATTCTAGCTGTCATTTTGTAGAAGGTACTAAATAAATGAAAGCTAAAATCTGATTGGTTGCTATAGGCAACATCCCCACTTTTTCAAACCCGCAGCTTAGTAAATCTAGCCCTTGAACTTCACCTGAAAGATGGATCTAACGCTGGTTACTAAAATCAGGCCAATGACTGTAGAAGCTTGGATGGACGACCTATAGCCTCAGCTTTGGAAACCCACAAGGCCATATGGATGCTAATATGTGACGGTTATGGTTACTAAGACCTGGGGCTAGATTTACTAAGCTGCGGGTTTGAAAAAGTGGAGATGTTGCCTATAGCAACCAATCAGATTCTAGCTATCATTTTGTAGAAGGTACTAAATAAATGAAAGCTAGAATCTGATTGGTTGCTATAGGCAACATCCCCACTTTTTCAAACCCGCAGCTTAGTAAATCTAGCCCCTAATCTTATTCAGCGCCATCCACACCCCCAAGAGTTCAATCATCTTGGGTTATCCTTAGTTCTGCATTCACAACCCATTGATTAATTGGAGGACAAAACAGATTCAAAGGTGGGACACTAAGGATGGGCACTATGAATACCAGGACATGCCTATAGTGTATAGTGCCCATTATATTCAAAGCCTATGTGAATTCCCTCTTTAGGGACATACTGGAAACATCAGCCCTCATCTTCTTGGATGATATATTTATCTTCTTTAGCACTCACAATTAATATCACAAACGTGTGAGAGAGATACGGCAAAGGCTACTGGACAATTAATTATTTACGAAAGTGTGGAAGTATTCCTTCAACCATTGCAGTGTGAGCTTCCTGGGACACATAATCTCAGCAAAGGACATAAAATGGAACTGGAGAAGCTCTCCACTGTATTCAGCTGGCCAGTACCCAGAGGGATTAAGTCCATCCAGAGGGTTTAGCAGCTATTATAGAAGTTTTATGCGACACTTCTTAAGAGCAGTTAGCTCTATTATTAGGTTTCAGAGTTTGACATGTGTATCTATGCAGAAAACCTTCCATAATCACTTTGTCTATGAATTAGAGTTTCTGAATAATATTATGAATATTGTTGGATATGTGGTAACAGTGAACATGAGTCAAATTTCATGAAGCCAGTCCTGGCAGGCTAACTAATACTTATTTATCCTGTACTATTGAGACGGTACTTGTCACCAAGTGCACAGGAAATCAGCATGTGTTAGCTGTTGTTTTGGGAGGCAATTTATTTTAATTTATTTTAAAACAAAAGAACAGCTAACAAATCTGCTATAAATAGCATGCGTACAATAAAGGTAGTTGATCCTTTTTAATACTGATTTTAAATTCAGCAATTGATATCAATACACTAGTAAAATTAAACAGTTCTGTAATGCATATATAAGCACTTTCCACCAGGGGTCACTGTGGTATTGTACAATGTGCCTTTTAAAGTATAAGCTTTAAAGAGCGCTTTTTATATACAGTGCTGGAGGTAAGTGTAGTGTGATACTGTACATGCCTGATCATTTAGATTATATTATTTGGAATGTGATGTACTAAAATCATCTGTAGCTGTGCTGCCTGCATTTTCTAAGCAAGTGTAAAGCCATTGCAGAAAGTGTTACACATCTTATTTTATATTATACACAGGTTGCAATGAAACAAAGGTAAAGCTTATTCCAGTACTCGATATTTAGCACTGTATATATTGCAGAAAACAGGCTCATTATAGTTTGTTACTTTAACCATGTACGTATAAAGGTTGTTTCATTCTTAACCTTCTGGGGTAAATGTATGAAAGTGTGATTCTGGTAACATGCCAATATTCGGCGATATTGCTGGCTAGATTTAAAATGGCAATTTAATTAAAGGCAGGTTTTGCCTTAAATCAAATTGCTGTTATATAGCTGGCCGGCAATACCGCCGAATATTGGCGAATTACCAGAATAGCACTTTTTTACATTTACCACCCTGACAGGTAACTATTTTCTGCTATAACAGTGATACGCACACACTTCTGAGGTTACATACTTATTTTCCACAATACATGTCCCATATGGAGGACTGGAAATATACTTTATCTGCAAACATGTCCAAATAGCATTCCAAAATTCCAGATTCCAAACCATCTGAAAATGATCATTATATAAAAGCAAATGTGTATTCCCTTTTAAGATGTTACAGGTTGTTTGCAAACCACAATATATGTAGGCTTGCAATACCTCTGTATTTGTTTGCGTAAAACAACTAATTGTCACATATAACAAAGTGAACATCACATATGTGGATATTTATGTCTTAATTTAAGCATGAGATTGAGGCTTAATTGATGTTATTACATGTGTCTCCGCTGTACATTTCAATGTGTTTTATTTTTAACATACTATAAAAAAAAGTGCATTTTTAGTCACATTGATACCAAAGTGTTCCTATTAGGCACAAAAGGTGTCGCGGTGGAAGTATAAGCTGAGGTCTCAATGCCACCACCTCTGAGGATCTGATAAAATAAGTGCTTTAGTGGGATCGGAAGGGGAGAACTGTGCAGTTATCCACTAACCAGTGAATATCCCCATGAATGGACTCTGAACATCCCTCCCCGCAAAATAAACTCTTGTCTTTGCGTGTGGGCACAAAGTGAAATGCACAAGTGTGGTTATCTTGCCTTTAGGTGGCAATAAGTCAGCAAGCATCATGAAGGGATCGGACATGCATGTATATTAAATATTCTTCAGTCTAATCCCTCCGAATTTAATGTATTTATTTCTATGTTTGAAACAGAAAGGATGTCAATACTTTCATTGCTCGACCTGTTTTTTTAAACGCTGACAGCTATAAAAAAAACACTACAACAATTAGACATGACATAAAGGTAGTCCTGCCCAAATGAGCTTACAATCTAACTTGATACCTAAGATAGCAGAATTAGAATTGTAGCTGCGGGTGGGTTAAGTATTATTGGCTATTGAAAGACAGTAGCATTATCAGCTACCAATAATTAAACAGTAACTGGTGACTGGCATTTCTGTGCAGCTACCAGTGGTGCATCATGGTGCAATGAGGAGAGACAGTGGAAGGCAGAGACACAAACCAGTCTCCATAGGAATCCTACAATAGTCAGCTGTTGTCAACCATAAATGTTCTTCAATATTTATCTCAATAAATGGAAAACAATTGCAAAATATGCAAAACAGTATTTCAATACAATAATTCCACTAGCATGCAGTCTTAGTAGATGCTGTAAGACATTTACTAAGCATAAGAACAATGTGGTACTGATAGTTGTGGGCATGGGAGATTACTTGTGAAATGGAAATTTTGAGTCTGTATTTAAATAAAATAAAGGGAACAAGATTAGTGGTAAATGTATCAAGCTGAGAGTTTTCCGGCGGGTTTGAAAAACCAATCAGATTCTAGTTATCATTTATTTAGTGCATTCTACAAAATGACAGCTAGAATGTGATTGGTTGCTATAGGCAACATCTCCACTTTTCAAACCCGCCGGCAAACTCTCAGCTTGATACATTTACCCCTAGGTCTTCAAAGATATACCAGAAAATTGGAAAAACAAAAAACAAAAGACACTGTCTCTGCTCATGCTGGTAGTCATTCAGTGGATGACTGTAATGTAAAAAAAAGCATCATCACATTACTACACTCTGAATAAAATTAATGAAAAGACCAACTGGTGTTAGAGGTCTCCTCTATTGCCAGCATTAACCCCCGTCTGCAATATGATTTTGCATGGAGATTCCTGTGTAACAAATCACAGCAGTAGTTGTACCACGCAATACATTTTCTGATGGAGATAATACATTTTTTCTTTTTTTGACTAAAGCATTTTTTTTAATGTCTGAGGTTTCTAAAGTTTTTTAAAAATATTTCAAAGTTTTAAAACCTTTTATTTTGTTTTTTATCTGGGGCTTTCAGTTGCACTGCACATGTATGAGCCAACAAGTGATGACACTCACTGCAGTAAACCATCAATTAGTTTTACATGTAGCTGAATGTTAAAGATATTTTCCGTAGCAGTTTAAAATAATTTGCAATGCAATTCCATGAAGATAAAAGATCCTGGCTATCCCCCTTGGCTCACAGCATACTTCATCTCCAAGACCTTTGCTCTTACAGTCCTTGATGTAATTCTAGTGGAAGTGCATGTGGATTTGCCTTTTAAACAGCCTGTGTTTGGAGGTGGTAGCAGTGCTGCAGGTGCCAGGAGAACTCAGATAGTATATGAGGTATAAACCCCCTTATTAGGGATCATTTATGTTTACATCACCGTATTTTTTAGTAAGAGTACAGCTGGGTACACGCTACAGAAAATTTCTCCTGATGCAATATCATTAACGATTTTATCAACGACTGAAAGTACCAATCAGCATGCCGATTCATGCGTACACACTACAGACATTTTACACGATTTTCCGTTAGATCTGTGACTGTCGTCTGTAATAAGTATCGGCTCAAAGTATTGTGACTCTGTACATACTCTGCAAATATTTGACTTGCCTGCCACAATATGCTAAATTAATTTAAATAGGGACTGAACTTCAGCGCACACCCACATACATACATCCACAAACAGGAAATATCATCATTGCCATTCATTGCCTTGTCCTGCTTTGTGTGTAGTGTATTTTTGGCAACTCTGTTCGCAACTGTACACCTGTTACAATTTATTGTAACTTCAAATGAATGAAAAACCTGTGCCTTTTTCTTCTTGCCATGCTGCAAACGTTGAACCCTTCTTTAGACAAAGCACAACATGGGAGACGTAAGAGACAACATTATAAATTTAAATATACATGCCCAGAAAGGAACTATCGGCATATTGTCGGACAGATGGTCGTAAGAAGGTACATACTGCAGAATTGGCACAACGTTGTTCCATTTGTTATTGAGATTTTTAGTCTGTTTATAAAATCAAATCAAACAAAATGATGTGCTTTGGACCGATAATACATGATCATTGGAGAGTACACACTAATGTAATATCGGACCTAACAGTTGATTATCGTGGATTTGGCCCAATATTTGGGTGAAAAACCTCTAGTGAGTGTGTACCCAGCCTAAGGGGGGTATTCAATTGTTAGCGTTAACGAAAAAAAAACGAGCGCTCAAAAAACATTACCGTTTATACGGTAATATTGCGCGCGAAAAGCGTTAATACGGTAGTTTACTCGCGGAATTTCAGCTCGCCGCTCAGGGAGTGGCGAGCTGAAATTCTGCGAGTAAACTACCGTATTAACGCTAAGATTTTTGAGCGCTCGTTTTTTTTCGTTAACGCTAACAATTGAATACCCTTGTATGATTTGGTCACCTCACATAAAGTAACAGAAACTGAAGTAAAGGAAATTGTTAAATATATATACATACACTAAATATATATATAAGATAAGAACGTGCAGTGTATGAAAGTGACGGAACATTCATTGAAAAGCCATGAGCAGCTTATCCTTAAGTTACGATATATGATCAGACTGCTGCCCTATGCATTACTTTACCGGAAGGGTTTATTCATGTTTACTAAACCATGGGACTCATGCCACAGAAGTGAATTGGTTAAGGAAGAATGCAATCTTGTTACTTTGTGTCTGGATACTGGATATTCCCTGAGAGGGGGGTGCACTATATATTACTGCGTCTTTTGCTTCACTGTTGTGAGCTGTGAATGCGTAATCTTATTTCCTTTTCAAAAGAACTTGTTTTTCTTCATTACATGAACAGAATTGATTTTTCTACAACATGTTATGCTTGTAAACCTAAGCTATAATCAAATCTCGCAACTCGTCCTCTTGCAATTAAAACACTTTTGCTGATATATTTCTAAAAACAAAAAAAACTATACAACAAGTTACAGATAAGGTTTTTAATTAAGTGCATACACAGCATGTTAACATACAAGAGAACAAAAATAGTATATTACTTGATCACAAATTTAAGTAGAAAATAAATTCAAAGAATGAATGACAAAATTATGTAATTGGTGGAGTTGAGTATCTTTTGAACAATGTGGGTCTTGGGGCATTCAATATTCTTTTACTGAGGGAAAGTATGTAGGGGAAAAGGTAATGAAAAAATAAAGCAAAATTTGTTTAACTGTCAAGTTGTTACACCAGGACTGTAATGTGGAAGGTGCAACTGGTGCCACTGCACAACGTGCAAGGCTGGGAGGGAGCGGCACGACTGGCCTAGTAGAACATGGCTTCTTCGACTGCATCTGTGTACACAATCCCGGGGATGCCCAGACACTACTGTATTTCCTGGTGGAAGTGACTATGCGGCGTCGTTGCTCTCCTCAGTCTCCGCACTCCCTACTCATATGACAGCCCTCCCTTGCTCTGTTCCCTGCGTGTGTGGCAGCCTCTTAGTTTAAACCCTCCATCCCCTTGTGACTGCTTCTATCTCTCCCACTCCCTCCCCCTTGACAGCTTCTACCATCCACCAAGCAGTGCGTGACAGCCTCCCCCTTCCTCCAATCAGTGTGTGAAAGCCCTTCCTTCATCCCCAGAGCCTATGACAGCCTTCCCTCCATCCCCACAGCCTGTGACAATTCTTTCTCTGTTTCCCTAGTCTATGACAGCTCTCTCTGCCTCCCGCAGCCTGTGACAGCCCTCTCTGTCTCCTCAGTCTACGACGGCTCTCTCTGCATCCCGGCAGCCTGTGACAGCCCTTTCTCCCACCCCACAAACTGTGATAGACACACAACCTGTGAGAGCCCTCTCTCACACTTCACAATCTGTGACATCCATTCCTCTGTCCCCTCAGCCTGTGACAGAAACAGCCTGTGATAGATCTCCCCCCACCCCATAACCTGTGACAGCCCTCCCCACTCCCTCCCTACAGCTAGTAGCAACCATACCCTCAATATGTGCTCCCATACTACCCCTGAGCGTGTGACAACCTGGTCCCCCTCTCTATCCTCAGTTTGTGACGGCCTCTACCCTTCTCAGAAAGTCACACTTGGGACAGCACATTTTAATGACATGAGCGCATCGTCCCACGTGTGTAGGCAGCAAGGGAGGCAGAAAAACACAATAGTCTGTCTCCTACAGCATAAAGTTCATTTGGTGGCCTCTCCTCTTCTGACCCTCGCTCATGTGGAGCCATCTATCCAGGCCTCTGCTCCACCCAGAATTACTGGCAATTGAATCACCCCCAATATGTCATGTCATGCCCCATGTTGACCACGCCACCAACATTATGTGGCCATGCCCCTTCGGCTGCACTGCCACTGTGCAGCAGCATACAATATTCTCCCTGCTCGCCTATGGAGGGGGGCCAAAAGTTGATGTAACAGGGCCTCAAATTTCTCCTGGCAGCCCTGACTACAACCTACGATTTCAGGGGCAGACCAGGGAAGGGAAGGGGCGTAGGCATGTAGTCAGTGTACAGTAAGGGCGTGACAAGCTCGAGCGCATACAGCAATGTCCAATTTAGGCTTTGGGCATCTCAAAGGTACGTGTTTTTCTGTTGTATCACTTGCACAAGCTACAGGTCAGGTGTAAGTGCCAATTGCGACTGATGACGGCTGTGTATGCATGCAAAAATATGTGTTTGCAATAAAAAAACAACTGTAAATATGCATTTTATGTACAACAAGACAGTACATGGTATATGGTATAAAGAAATTACACTGCAACTCTCAACACAGTTACTGAAAGTCTAGATTGGTAATGGAATACAATGGGTATATTCAAGCTGAAACCTTTCCCCATTAGTGTGGGCAAAACTAACAAGTTTAGAGCCACTGAAAGAGGTGCAAAGACAATGAGGAATGGAGTCAAGGGGCAGAGAGCAGAAGGAGAAGGTGCAGACAAATGGTTGACACATGATGGTGAGCAAATGTAAAGGAATCCAAGGGCAAGAAGCAAGAGTGGGAGAGATGGAAGATGAAAGAGGGTGAGGTTTACTGTATGGTTAAGCGTAGTACTGGTATGCTTTTATGAACAGGTGGGTTTTCAATTACTGTTTGAAGTTATAGAGACTAAGGGAAAGTCTGATAGAACGAAGGGGATCATTCAAGTGGAGGGGGCAGCACAGGAGAAAACTTGGATTCAGGAGTGAGATATGGTTACCAGAAGGGAGGAAAGGCAACTATGGCCGACTGGAGAGGGCAGGAAGGAGTATGTATGGAGAAGAGGTTGGAATGTAGGGCATGCACAGAACCGGCTCATACACCACAGAACGCAGCCACGTTCAATTAATGTTCAAGCACAAAGGACACTTACTACAGCCTATGATTTCAAGAAGGGAATGGGGCGGGGAAGGGGCTCTTGGTTGTATGTCAATCATGAGTGCACGCAGCAGCATCAGATGCATGCTCTGGGCATCGCAAAAGTACTTGTTTTTCAACCATACCTCTTGCTCCTGCTACAGGGCTAGTCTAAGTGCCGCTTACTAATGATGACGGCTATGTATGAATGCTATAACAGGTGTATGCAATCAGTAGCAACTGTAAAAATGTATTTATGTACAGTAGACATTGATAACATCTTAATAAATATATTTCATGGGGGAAAAAAACAGACCTGAATTATGTGGGTTCTGGAATAAATGCATACTGCAGTCAGTGGGCCTGAGTCATTAAGGAGAGCAAAGAATAAAAAAGGAGTAAATTTGCACCTGGGCAAAACCATGTTGCATAGGAGGGGGAGATAAATTTAAAATGTGGGGACAGATTTATAGTTGAGATAGGGCATGTCCTAGATCAACATTAAATTTCAGTGTAATAATGAAGCTATCAAAAATATTTATGTGCTATATAAAAAAGCAACCAATATTTTTCTTATGTGCAAAATAATAAACTAATTTGCACCCCTTGCATTGTAACATGGTTTGTCCAGAAGCAAACTTAATCCTGTTTTTTGCTTTGCTCTCTTTAATGACTCAGGCCCGGTATGTGTATCTCGATAAGTCAGGCTTGTAGGGAACAGTGAAGTTGGAGAGGGCCTTGGATTTGAGGATGAGGAGTTTGAAGAAGATTCTGTAGGGGAAGGGGAGTCAGTGTTCCTAAAATACTAAGAAATGTAGTTTATGATAAGAAAAAAATAAATGAAAAAAATACGTTTTTCTTTTTAATGTTTTGTCATTATTGACTTTATTATTAATAGGTGACATTAATAAAATAGTTACTTTTCTTCTGTGTTCTTTTGGGGTTGACACTACACATGTGTTGGACGTATTCTGCAGTGTACTGTATAATCTGTCAGAGCAGAGCGCACCTAGACCCATATTATAACACTACCGTTTTTCCAGCAACTATTCCATTAGTACTAACAGCCAGTGGTTCCTATGTAACTGTAGGAAACCATAACAAGTTAACAAGTGCATCGTGGCTGTTAGGCTGCCTGTGCACAGCTCTCTTTATATAGCCTCACTGACATCTAACCTTAAGACTTGATTTATATATAATAAAAGTAAAGAAAAATTTTTAAAAAGTTTTCCCAAGATTAATACACACCTTATATGTCACATCTACTATAATACTTATTAGTTAGCATAATCGCTATTAAAGTATAAATTAGGTCCATATAAAGGTTGAAAATATTTGCGTAAATGTAATAAATGTTTCAGAAATAGAAAGTTTGTTCTGTTGAAAACAACTTGGTGGACAAAACACATGCTGAAGGGCATTCTTGCCAACTCTCCTAGAATGTCTGGGAGACTCTCGAATCGCGGATAGGTCTCCTGGACTCCCGGGAGAGTAGAGCATCCTTCCGACCCCCCGTCCTGATGCTTCATTACATCACTGGGGTGGGGCCAAAATGTTGTGATTCATCAAGCCCTGCCCCCTCCTCCCATACCCCTCTGGCAGTTCACGGAGGGGCACTACAAAAAGTTGTCAAGGGGTTAACTCTTCTTATAGTGTATCTGTCACCATAGATTACCGTAAAAATTTTATATTCAGCAGCATATACTGTACAAAAAAACTTCTTCTATTTGCCTCTATTCAGCCAAAAATACACACTTTGGGCCTGATTCATTAAGGATCTTAAATTAAGAAATTTCTTATTTAAGTCTCCTGGACAAAACCATGTTACAATGCAAGGGGTGCAAATTAGTATTTTGTTTTGCACATAAGTTAAATACTGACAGTTTTTTCATGTAGCACACAAATATAACTTTAAATTTCAGTGTACAAATAAGCTATCAAGTATTTGTGTGCTACATGAAAAAACAGTCAGTATTTAACTTATGTGCAAAACAGAAAACTAATTTGCACCCCTTGCATTGTAACATGGTTTTGTCCAGGAAACTTAAATAAGATATTTCTTAATTTAAGATCCTTAATGAATCAGGACCTTTGTTTTTAGTAACTTCTTTTGTAATATACCGTATTTTTCGCTCCATAAGACGCACTTTTTCCCCCCCAAAAAATGGGGGAAAAAGTGTGTGCGTCTTATGGAGCGAATACTGCATGCCAGAAAGGAAGGAAGAAAATAAAACTTACATGTCCAGCGTGGAGAAGCGGGTCCCGGCCAGGCTGCAGATCCTCCTGAGCGTCCGTCCCCCTGCCTATCTGTGAGGACCTAGCTATCACATGGGACGTCCCATGTGATAGCTAGGTCCTCACAGATAGGCAGGGGGACGGACGCTCAGGAGGATCTGCAGCCTGGCCGGGACCCGCTTCTCCACGCTGGACATGTAAGTTTTATTTTCTTCCTTCCTTCAGGAGGATCCGCAGCGCTGAAGACACCTGAGGGAATAAGATAAGGCTATAGTGTTTGTGTGTGTGTGCTGGAGGCTATACTGTGTGTGTGCTGGAGACTATACTGTGTGTGTGCTGGAGACTATACTGTGTGTGTGCTGGAGACTATACTGTGTGTGTGCTGGAGACTATACTGTGTGTGTGCTGGAGACTATACTGTGTGTGTGCTGGAGACTATACTGTTTGTGTGTGTTCTGGAGGCTATACTGTGTGTGTGCTGGAGACTATACTGTTTGTGTGTGTGCTGGAGGCTATACCATACTTGCCAACTCTCCCGGAATGTCCGGGAGACTCCCGCATTTTGTGAGAGTCTCCCGGACTCCCGGGCGAGTGTGGCAATCTCCCGAATTCTGCCCACTTCACTAGGAAGTGCCCCACTTCCTAGTGAAGTGGGCAGAATTAGATCCCAAACGCCGCGATTCCCGGTGAATCGCGGCGTTTGGCCCCGCCCCCGCTGTCAAATGACGCAATTTGCGTCATGACGTCACAGGGGGCGGGGCCGAAATGACGCGATTTCGGCCACCCCGCCCCTTCACGCCCCCCTCCACTGGCTGGCTCCCGGAAGGGAGCTGAAGAAAGTAGGTAAGTATGGGCTATACTGTGTGTGTGCGCTGGAGGCTATAGTGTGTGTGTGCTGGGGGCTATAGTGTGTGTGTGCCAGTGTGCTAACATAGCATGTGTGTCTAAGAGTGGGGATCAGTGTGTTAATATAGTGTGTGTGTGTGTGTTGGTGAGTGTGAGTGAAGGGGCCAGTGTATTTTGTGTGAGTGAAGGGGCCAGTGTATGTTTTCCTTCTCTAAAACTAGGTGCGTCTTATAGTCAGGTGCGTCTTATGGAGCGAAAAATACGGTATATTTTTGCCTCCCTTGATTGCATTTCTTGCCTATATCAGCAGAGGGATGATACAGATTCAGCAGCACTCTGGTAGGTTGAAATAAAAGCTGACTCCTACCATTGTAATTTGTTTTTAATACACATATAGCAATCAGAATGGAGAATGCTAAACAGGGATTCTAAAGCCTGTGAAAGAGGATATCGCATCTAAACATGTACATAAGTCTTGTTTGTTTCTGCTTAAGCGGGATTTGTCACTGCTGTAGTGTAGAACAGTCCTATAAATGTTCAACATGCGATTGGCAATTCATTTATTTTAAGAGCAAATTTACATACATGCAAATTGTTATAAATCCACTAATGATCTATTGGAAGTTTTTGTCTTCCCTGTTCAATGCCCTCCGTTCTGATTGCTGTGATTCCTTCACCATATGTAGCAGTGTATTAGCAGTGTATTACTGTATTGTTTTGAGACCAGGGGGTAAATGTATCATAGTGCGGGTTGTACAAGTTGCCGGAAATCGGCGAGATGACAGCTTAAATTTAAAGTGACGCTGCCTTGTAAAGGGAAACTTTACAAGGCAGCGCCGCTTTAAATTTTAGCTGTCAACTCGCCGATTTCCGGCGAGTTGAAAAAAATGGACTTTCATACATTTACCCCCAGATGTGGTTTGACTTGGCTAGAGGAGCTGCATACTTTAGTATGTTCATATCATTCGTATGAACTTCATATATATGTTTAGCTCTGCACATATATATTGTCCTTCATCTATTTGGTAGCGCATGTGATCCTGTTTTATACAGATAAGTAGAAAAAATAATTTGATGTTCAGGTTAATGCAAGGATGATGGGCTTTGGATATGCAAAAGACATTCACTTATTGATTAAACACACTGCTTTTATACTAAAATTGATCTGCAATATAAAACATCATAACACACTGGTCTTTTATGCAACTAAAAGTTAATTTTATTTACCAGTGTTTTGGCAACAACACAAGGCTAGATACATCAACTTGTTTTTTCATTGCATTAAAGACCAGTGTGCTACAGTTCTATAACTAATTCCTGAAATTAAACTTCATGGATACTTTCAAACTTCAAGCTTAATAGTATTCTTCTTCATCTCTGAGACACTAACCCGAAACATAGAATTGCAAGCTTCCATTTTTATGCCATAGAAACTTAACGAGATTAAGTATTGGCATTTACTATTTACTTTGAAAGTCCCGTAACAACATTAATCGACTGTTATGTGCTACCAACAATTAATTAGCAATAGCACCTCGTGGTGGGAAAGTACAAGAATTATATATATATATATATATATATATATATATATATATGCACACACATATTATACACAGTGGTCAAAGTGGACTGGTATATGTTAGGATGCCATACTGCCACTTCTTCTACTGCCTTCATTGTTAAACTATCAAATTCCATTGACTTACATTTTCCATACCACCACTGTTGAATTTTCATACTGCCACTTCTAAATTGGACCCTGCCCTGCCTGGTGAGCAGTAAGACTTCTCTCCGGTGACATTATTTTAATACATTGGGTGATAGGCAGCAAAAGAGAATCTTCAAGTCTTGATTAATAGATTCTTAAATACTATAATTTAATACAATGTTAGCATGTGATTTCCTGTGTTCATGAGAAAGTATTAAATTTATATGTATAAGATATTTCTAAATGTGTATGTATATGGTAATATTTTTCCAAGTGGCCTATTTTCTTATAATAATAATAATAATAATAATAATAATAATAATAATAATAATGTTACCTGGTAGTAAATATGTGATTAAGAAGCTTCACATTTTGATACATAACTTGTAACATCATATTACAAACTCAGCAAACAACTAACCCATAATAACAAAAGAAGCAAAGTTATGTATTTGCTTGTTTAAGTGTACTTGTCATGAAGGAAGCAGTACGTAGGCTGGAAGAAAGCATTTCTTTAAGTAGATGTGACCTTGTCTCATTTAAACTAGATGTGTTGCTTTGTTGATGTGAAAGTTTTTGATCATACACCAATGTAATTGTTTGCTACTCTACAAAAGCACAAACCTGCACCGATTCTGCTTGACATGGTTTTGCTCTTCTCACTGCCAGCTTTTTCCACCAACTGATCATCGTAGCAAGTCAACCTGCAAATAAGTACTGTGAAGCACTTTAATGAGACCCTTATCTCTAGCCAACTTAAGACAATCTCACTGGGCTCCTACAAAGCTCTCTCTCTCCTGTTGAATGGCAGAAACTCTACATAACCCTCTTATTACACATAATGCATCACTGTCAGAAATGTCAGGTTGAGGGGGAGTCAGGAGTCTGAAGCCACTTATTGCATCATTCTTTTGCTGTGTTAAGGTACAGTGCCTGGCACAATGATTAGAGCAATTACTCAGCATAGCCTGTCACAGCCAATCAGATTTGTCCAGCCTGACTGTGGAATTGACCTAGACCTGCCTTCCCAGTAAGTGTATTATTAGAGTTGGCTGTGCCTTTAGTGCTGCAATGTGCAATGCCAACTTAAAACATTGCCAAGCAAACGGGCTCCCTAGCAATTATTTTGCTTCACATTTTCTTACGTGCTACAATTTTTGGAGGCTTATTTTTCTCTTTTGCCTTTGCACTTTGATGTGTTTGTTATTCTGACGCAGAAAACACTGATGTTTGTAGAAATAGGCATGTTTAGTGTCGTAAATAAATGTACAGTAAGAAGAAAAATATACAGTAAATACACACTAACTTATAAAACCTTAATTGTGTAACTCAAATATATGCCAAAAAGTGCTAATAAAATATGCATCACTATGTTTTTTTTACATTTGTGCCTAAAATGGAAAAGGCAATGTATATACGTTTTTGCTATAATTGAGCTCCAAAGGACACAGTTGGCTAGCGTAAGGCTGCTGTGTGCTGGAAGCATTCATTGATTAATACATCTCTCCATTTTCTCCGAATTGACTGATTGGTTTAATATCTTCACTACACTTTTTGTCACGGTAAGAAAAAAATGACCGCTGTATAAAAACTATTAATCAAATCTATTAATGCATGGTTTTAACATTCTCAACACAGGAAAAGGAGATGCTTAGTGGAATGTGTGCTGATGTTTAATGTGACTACACTTCATAAAACCCTTGCTGCCTTCTGTATCTGACAGTCTATCTATCCCTAACGGATGTTAAATAACCCAATATGTTTATATGACTATGTTTCTAGACCTCAAGTTAACTATTATAATTATTAAGAGCACAATATATTGGTACATATTGCACAACGTCATGACAAGCCCACCCCACATACTGTACTTTTGTCACTACTCCCTTCTTGAAAATGTTCAGACCACGAATACCCAGCTTCATCACACCAATTGGTATTACTTCAAATGATTTCAGCAAGTTTAAAGCAAAAATGATATAGACAAGGTTGTGAATATAAAAAGGCAAATTATAGTTTTTCATGCCTTCCAAAGTCACAACAAAACAGACAGAAGGATTGTGTTGTGGCTGCTGTCACAACTATATTCGTACCTGCTATTGTTGGCGCAACTCAGAAGAAGGGGCGGAGTCTAACGTGCCCCTGGTATTCACCAGGAACCCCTGCAAGGAAGTATGGACTTCGCTGCAGGGACACGCATGTCTCGGTCCTTCCACGCAGGGCCTGATCAACCACTAGGCTGACCAGGCTGCAGCCTGGGGCGCTGGGTCCCGGGGGGCACGGCCCTGTGGGTATTTTTTTTTTAACAATTTTTTTTTTTTTAACAATTTTTTTTTTTTTCTTCATTCATTTTTTTTTTCGGGGTGGGGGAGGGGGGGGGTCGCCGAGGGGGGGTGGAGGGCTCAACGATCAAAAGCATTGGTGGTCAGTGGTTAGCAACACACAGCCAATCGCCAGGCTGCCTGTTGCTGTGCAGCAGACAGGAAGCAGGACATCTTCACTTCCTATCTGGTGATCTGAGGAGAGGAGCGACGCTGGCACAACTACAGGTAAGTGAAGGGGGGAACTGCCCTGCATATCTATAGGGAGGGGGGGGGGAACTGCCCTGCATATCTATAGGGAGGGGGGGGACTGCCCTGCATATCTATAGGGAGGGGGGGGAACTGCCCTGCATATCTATAGGGAGGGGGGAACTGCTCTGCATATCTATAAGGAGGAGGGGAACTGCCCTGCATATCTATAGGGAGGGGGAGAACTGCCCTGCATATCTATAGGGAGGGGGGGGGAACTGCCCTGCATATCTATAGGGAGGGGGAGAACTGCCCTGCATATCTATAGGGAGGGGGAACTGCCCTGCATATCTATAGGAAGGGAGGGGGGGAACTACCCTGCATATCTATAGGGAGGGGGGGAACTACCCTGCATATCTATAGGGAGGGGGGGAACTACACTGCATATCTATAGAGAGGGGGGGAACTACCCTGCATATCTATAGGGAGGGGGGGGACTACCCTGCATATCTATAGGGAGGGAGAGGAGGGACTGTTATGCATATGTATAGGGAGGGAGAGGGGGACTGTCATACAAATCTATAGGGTGGGAGGGGGGGGGGGCTGCCATAAAAATCTATAGGGAGGGAGGTTGATATGTATGAAGGAGGGCAGAGGAGGGGGGCTGATATATGTGACTGGGGGAGTCTTGATGTGACGGGGGGGGGATAGCTAGCTAGCAGAGTGGAGGTAAGGAAAATAGCTGCAAGGGGGATGGATGCAGGGTGGGAGGTAAAGAAAATGGCTGCAGCAGGGGTTAAGGATAATGGCTGTGGGGGGGGGGGGGTTGTGGTTAAGGAAAATGGCTGCAGGGGGTATTTAAAAAATAGAGCAGCTTTGGAGGGCAGAATCTCATGATTGTGTGGTGGTCACATGGGTGGTCTCAGCAATCACTAGAATACTAAATATTAGTGAAATGGGGCTGGTAGAGGTTTGTATTTGATTGACAACAAATATTCAGATATTGCTTATATATGCCTGTCCAATGGGGTACTTTTAACCTGGACATAATGGAGTGTTTTGTTTTAACTAAAGGGCCTAATCATTCAGGGTTTGCATTATAATACATTTTTGCATTTTCAAAACAGGACGCCAACTTTCCAGAAGCCAGCGTGAGGATAACAAAGTTGCAAGAGAGAAGAGCAAGAACAGGTAAGAGACAATGGCACAATCTGTCTAAATTTGAATGCTGGAGAATACACCTGAACATTCATATTCAGGAGTGTTCCTATACACCTATATATTCGGAGGAGGGGGGGGGGGGGCGCTGCGGCCGTATTAGCCTAGGGCGGCCAGAACCTTTAATCAGGCCCTGCTTCCACGAGTCAACATCGAGATACAAGGAGGTGTCAGACAGGCCAGGTCAGTAACATTCTGGTAGTACACGGTACATAAGGATATCCAGAAGAATGGTGAGGCAAGCTGGGTCGAAAACGTTCAGGTAGCGCAGTACAAAGGGAGAATCCAATAGGGGAGGTCAAACGGTCCGGGTCAAAAGGTCACAGGCAGCACAGGGATAGTCAGGAACAAAGTAGGATACTGGTACACACACAATGCGCTGGAGGCAGGAAGACCTGATACTCTGGCACAGGGGTCAGGGCAGGAAGTGCTTATAAAGCCCAGGGGACCAATGGAAATAATGGGCGGCAACTAATTAGCGCTAATGCGCTATCCAATGGTGTCCCGTGTCAGCAGTATTGGGCGGCAGCTTAATTGACCCTGCTGTGCTATCCAATAGCGTCCTGTTGCCTAGCAACAGGAAGCGCATGCTCAGATGGCAGCGCCGGGGGGCGGAGACTTCCGCGTCTGGTTGCTAAGCAACCAGATGCGCGGGATGATGATGCAGGCGGCCGCCCGAGGAGGCAGCAGGACGGCGCCTGACAGCTGCACTATTAATGTCTTTCATTATTTTACATTACACCAGCAACAAATCATTGGTGTATTTCAGGATAGACAATATAAAAATGAAGTTTACAACAGAACGTACCATAATTGCCATTTTCTTCTTTTGATGTTTATTTTTACTAATTTTTTTTAACGAGGTTGTAAACATTTGTCTCACTCCCACACCCACTAGGCCTGATCCATTACCAGTTTACAGTCACCAAGGTGGAGAGCTGTCACTGCTGGCGGAACACATAACTCATCCAACTGTTCTATCAGTTGAAATGAAACGGACGGTAACGCAGCTGCTGGCTGAATTGTCCACATAATTTCATACCCCAGGGGCCATATCTCTCCTATAGAAAATGATCTGGCGTTTGATTGTCCCATCCAGCTTTCACTGACAGCCTGGGCAGCTCTCTCCTTGCCCAGTGTGCAAGGCTGAAGTCAGGTACAGATGGTGGTCTCTGGTGGAGGACTGGATTAAGGTGCACATCATCATCATCATCAACATTTATTTTTATATAGTGACAGCAAATTCCTTAGTGCTTTACAATTGCACATGAAGGGATTGTTGCTAAACATCAAGGGTTTATAATGTTGCTCATAACAAACAGGTGTAGCGTTTGTCAGGAAAAAGTAAGGACTAAAAACCTGGACCTGAGAACTATGTTCTGTTCTGTGATGATCCAGGAGTAGAGTCTGCTTCCCTGAATAGGCAAACAGACTAGCCAATGTCAAGGGTGGTCAAGCAGACCAAAGTTCAGCAACAGAGAACTCACAAAGAAGTCATCACAGCTAAGGCTCAGTACTAATCCTCAGGCAAGAAGTGCTGTAAACAGATGCTATAAATGCAGGAATAGGCACTAAAGAGTTGTGATGGCATAATCATTGATGCATTTGTGAAAGGAAGGAGTGAATTGGGTGTTCCCTAAGTGTGATTGGCATGGTGTGTTTCTTGTAGTTTAGAATCCTGGCCACCATTAAGGATGTTCAAATGTACATCCCTGCTTGACAGATATATATAAAGGTATATATAGAAAAACTTGTCGCGCTAGTAGCAATAAAAAGACTGCTAACCTTGTTGATATATTATCTCAAAACTGTTTGTTTTTTCTAGGTATTATACCCATTACAAATAGCTGAATCTAAATGGGGTGCAACCAAACAACTATATATAGAGGTATGTTTTAATCATGTATTTATCTTGATAAAGGTACAATTTAATACTAAAATGTTAATATGGTTAATAATATTTTGTAATGCTTTTTGGAACATACAGGTCCAATGAGTGCCTTGTTCTTTGGAAGCCACCAGCTTGACCCACAATCCATGTGCTTTCCTTAAAACTGGTTTTAGTTGTGCAAAAGTAGGTACGTGACTTCATGAAAGAGCATTTCCGAAAAGGTTTTAAAACTTTTTCTGTAAGTAAATGACCTCCATAGTGTCAAAAATGCTCCCTATTATTTACCAAAAGTGAAAGGAGAAAAGAAAAATAGGCGCTACTCAAATAACATGCATCAGGGCAAACAGGACATATATATATATATATTTTTATATATATATATATATATATATATATATATATATATATATATATATATATATATATATGGAAAAGTACTACTTTAGTCTCAATTCGAATGAAAAACTTGATCGTATTAATAGTCTTTTCTTATATACATATCAGATGTACTCACAATACCGTTGATACAATCCTCCTAATCCAAGTCCATAAGTTTGATTCTTCTAAAAACAAATTTAGACCGATGGGTCTATAGTAGTCAAAACTCCACTTTTCCCCAAATATAGGTGTTTCTAATTCTCCTGCTGAAGCTTGCCCTCGTAAATCATTTCACTGCAGGTGTCAAATTAATTAGGCTCCACCAGACTTATATGGGAAAGAGGAGAATACAAACACATAGTGTAGTCCCTTAGATAAAAGTTAAAAACAGTATGTATTTATTGCACTCACATCAAAAGAAGCAGCATTTAAAACATTGTATTGGGAACATAGGTATTCCATACACGAGTATATAGAGATCCGTACCAGATGTTAACAGGTATAAGGCATCCACAAATAGAACAGCTCTTATCCGGAAAGACACTGTTGAACCTAAAGCACAAGGATTCTCAACAGCTTTGATCAGGAATGTCTATCTTCCCCTCCACGCACTGACACGTTTCAACTCTTGCACAAGTCTTATTCAAGGTCACCTTGAGAAAGACTCATGAAAGAGAATCTCTATATACTTGTATATTGTATCAACGGTATTATAAGTACCATCTGATATGTATACGAAAAAAGACTATTAATACGATCAAGTTTTTCATTCGAATTGAGACTAAAGAAGAACTTTTCCATTTTTATATATATATCCACTGTTTTTCCCTGATGCATGTTATTTGAGTAGCGTCTATTTTTCTTTTCTTCTTTCACTTTTGATTCTGACGCTGTGTGTAGGTGGTGACACTACATTGAGAAGGGAGTGCTGCATCTCAATATTTGCGCCTGTTTATCCTATGCCTATTATTTTTTGCGCTCCCTATTATTTTGTCACTTAATAACCAAAGGATTTTTGCTGCAACATGACCAGATTAATGTTTATAATTTTATATTTGCCTTTTACTGTCAAATAAATACTGTCTGTTTTTTTAATCTATACAAGCAAAATTAAAAAAAATTTCAGTGAGGCTTTATTTTGGCATTTTGGAATAAATATTTTTTTATTTTTGGGGTTTATATGTGGAAAAATGGGAATTTGGACAATAGTACACTTTTGGGCTGATTTCAGGCAATTGTTGAAACTCCAGAAATTTGCCTGGAAATGTAACCAGCTATTTTTCCTGAATATAGTGATCTGAAATGTGTATACAGTGTACAAAATCTAATGCAGTTTTATAACCCAAAAACAAAAATGTATAATTTAAGTTTTTTTTTTTTTTTTATTATTTTAATCATTATTAACACTTTTTTTTTAAGTCATATATTTTGGGGAGAGTAACTGTGCAGAGAAGACTTACATGTATTTCCAGCAATTCTGCAGCAACAAATCACTTGCTGACATGCCAGCTAGTAATAGAGCACCATTATTAGTGATTTCTTAATGCAGAGAACAGCTGGACCCCCTCCTCTCTGAGCTGATATGCCCACCTCCCAACCTGGAGAAACAAATTCTAGTGTGCAATACGAATGTTATGCACTTAATGAGTGGGTGTTTGGGAGCCCAATCAGATAGTTGTTGGGCACAGCACCAGAACTAGACAGTCTGGTTCCAGTAACTACAATAATCAACTCCTGCCAATTTGGCCCTAGATTTATAAATGGTGGCTCAGATGTGCGACAAGTGGTTATTCAATCATATAACTTAGCGTCATTAACCTGATTGCTAGTACTTTATTCCTGCTTATCATTTGATAACACCACTAGTAACGTGAAGTTGCATTTTTCTTACATTTCAATTCACATTCCTTTTACATGTAACCCCTGGGGATGCTGCAGTTGGACTTGAGCACCCAGGGGCTAGTAATCACAATTGCATCAGTAAGAAAAGAGATGCATATAGCTATTTACCAGTCAAGGAGAAGGAACTACATCTCCCAGAAAGCTGTTATGAAGAGGGGGCGGAGCCTAAGAAGACTGAGAAACCAGAGGGCGGAGAGAGAGAGGGAGAGAGGAGCATCCTGGGAGAGACTGAGCTGTGTGACCAGTTCAGATAGGTGACCCTAGGCAGAAGGGCACTGGATGAGTGATCTGAGCAGAGAGAGCAGTCTGCAGAGATATCAAAGCTCGGTGCAGTTCTGAACAGAACCTGCTGGAAGCCACAGTTTGAAGCTGTAGGAGGAGGTTTGCATGCATCTCTGAAGAAGGACATTTTACAAGTCAGCCATTTTGGAGATAATCAAGTTCAGACCTGTGACACACTGGTGCAGATAAGTTACTGGTTATTTTTATCTATCTGTTGTTGTTCAAGTGGGGTTTGGACTATATCTGGCCACAAGGGCTGAAGAGTTAGGGATAGATGGGTGGGCAGGTAAATATGCACCAAGTGTGTGTCTAATCAGCACTTGTGGAACTACAAGTCCCAGGATACAAATTAGAAAGGATTTTACAGTTGTTGCTAGAGGAGGGTCTGCATACTGTGACTGCTGTACCTCACTGCAAGTGATTTAAAGATCTCCAAAATCTGCAAACTGGACACATGATGTTTCCATGCCATGCTGCATACATACAGAAGGGCCCCAACTTGCAGTGCACTGCTCTATTTGTGTGGTGTGTTTGAATACTGCTGTGTGTGTTTGGCAGTACATTGTAGGGCTATAAGGGAAAATATATAAATTCACCCTGCAAGATATTCACAGTATCAGGAGCAAGTAAGATATCTGATATATTTTTTCATGTGTATAAAGCTGTGACAGTTAATGGTTATATTGTTATATATTACTGTATTGTATTGTTTGCACTATTATTTCAAATTATACCAAAGTATATTTTTCTATAAAATTACAAAGCTGCATTTAGGATTTCCATTTAAATAAATGTGCCTGGCTGGCTTTTGCAGCACACATTTTGTCACAGAGTGTTAATACTGGGCAGGGGGTTTCCCGAATCTCCCCCTGGTGTATCTTTTGAACACCCCCCAGAAGAGAAAGCAGAGATTCGGGTGGAGGCACTGAAAACCAAGTACCAAGGTGAGAAGCATCTGCGTGGTTCAATATATATATATACCCTCACAACGCTTAATACACAAGGGGGTGTTACAGTGGAGGCACTGCTGAGATACTGAAGACACACTCAGTGAAACCCATCAGCACAGACGTCATGGATAGTATAAGAGAAGAAGTGTTTCTGTGGTGTGAACAACAGACTGTGGCCCCAACTCGATGTTTAGGGATCTATGGTGACTCTCAGGGAGTGACAGATGAGGAAGTCCTGCATGTGCTCCACAGGATTTATGGGGTAGAACATCCTAAAATCCTTGGATGGAAAGGTAGAGATCAGCATAAGACCAGTCTGATCCTCTGTGAGACGCAAGCAGAATTGGATAAAGATTTTCTTCCCTCCCTCGTTTCTGGGCCACAAAAACAACAATGGCATATTGTGATACCGTTAAAGCCAAAACAGCTAGTCGCAGCACCTCTTAATGCTGAACTTCCAGATGGAGATATTAACCGACAAGTATTCCCTCAGGCCAGGGAAGAGAATTCTCAGTCACCCTCCAGTACTAGGAAAACTGATGAGGATCAAAGCGAACTGTTCCTCACTGCTGTACAGAAACTGGTAGACCAGTTAGGAAAGTCACAGCATGAAGGGGGCTACAGAAGGCTCCGGCTCTTCTCAGGAATAAAACCAGTCCCTACTGGGGAAGAAACTTACGAGGCATGGAAAGAGATGGCTTCCCAATACCTGGAGGAATGGCATTGCTCCGAACCCTATAAGAGACAGCGGATCGTTGAAAGTCTGCGAGGTCCCGCTGGAGAACTAATCCAAGCTGTACGGAGAAGTGACCCCCAAGCCACTGCACGACACTACTTAGCGACTCTAGATCAGGAATATGGAATGGCAGAGGATGCAACAGATCTGCTCTATCAGCTACGCCACACCTATCAGGAGTCAGGGGAGACATTGTCCAATTATATCTATCGGCTGGACAAGCTGATCCACCTTATTGTGTCAAAGAAAGGAATACCCCTAGCAGAAGTAGACGACAGGCGTATGCAACAGTTGTTACGGGGTGCTCTGTCCCATGACCCAGTAGCGATGAAGATAAGAAATGCTCAACTGGGACAACCATCACCTACTTTTCTTCAGTTGATACAAGATGTTAAACAAGAGGAAGCTATAGTTAAATCCCGAGAGAGGGTGACCAAGAAAGTCAAGGTCGTACAGTCAAAGCCCGAGGCTGACCTTCCCAGCACTGAGTTAATGAAGATTGTGGAGAAACAAGGTGAGCAGATTGCTCAGTTGTTGGAGATGCAGAAGCAGATTCAAGCACAGATGCTGAAATACCACACTACCGAGCAACTGCACCCGAACATCCACCCCCGGCAAGTTCTCGAAGCTAACACTACTCGGAAACAGAACAATTGTTTCACTTGTGGAGAAGTTGGGCATCTCGCTAGACAATGTCCTCAGAGGAAGGGAGGAAGGTGGTCACCCTCACCATCCCACCGGGATAGGAAGCTTTCGGAAAACTGAAAGGGAGGACCAGGAACCCCCACACTGGCCCTCTAAAGAAAGCTGACATTAACACTGTGGGGAACTCTCACCTGGAATGGGGTCTTTTGCCCAAAGGATTGCTGGGACCCTCTCCTCACGTGCCGGCATGTCTGAATGGGAGACCTTGTATGGCCTTGCTAGATAGTGGTTCACAGGTGTCCATTGTGTTCGAGAAGTGGTACCGAGATAATCTATCTGACTTGCCCATAAAGCCATTGTGTGGACTGACCATCTGGGGTCTGAGTGACAAGAATTATCCCTACCTTGGGTACATCACTGTACCTTTGAAGTTCCCACGGGAAGTAGCTGGAATAGAAGAAGAGGTGAACGTGCTTGCACTTGTCTGTCCTGAGGCCGAAGGAGAACCTCGAGATGTCTCAGTGATTATTGGAACTAACTCCCATTTGTTCGAGATACTGGCCAACTGGTGCCAAGAGGTGGGAGGAGCAAGTTATAGTAAAACACTTAAGATTCATCCTATGTGCCTTGCTGCTTATAAGAAGAAAGAGAAAAAAAAATCTCAGAAAGAAACCACATTACAAATAGGAAGTTTTGATCAATGCTTTAATGGTAGTGATGCTAGTCAAGAAGACCGACACTGGCTAGTTATGCAAATGCTACAAAGAGAGGCTGCCTTCTCTTCGGGGGACTGGGATTTAGGTCTAGCGACAGGAGTGGAGCACCACATAAGGCTAACGGACGACAGACCTTTCCGAGAACGGTCAAGACGCCTAGCCCCTGCTGATTTGGATGATATTCGGGAACATTTAAGGGAGATGCTAGAGAATGATGTGATTGAGAGATCTGAGAGTCCCTATGCTTCTCCTATTGTGGTGGCTAGAAAGAAGACGGGAAAAATACGGATGTGCGTGGACTACCGGACATTAAACAAGCGCACGATTCCTGATCAGTACACTGTCCCTAGGATAGACGAAGCCCTTGATTGTCTTCAGGGAAGCAAGTGGTTTTCTGTGCTAGATCTACGCAGCGGGTACTATCAGATATTGATGAGTCAGAAGGATGCTGAGAAAACCGCCTTCATCTGCCCGGTTGGATTCTTTCAGTTCAAAAGATTGCCACAAGGATTATCAGGGGCTCCAGCCACTTTCCAACGATGCATGGATGATGTTGTGGGTGACATGAATTTCAGGGAAGTGCTGGTATACTTGGATGATTTGATAGTATTTGGCCAAACATTGAATGAGCACAACGAAAGACTCCTCAAGGTATTGGATCGCTTAATAAAGAAAGGGTTGAAGTTGTCCCTTGACAAGTGTAGCTTCTGTAAAACCCAGGTCAAGTATGTGGGATATGTTGTGGATCGGGAAGGAATTTCTACAGATTCAGCGAAGATAGAAGCGGTGAAAGAATGGCCTCGACCAACAATACTGAAGGAATTAAGGTCTTTTTTGGGGTTCTGTGGCTATTACAGAAGGTTTGTCCCAAACTACAGTAAACTTGTCAAGCCTCTTACAGATCTAACTCGAGGTTATCCTGCTCCAAGAGGTTCCCATCGGAAAGAGAAACCATTGTTCCGGGTAAATGATGCGTTCGGGGAAAGGTGGAGTGAGGCTTGCGAACAAGCTTTTGAAGGATTGAAAACCTGCCTGATTCAAGCGCCTGTTCTGGCATATGCCGATCCAGAGTTACCATACATTCTGCATGTAGATGCCTCCTTTGAGGGACTTGGGGGAGTGCTATACCAAGTGCAAGAAGGAAGGTTAAGACCAGTCTATTACATCAGTCGAGGTCTCTCACCCAGTGAACGGAACTACCCGGTGCATAAGTTGGAGTTCCTGGCCCTTAAGTGGGCAGTTGTTGACAAACTTCACGACTACTTGTATGGAGTACCATTCGAAGTGCATACAGACAACAATCCCCTCACATATGTGCAGACCACAGCAAAGCTAGATGCAACTGGGCACAGATGGTTGGCGGCGCTGGCCATTTACAATTTCACAATAAAGTACAGGCCTGGGAGAAGAAATGTAGATGCTGATGCTTTGTCAAGATTACCGGGAAGGTTTGTGGAATCTCAGGAAGAAGAATGGATAGAGTTGCCAGCTCCAGAGGTGAAGGGGATGTGTCACGAGGGACGTGTGGTCGTGCCTCCAGTCAAAGAATGCTTAACAGCTCTAGGGGCAACGACAGATGCACTACCAAGACAATATTGCTGGCTGAGTCAAATGGAGCTCAGTGATCTTCAGAAGTTGAGTTCAAGCCAAGTCAAAGAAGATCAGCAGAATGACTCCTCTATAGCAGCAGTTAGGTGGTCTGTTAAACACAGACAAAGAATCCACCCGAGTAGTTTGAAAACGGAGGAAGCTATTTTGCTAAGCAGACAGAGAGAGTCATTGGTGGTGAAGCAGGGGCTACTGTATAGAGAAACCAGCCGCAAAGATGGCAGAGAGAGGAAACAGCTAGTATTGCCAAAGAAGCACCGTCCCATGGTTCTCCGTGCGTTGCATGATAAACACGGCCACCTGGGAATAGAGAAGACCATGAGTTTAATTTCAGATAGATTCTACTGGCCGAAAATGGAGATAGACATTGAGAGTTATTGTAAATCTTGTGGGACATGCATACTTCGAAAATCCCTCCCAGAAAAGGCTGCCCCCTTAAAGAATATATCCAGCAATGGGCCTTTAGAGTTAGTCTGTATTGACTTTCTATCAGTGGAACCGGATGAAAGCAACAAGTGTAACATTCTAGTGGTGACAGATCATTACACCCGTTATGCTCAAGCCTACCAGACAAAAGACCAGAGAGCTGTGACCGTGGCAAAAATCCTATGGGAAAAGTTCTTTGTCCACTATGGGCTGCCTGCCCGCATTCATTCAGATCAGGGTCGGGATTTTGAGAGCAAGCTAATAAAAGAACTGTGCGAGGTCTGCGGGATAAAGAAGTCCAGGACTACTCCTTTCCATCCCCAAGGAGATCCGCAGCCGGAGAGATTTAATCGGACCCTTCTCAGCATGATGGGCACTTTGGACACTAAAAAAAAGGCACATTGGAGTAGGCACATCAGCCATTTGGTCCACGCCTACAATTGCACGAAAAACGAGTCCACGGGGTACTCCCCATATCTCTTAATGTTTGGGAGGGAGGCTAGATTACCAATCGATATCTGTTTTGGAATGGACACTGCTGATCCCCAAGAAAAGCCCATTTGAAATATGTGGAGCAGCTGAAACAAGAACTAAAGGAGGCCTACAGACTAGCGGAAGCAGCTGCATCAAAAGCTGGACAACGAAACAAGGGTCGTTATGATCTACAGGTCAAGGAGCATATTCTGGAGCCAGGTGACAGGGTTTTACTTAGACACTTGGGCCTCCCGGGGAAACACAAGTTAGCCAATCGTTGGCGAAAGGATCCTCATGTTGTGGTTGCAAAATTGCCAGACATCCCAGCCTATCGAATTAGGCCCGAGGGGCTAACAGGCCCTATAAAGACATACCATCGACAACATTTGCTTCCCATCAGAGATGGTGTCCGGTTTTGGGAGGAGCCTGAAACAGATGAGCCAAAAGTGTCCACACCCAGAATATCACAGCGAATCAGAGAACCGACCACAGAAGAAGATGATGGAGATGATTGGGGGTATGATGCTCCAGGTAAATTGGGAGAAATAGATTGGAGACAAGATATCAGAAGGCTCACTAGGTCTACCGAGGGGGCCGCTGTAAGACCTCCACAAGTAGAAGAAAGGAGAACTATGCCTGCCATTTCAGATGAAAGTGTCAACCCAAGAGTAGCTGGACGGTTGGATTCTCAGTGTTCAGTAGAGGAAGGCTCTAACCAGGAAGTTGACATGGATGGAGACGTCATTGATCCAGATGGAGGATGCACTGAACGCCCCAACAGGGTGTTGGGGGGAGAGGAAGGGAACCCACCAGTCCAGGGTCGGCCTAAAAGGACCCCTAGAGCCCCAATGATGTTGACTTATGATAGTCTAGGTCATATGACTGAGATTCCTAAGGTGATTCATCCTAGCTGGGTCTATCAGTGGCCATATCTGACTCCCATATCTGTTATGCCAGGGCCTGTTGTGTATGGATGTGAAAGTGTATTTAGACAGGATGTCTTAACCCCTTTAAATTTGCAGGATGTGGGACAAGCCTCATCATTTGTTCATTGTGGACTTGCCCCACAGGGGGAGTGTGTAACCCCTGGGGATGCTGCAGTTGGACTTGAGCACCCAGGGGCTAGTAATCACAATTGCATCAGTAAGAAAAGAGATGCATATAGCTATTTACCAGTCAAGGAGAAGGAACTACATCTCCCAGAAAGCTGTTATGAAGAGGGGGCGGAGCCTAAGAAGACTGAGAAACCAGAGGGCGGAGAGAGAGAGGGAGAGAGGAGCATCCTGGGAGAGACTGAGCTGTGTGACCAGTTCAGATAGGTGACCCTAGGCAGAAGGGCACTGGATGAGTGATCTGAGCAGAGAGAGCAGTCTGCAGAGATATCAAAGCTCGGTGCAGTTCTGAACAGAACCTGCTGGAAGCCACAGTTTGAAGCTGTAGGAGGAGGTTTGCATGCATCTCTGAAGAAGGACATTTTACAAGTCAGCCATTTTGGAGATAATCAAGTTCAGACCTGTGACACACTGGTGCAGATAAGTTACTGGTTATTTTTATCTATCTGTTGTTGTTCAAGTGGGGTTTGGACTATATCTGGCCACAAGGGCTGAAGAGTTAGGGATAGATGGGTGGGCAGGTAAATATGCACCAAGTGTGTGTCTAATCAGCACTTGTGGAACTACAAGTCCCAGGATACAAATTAGAAAGGATTTTACAGTTGTTGCTAGAGGAGGGTCTGCATACTGTGACTGCTGTACCTCACTGCAAGTGATTTAAAGATCTCCAAAATCTGCAAACTGGACACATGATGTTTCCATGCCATGCTGCATACATACAGAAGGGCCCCAACTTGCAGTGCACTGCTCTATTTGTGTGGTGTGTTTGAATACTGCTGTGTGTGTTTGGCAGTACATTGTAGGGCTATAAGGGAAAATATATAAATTCACCCTGCAAGATATTCACAGTATCAGGAGCAAGTAAGATATCTGATATATTTTTTCATGTGTATAAAGCTGTGACAGTTAATGGTTATATTGTTATATATTACTGTATTGTATTGTTTGCACTATTATTTCAAATTATACCAAAGTATATTTTTCTATAAAATTACAAAGCTGCATTTAGGATTTCCATTTAAATAAATGTGCCTGGCTGGCTTTTGCAGCACACATTTTGTCACAGAGTGTTAATACTGGGCAGGGGGTTTCCCGAATCTCCCCCTGGTGTATCTTTTGAACACCCCCCAGAAGAGAAAGCAGAGATTCGGGTGGAGGCACTGAAAACCAAGTACCAAGGTGAGAAGCATCTGCGTGGTTCAATATATATATATACCCTCACAACGCTTAATACACAAGGGGGTGTTACATACATGCTTTGCAAGCTTTTAAAATAGGATCCTTACTGCTATTGTGTAATTGTTATAATACCCTGTATGTGCTGCTTAACCTAACACCCTGCTGGAGTTTTTGGCCTTACACACAACTATGATAATTGCAAACCTCAATGTTAAAGAACATATCACAGTTCAATTCGCATAAATATGTAACATTCAGTAAATAAAACTCTCTCCTTCAGAATTCAATCTATCCAGAGAATTACTATCCCCCAATGTTCATAAATCTCATACATCTTTAATTCAAATTTGATTTTTAATTTCATGCTTCTGTTTTCTGCATTATGCAGAGCATATGATTTTAGTCATATAACTATGGTAAGACATTCTGAATTGTGGTTTGGTTGGTGCTGTAGAAACAGAAATACACTACCCAGTTAATGAGCAATTTTAGTTTCCAATTTCTATGTTCTAATTCTACTTTATTGTCACAGTTCGACTCCCTCCACCCACCAAATATATGGGTATATTTTAGCTTTATTAATAGGCAGATTTACTAAGCTACTGTAAGTTGTTTAATCATGTTGGCAAAGGGCTTTTTGGCATACTTTAGTCATCTGCTTATACAGTGAAACAAGAGTGAATGCAGATATATGTTTCCAAATCTTCAATTGTTACAGGAGAGCTCCAGCCTCAGTAAAAGTTTTCCTGTTTATACCCCTCAAATAGCACAGTTAGTGGATTGTTAATTGCTGTTTTGGGTAAATAGGGATTTAAAGGGCTCATTTTACTAGCTGTAGAGTCTTTATTTATTTTAATTCTCTATTTTCTTCTCTCCTAAGTAGCTGTTTTTTGTTTGTTTGTATGTTTAGTCATTCATATTTTTTAAAAAACAAACCATAGTAAAACAATATTTTAATGCTATTGGAAAATATGTTTTATCACTTCTTTTTATTTCTAACATAGCATTTCATGTTGCATGGTAAAGAACATTGCCATTAAGGTGCATAGTTATATAGTGTACTCATGTAGAAATGAAAGGCTCACTGCTGTGCATTACTAATGGTGTGGGTAGGCTTCCTAGTAATGCACAGTGGTACACATTTTATAGGATGACTAGAATAGAACTGATGAGAGAGCAGTACCGGGTCCTCTTGCTACTTATATACATATAGGTAATTAATATGGAAGTTATATAAAACACATTAAGGATCATTTACAAACCACAAAAAAAATGCAGGCCAGAAATGCTTCAAAATGGGTACACACAGCCCATGGAACTGTCCCTGGAAAATCGTTAATAATTCAAAGATTTACATTTTTCTCCTATAATGTTGTTCGGTTTAGCCTCATTTATGTCTTAAATTAATCAAGATAGTGAGAGGGCAACAGGTCTGTCTTTATTATATCTATCACTTTTGTGTGTTTAATGGTTATTATTATATTGGTCAAAGTGCATGTAGAAATGCGGTTTTCTGCACATGTGCAATTGAAAGGTACATAATGCAAATATTGGGATGCGATAAGAAAAAGGCTGTGCGCCCGCCTGTGAATTAGGGAATGGTTCTGTATATGTGCCCTCTCCACCCCTTTATTTCATTTAAATCATCACCATTATCACCATTTATTTATAAAGCATGAACAATTACAAAGTAAGAGTACAGAGAGAATATTTGTCATTCACATCAATCCCTGTCCAATTGGAGCATACAGTCTAAGTTCCGTACACACACACACACACACACACACACATTTGTGGAGTGTGGGAGGAAACCCACACAAACACGGGGAGAACATACAAACTCCACACAAATAAGGTCCTAGTCGAGAATAAAACTCATCACCTCAACGCTGTGAGACAGAAGTGCTAACCACTGGGCCACCATGCTGCCATCATTTTGATAATTGTATCCTGCAAAATAAATCATATTATTGTTAAAGAAGGTGGTCTCATGTACCTAATCTGTACTCCTAAAGAACCAATCTGCCTAACTATTCCTATAGGTTGGTGTACCACCACAGTTGCCACCACCTTGGTCCACAAATCTATGTGCTTTCTGTTAAAACCATGTGTAGTTATTCAAAATTAGGCACGTGAAGAAACCATAGATCACCACTGAAGGTCATTTACAAAGCGCAACTCACCACCATGCACCACGATTACCGTAAGTGCACTTAGATTTTCCGCATGGCACGTAGATTTCATTAACACCTACCCACATTTGCCCAGGCAGAGGAGTTGGACAGAGTTAGGCAGAGTGGAGGCATTCCTAGCAGGGTAGGTGTGATTTCATTTTGTGAAGCATGATTATTGTAATGAGATAAAGGGTTGGAGTAGGTATATTTTCATAAGGGTTCCTTGCTATAGATGGCTATTGTGCTCAGACATGCCCAAGATCAGCCTTCATCCCATACTAGATAAAAAAGTTATATACAGTTTAATATACAGCACTGGGGTCATGAGTTCAATTCACGCCCATGGCCTTATCTGTGATGAGTTTGTATGTTTTCCCCGTGTTTGCGTGGGTTTCCTCCGGGTGCTCCAGTTTCCTCCCACATTCCAAAAACATACTGGTAGGTTAATTGGCTGCTAAGAAATTAACCCTAGTCTGTGTCTCTGTGTGTGTATGTGTTAGGAAATTTAGACTGTAAGCCCCAAAGGGGCAGGGACTGATGTGAGTAAGTTCTCTGTACAGCGCTGTGGAATTAGTGGCGCTATATAAATAAATGGTGATGATGATGATGATGATGAATACACATGCAAGTAAGCAAACACACTTGAAACATATTTACAGGAACAGACTCATACAGATACATATATAGATGTTTGTCAATATTAGATATAAATAAAGGAATTTATTTCATATGTATCTATCTATTTTCCAACATTAGTTTATATATGACATGCAGGCAGAAGCAGAAGAGGACAGTTTTTCTCCCACTGTGAGAAGATTTATACTTCCAAATAACTCGTTCTAGTGGATAGGCATATGTGCTAGATGACAGATAAAGCAGTTTAAGGAAATATCTTCCCTACATGTTTTGTTAAATGGATGGCCTTGAATGTATTCTCACCCCTATGGATGATGCACTGCCCACAGAGTGTTTCAATATGGCCTCTCTGTGTATGTGCCATGCAATTAGACATCTACTCAGGAATGGCAGTGCTTGTGGGAGCACCTGAAATCTATCACTGTCACTGCAACACTACAGGGAGCACCAGGGTCACTGCATGAGCACAGCATCAGACAGATGAACTGAAAGATTCTCAGGCTATAGCTGCTGGGAAGAAATGTTACCCACTCAGGAATAAACATACCTCCCGCATCATAATATACAGAATTTATATGGCTAGTGTAATGGCCATTCACATCAAGAAACAAAGTGTGACAAAGGCAACTTAATTGAGTACATAGGTAAAAAGTGAAATCTACCTGCTGCAATGTTATTTATTGCTCCAAATAATTCTAAATCTTCATTGAAGGACAATATATCTGCTGTTTAATAAAATAATTAGGGAAATGCTATCTGAGGATAATTACATGTGTAGCTCAGCAACAGCTGGATTGCTGGATGTTTCCTACAACAGTGCAGCATACTAATAATAGACCATGTTTCAGTACAATATGCAGGGGCCCTTTGTTGATGGGTGTTATTACAATAACATGTGCAGTGTACCCTACAGCAGAGATGTACAACCTGTGGGTCCCCACCATCCCGCTATGGTATCCAAGAATCTTTTTGGGGTCTTCTGATTGTCAGATATGCAGGTCCCAAAACAATAACACAGTTACACTTGGGATTACTGCCTCTCTCCAGCAGTAAAGAGGCCAGGGGCGGGCTGGACCGGGGGGCAGGGGGGCAGCGGGCACCCGGGCCGCTCAGTCTAATGCACAGGCTGCCGCATCACGTGACACACGCATCGCATGTCATGTGATGTGGCAGCCTGTGCGCCCCCGGGGCCGAAATCTGCCAGCCCGCGCCTGAAAGAGGCGGTTCTCCGGAAGAGGGGGTGAGACTAGGATGCGGAGAAAGCATAGCCAGTGTGTGGAGGGTCTCTGGATGAACTGACAATATAGACATCTGGAAATGTATTTTATTTTCCTAGGTCATGTTTCTTGCAACCTCCCCCCATCACACACATATACACTTTTCATTGCTGCATGGCCCCATGGCCCCATTCTATTACATCCCATAGACCACCCATGGACCATCTGAATAAAACAAATAAACATGCCAGTAATTTAAGCAGGTTTGATTGTCTAGCACTTCTGAATCATTAGGCCACCCCTAGCCCTCTTCTTCCCCTATAGAAGCTAACATGTTGCAGCAAACACAGCGCTGACAGGTGCGGCATCAGCAGTGTGTGGGTCATATCTCACAACGTTCCAACCATAGTGATAGTGGGACAGATGGAAGGATTGATTTAGGAGCACATAGTTCAAACATTTTAAATATCTTTATTCAATGATTTACAGACATTTATAAAGTGTGAAATCCTTATCTTTTTAGTAACTGTTAAGTGGTTCGCCTTGACTTCACTGAGTGTTTATTCCTTCTAAATAAATATGAGAATAACTAGTGCACTGGTCTTAACCTATGGATTTTGCGTTCTGACTATACAGCGTTTGTCATCTTTAGACTGAAGCACACACACACACGGGGGGGTGTGAACTCTTGTCACCAGTAGAATTATTCGACTTGCCCACAGCCTTAGAAACTTGTCTGCTTGCATTCCTCCATGTCCTAATAGTAAGCACTCACTAATTCAATTAATTCAAAACCTGCCGAATACTTCCCTTGCAAACAGTCACCACTACTTAATTGGATTATCATACCAGCTCCCACTTTAGTGGTTGAAAGAAATGCATTCTGCCATCAACGTGCCAGTGCCACTAAGCAAGGAGTGGGTGCGGGTGATCACAGCTTTTCAGAAAAATGACAAGGCAAGTACACCGCAGAAGCTAATGCGCAAACAAGTTCCCAGTTATAAAAATGAACATGTCACTTTAACTTACCTGTTCACTCAATGCAAAGACCCCAGAGGCGAAATACTGAGCAAAGTTGTTTTTAATGTGAATTTTTTCTTTGTACTCTCAACACTCTTTACTCTACCTGCAAATAAAAAATGAAATCTACTGAAAGTTATTAATATTTTTGTTCCTTGTCATAGTTATGTGTGTAAGTCGGTCATTAGCATTCTTATTTTTTGCAGCGCTTCCAGAAAGTTCAAGATGACTTTTGTGACTTTTTAACACATTCCGAATCCAAAGGACTAATACAGCAGCAATATTGCAGGTTCACACTTATATTGGTACTGTAGAAATGCAGGTTTATTTCACTATAATAAACAGTGCTGTTAGGGAGTTTTTGTTATCACATCACTCTATACATCAAAGAGGTTCCTATAACATCATTATCATCGCCCCTAACTTTCCTGTCACCTGCGTTTCGATGGGGAAGTCTATTTAACAATTTTTGTGGTGGCATTTTATAGCATGATAGCTGTTCTGTTAAGGCTAACTGAGGATGGCAATAACATAACAAGAGCATATTTGTATAATAAACCATTTTTAATGCATTAATGTTTTTTTTTAATTATTTAAGGTTTAAAATGTTTATATACTATCTTTAACTTATTTTGTTTACATTTGTGGAACTGATGTCATTATTATACTGGTCATTAGAAAAACAGGAAGCAACAGCTGTCAGTGACAGTAGACCTAGTGCACAAGAGTGATGCTCTGGTGCATGAACAGGTAAAGGTTTTAAGGGTTGTCCACCTTCAGATAATTAGTATACTGCGCTATACATGCCATTCTCCAACAGTTGCAAAATATCTAAGTTTTTTCTTTGTTGTTTTTCGTCTGTGCTTTTCTACCAGATCTTTATTTTACTAGGAAGAGCTGTTTGGGAGATGGCACAATTGCTCTCAGGATACAACTGGATCCAATGTGACAGCAAAGAACAATGAACACAAAACAATGAAAATACGAGAGGTCAAATGAGCAAGTTCGGGGGTAGTGATGATGCAAATTTGCATCATCATGAGCGAGGTCATAATGTCATGATTTGCATTAACAGGTCCTGCCTGCCCCTGTGTGATGATACGAATTACGAATCATGTACATGCACACACCAATCATTGTTGGAGCCTGATGACACAGATTGCTTCAAGAAAGTAGGCAGGTAGTGAAGCGGGATGCAGGAGAGTAGGCTAATATGGTATGCAGGTAATAAACAGCTATAGATCTAATATTTATCATTTAAAAAACAAAACAAGTACAAATAATTTTATGGAAATGATATACAGATCAAGTAGTCCTTAATAAATTATGCTCATAAATTTAAATATATATAGGAGTACCAACTGAGATACTCTCAATGCAAGAGACCATTCAGCATAGTGTTTTACATCAATCAATGTGTAGAAATATATTAGCAGCCACTTTAAAGTAAAGAAATGCCAGTGTTAAAACATTATGTGCACCAAATGTACCTCAAAAGGAAGAATTAATGGAAACATACTCAAAAAATGCCATAGTCTAACTCAGAAAAGGAAGTGTAGGATAAAGATTTTCTGGACAGCCGATCTCTTGTAAGGACATGGCAGTTCCCAGAGAGTTCCAGAGTCTGCAAAATAAGTTGGAAAGGATCTATTTTACACCACTTGACTGGATAAAGTTGCAATAAACTTATTAAGTAAAATATTTACAAAGTGACATATCAACATATAGCAATAGTGTTACAATGGATAATTTAAAAGGACTTGGAAGAATTGAACAGAACTAAATTATTATTTCACCAAAGCCCGGCTAGACTGATTTTCCTTACAAACCGTTATTCCTCTGCTGAGCCACTCTGTCAGTCTCTACAGTAGCTGCCTGTATTTCAACGAATCCAATATAAAATTCTTCTACTAACATACAAGGCCATCAACAAAATTGCACCGACATACATCTCCTCACTATCTCCCTACTCGACACCTCCGTTCTGCACAAGATCTACGTCTCTCCTCCACTCTCATCACATCCTCCCATTCTCGGTTACAGGATTTTTTCTGGGCTGCACCTACTTTGTGGAATTCCCTCCCTCGCACAGTAAGACTTTCCTCTAGTCTTCAAACCTTCAAGCGTTCACTGAAAACCCACCTCTTCAGACAAGGTTATGATATTCCTCAACCATCATCTTAATTTCCCTAGATTACCCTATTGCCATCCTCTACACTGCTAACGCAAGACAACAACCTTCTGACCAACATTGCAACACACACAGCCCACTCAGTACTTTTACCTTTGCAGTCTGGCTGGTCCATTGTGCAATATGATGTAGCACATGCCCTTGTGTTTCTAACTCCCATTGTCCTATAGATTGTAAGCTTTTGAGCAGGGTTCTCTTACCTCTCTGTCTGTATATATTACCCAGTATTGTATTATTAATGTTTGTTCCCAATTGTAAAGCGCTACGGAATTTGCTGGCGCTATATAAAAAAATGTTGATGATGATGATGATGATGATGATGAAAGCCCAATATAGGACTGAGGCAAGAAGGGTTCAATGGGGGAATACAGTGGTAGAGGCCCTACAAAAGTGGTGTGGCCAGCCACCAGAAAGGCATGACCAGACACTAGAGAGGGTGTGATCAGCCCACCGTTGATCTGGATAGTGCCATAGTGTAACATATAAAGTATGCAATGTATATAAAGAGTGGACAGTCTGGGACCGGCCCTCTAATTTGGAACAAAGTCCTCTCTCCTACCTGTTTTTGCAGCGTTCACTGTCTGTTGCTGCTCATGTCTAAAGCTCAGTAGCTACTTGTCTGGATCCTGGAATGTTGGTCCCCTGTTTGGAAAAAAGGATAGGTAAATGAAATATGAAAAGCCAAGCAATGAGTGAACACTCTAGCCACACACCCCAATCAGCCCTGACGCTAAATCAATAGCGCCTACATTTAATAATTAGGATTGCATCAATATGATGCAATCCTGTTGTCCCTTATTCGTCACCCAAGGGCAAAACGTATGGTAAAGTGCAGTCAGTGGTTCAGTCAAAATACTAGTGCCAGTAGGAACCCGACACCTTTCTTCTCTAGAGATTTTTCAAGGGCTTTTGGTCCTTATGGACATGCTGCAGAGGACCAAAACCCATTGAAAAAGTCCCTAGGGGAAAAACACATTGGGTACTGTGGCGTCATAGGGGGCAATTCGATTGCCTGCAATGTGGCGCGCAGAAATTGTGTGGCGCACATTGCAGGCAGTTACATTTGAAACCTCTATGTAGTGCAAGGAAAAATTTGCATAAATTTCTGTAAAATCTCCGCTGGAAAGTATCTCACAGATGTACCAGAGACACTTTGTGGCTAATTGAATTCCCCCCTTATTATATACAAGGAATAAAGAATCTGGTTTAGGTAAGCTTAATCTATTTTTAACTTGTATGAGTAAATTTTTTATATTTGCATTTTTATTTGGTACAAGGCCACTTGTTTGAGTGTGTACACTATAACGGTGTTATAAATAACTGTACTTCACTATTAGGCACTTCTTTTTAACATTATTGATAGGATTAGGCAAGCAGTGTATATAAGGAAGGCTGCCACAGTATAACTTTTTAGCATTCACATTTAGTAAATATACCTTTTTCTCCAAATCCAGCCCAACATTAAATTAATAGTATTTACATTTACTAAACAACCTGTTTCTAGCCAAACTGGCTGACCTTAAATGAATAGTATTTACATTTAAATAAATAGATCAAGCTCTCCCCAACCTGCCCCAACATTACATTAGTAGTATTTATAATTAATAAATAATCCTGTAAACTACTTTTGAGAACATAACCTTTTTCTGTAATATGTATATCACCAATGATTTTATTTGTAGGAAGTTTGCCACCAAGCAATATAGCTGTATGCTGTGGGATGGGCAATTATTCAACAGTATTGGCAATAGTGCCTTCAGTACATTAGTCTTTTGCTGAGAGGGATACCTTTGAAAGGCAAGCAAATTAATGTCCATCCACTATTAAAGAGATTATACATACCTACAATATCCAAATATGTCACATTCCTGATCCGCCTCCCAAAAGCCCACTGTAGACGCGTCCCTGCCATCCACATGCGCGGCGGACATCTTTGAATGGTCTCTGGAGTCAGGAGGGTTTATTTTCGGTTCTGGGGGATATAAAACACCGCCATAAGGCGCAGCTTGTACAAAGTGATATTGTTAAAATGTATTTATTAAATGAAACACATTTGTGTGCGTGCGCAGCGACACTGGGACAGTAATACCCAGTTAAGGGGTTAACCCCCGGCGCTAAGCGCTGGGCAGTGTGTGAAATGATTTTAAATGTATTAATAAAGTATAAAAGTGTATTTTGACATGTGCGCTGCAGCGCCGGTGGTGTAATAACCAATGTTGCAGCAGTGAAATTGTTAAACCCCAGAGTGTAAGAAACTGTAAAAATGTTTTAAGTGTAACTAAGAGTATTTAAAGTTTATGTAATGTATGTATATAATAAAGAAAAGTACTTACCTGCTCCCTGGTGGTCCAGCAGGGGCCTGTAGCCTTAACCCCCCAGGCAGCCAGCTAAATCTCCCACCGTAGACTCACTGGAACCAGGGGAAAGAGGAGTCTGAGTCCCCCTCTCCCTGGCAGCTTGTGGACAGGGGGAAAGTACACTTTCCATTGCCACTAGTTAATATGTAAAAAAGTGTTAACTCCTCCAGGATAATTCACTTCAGGCTGCATGAATCAGTCTGGATTGGTTAAAGGGGCAGGAGGCTAGGATTACCTCCTTCCAGTTTAGAGCTGGAAAACTGTATAAAAAGAGCCCTGTTTTACCCTGAAATGTATTATTCCATCTGTACTTCTGGAAGATCACTAGTACCTCAAATTAGTGTGTGACTGTCCTAGTAAGGACTTCTTGAGCTAATAAAACATCACTGCTTAAGTAACCTGCTTTGACGCCAATGTATCTTCTGTAATTCCTGTGACCTACAGATTAGAATATTATAATCCGTTATCCAGCTGTTCTGAGGTTGGGACTCAGCATCTAATAACAACTCTCTGCCCTCTACCTGGCAGCTTTGACCAGGGTGATAGGCCAGGGGGACCCATCCACAGCAACCTGATCTGAAAGCAAGAGGTCAGGTGTACCAGCCCAGATGTACCAGCAAAGGGGGTACACTAGTAGTGAACGTTACCCAGAAGGAAGCGGTTCTAGGTGCCGACAAAGGAGCTTAGTGGTGGCAGCAGGCCCCTTCTACTGCGCTTAAAGGGGTGCAATTGGGATAAAGAAAGGAGACCGTGACAAGGCAAGCCCGGCCGCTCCCCAGCAATATGGACAGGATGGCATAGGAGGTCCATCCTGTCACACCCACTTTGGAATGAATCCCACATATTTTTGTAGTCCCGACCCTTTCGAGATTTGGAACTGTTCAGTCAAAATTGAGAAAATTGGAAGGCATGGTTTGAATAGTCCTCACTGAAACAAACTGAACAGTCACATATTCGTTGCAGCTAGCAATGTCTTTTTGATGTATAAAAGTTAAATATAAATGGGCAGTGAAGTTTCAGTGATTTTTAATAATTTTTCTTTTGTGGCAGTGCATATGTGAACGATATATTTGTCCTAGAGCAAAAGGAATTCATTTCCTGAGATCTGTAATATCTGCAAAATACTAAATTAAAAATGCATTTGTACTTGTACAGTTAAATGATCATATTTAATGAAATGTCAGGGATGAATCTTACCAAACAGAAAAGAGAAATAATTCTGAGAGTGGCATATTTCATTATGGGCAGCCATGATTCTAAAGTGAGCTTAAATAGTTTGTGTTAAACTTCAATTATAGCCTTATTAAATTGTACAGAGTGAGATTTAAAATGGCTTAAGAGGGGTTAACCCTTTATTTTCAAAGCTGTTCTCTTTATACTCATTTTAGAGATGAGTGAAATATTCAAAATGTTCTGCAGAATATTCTATTGACTCCATATTTGAGCATGGTACGTCACATGTATCTCTGCAGTATGTTGGCCTCTCCATCTATCATTCTTGCAATATGAAATGACAGCATTCATCACAGCTCTATTTATATACTATAAATCCGCAAAATGCTAATTTACAAAAACCTTTTTCTGTTTACAAAAGAAATGCTTCATAGGCTCGATCCAAGGATCTATAAAGTTGTTTTGGACTTTTCATGTCAATCAGTCTTCCAGATGTGGGGTAAAAATATTTTTTTTTGTCATACAGCCACTTCATATATATGTATGTGCCAAGATGAAATACAGGCACTTTCCGTCCCACTTCTGACTTACTAAATTTTAACTAAATAATAAGGCGGCATGACTGTGTATATATATATATATATATATATGTATATATATATATATATATATATATATATGTTTGAATGTTGAATGACACAGGTATTGGTTTTCACAAAGTTTGCTGCTTTGGTGTTTTTAGACCTTATTGTCAGATGTTGCTATGGTATACTGAAGTAAAATTACAAGCATTTCATAAGTGTTTTGTTTGTCCACCTGCCTCTTGAGGATTGACTACAAATTGTCAATCGGATTAAGGTCCGGGGAGTTTCCTGGCCATGGACCTAAAATTTCGATGTTTTGATCCCCAAGCCACTTAGTTATCACTTTTGGTTTATGGAAAGGTGATTCATCATGCTGGATAAGGCATTGTTCATCACCAAACTGTTCTTGGATAGTTGGGAGAAGTTGCTCTTGGAGGATGTTTTGGTACCATTCTTTATTCATGGCAAGCATTTTTTCAGATGCCCCAAACAATCTGAAAGGGGATTCATCAGAGGAAATTACTTTACCCTAGTCCTCAGCCATCCAATCCCTGTATGTTTTGCAGAATATCAATCTGTCCCTGATGTTTGTCCTGGAGAGAAGTAGCTTCTTTGCACCAGGCCATCCTCCCAAAGTCTTTGCCTCACTGTGCCTGCTGCCATTCCAAAGCAAGCTCTGCACTGGTGCTGCACCGATCCCACAGCTAGATGTTCTTGGGCGCCCTGAAGACTGCTTCACAACTATTGAACCTCTCTCCTTGAAGTTCTTGATGATTCGGTAAATGGTTGATTTAGGTGTAATCTTACTAGCAGCAATATCCTTGCCTGTGAAGCCATTTTTGTGCACAGCAATGATGACTGCTCATGTTTCCTTGCAGGTAACCATGGTTAACAGAGGAAGAACAATGATTTCAAAGCACCACCCTCCTTTTAAAGCTTCCTCTCTGTTATTCTAACTCAATCAGCATGACAGAGTGATCTCCAGCCTTGTCCTCGTCAACACTCTCACCTGTGTTAAGGAGAGAATCACTGACCTGATGTCAGCTGGACCTTTTATTGCAAGGCTGAAATGCAGTGGAAATGTTGTTTTTGAGATAAAGTTAATCGTCATGGTAAAGAGGGACTTTGAAATTAACTGCAATTCATCTGACCGCTCTTTATGACATTCTGGATTATATGCAAATCGCCATCATAAAAAGGGATAATATTTGCGTCATTCTCACATTCTCAGAACTTTTGGACTTTTGGCCATGACTATATATATATATATATATATATATATATATATATATATAAATAAAGTTTGTTTGTTCCATAGCTCTTGAGGTAAAGATACCAGATAGTTATTTAGTATCGAAAATGTAACCTATTAGACCAGATAGCGCCACTGCGACAAAGCGGCAGAGTGGCAAATATTGAAAACATTATTTTTTGGTTGTCAGCAATTGTTTGACTGCTGGAAGGAAACCTCGCCACAGCATGACATAGCGACAAACCAACAAATCTTATTTTCTAAATGACATTTTTGGTTCGTTTACCAAATAATTTACTAATATATAAAAACTGCATTACACATTACAAATTGGACCTGTGCAATCCCGGGTGACCCTGCTAGTTAGTTTATAATTCTTTTATGTAGGCAATACTATATGATTGCCAAAATGGACAATAATAATTTAAATGAATAATAAACATTGCCCCTGTCATAAATAAATTATTATTGCCCTGTCAGCAATCAAATAGTATTTAATTATTAAACAATATTGACCAATATTAATATAATCTTATAATAATTTTGCCCTCATAAGATAGTTAATAATTTTTTTCCCCCTTAATTAATAGATAATGATTGCCCTCATATTTAAAAAGTTTATTGTGCTTCTTTATGTTCTGAATGGACAGATAGCTCAAACCTTTTTTTCTAGTGGTTTTGCCTAAACTTTATGCTGTTTTGACATGCGGTTTGGTAGTTTCAAAATAGTCACATATTACCAGCAGTTTGAGTTTCCTAAAATCGCTGATGATGTGTGGCGAAGTGCAACGGTTTTAAAACCGCCAACAAATTTAGAGCTAATTAAATCCCCCCCCTCCCCAAGATTCTTTCGTATGGTAAGTTTACAATTAAAGCTTAAGCGCAAAGACACTGCATATAAAATGTTAGATGAGTTGGGTGACACAGAGTGATGAAATGTAAATGAGATTGATATTGATGAAGAGGTATCAAAGTTAATGACTTATGATTAGATGTAGGGTTTGAAAAGCCCAGAGGTCTGGCATCAGTCAATTACTTTAAAGAAGTGTTTCTCTGTGTTTTATATTGCCACATGAACTCTAGCCCCAGGTTCAGACCTTGTCTCAGTATGTCACACATTCTTATAAGTATGAATAGGAATAAGTAACTGTTCTTAAATAAATTCCACATTGCTTATAAAGTAGTCAGCAAACACATGTAGGGAGCGCAAAGATGCAGCAGAAGAAGTGTGCCGTGGAGTCCAGATATGGAGAGGTAGTATTTGGGGATTTAATGGACATGTCTACTCAGTTTTTAATATACTCCAAATGATAAATAGTGATTGGATAACATCAGGGCTGGTTTGAAATCAAACATAAATCATGGAGCAGTGAATACTAGATCAGTGGCTCAGAGCAATTCAGCCTGTCCTATCGCCAGCCATATTGCACATACCACTCCTCACATACCAGACGGCCATCTACACTATACAGACCCCACTGGCATATGTACGTAGTGTGCAGTAGATAGGAATATTGCATAATAAGCAAACTGCTTATTTATATATATATATATATATATATATATATATATATATATATATATATATATGTATATATATATATATATATATATATATATATATATATATATATATATATATGCTGTATATACCTCAACCTGTGTGTATATTTATTCCTAAAGGACTCTAATCTCTAATATGGCTCTGGGTGTCTGCTTACATTTTTTGTGTATATATACATATATATATATATATATATATATATACAAGTTAACCCGTGCATGATACTCATGCATTCTAGTCAAATCAAGCTACTTAAGGTGTTTAAAAGGTTCTTGTCATGCATTTGGGCCTAGCTCAGGCCTCCTCAGGGGAAGAGCGTTACTTCCCGACGCAAGCACCCTTTTTTAACGTGGTTTTGTCCACATGTCACCACCTCATCATTTTTCTCCATCACCTCATCCTTCATCTTCATCGCCACATCCTTCATCAAGCTACTTAAGGTGTTAAAAACTCCCCACTGTCACCCCCGGCAACTACCAACCACTCCCAACTGTCACTTCTCCTTCAAGAAATATATAGGTCAGTGTATAACTCTGCCCAGCAGGTGGCGCTGCAGCTTGGTGTTTTTTTTTCACACACGCCACTAGGCATTTATATAGTAGATATATATATAGAGAGACAGAGAGAGAGAGAGAGAGAGCTTATAAAAACTAACCAGACACCCAAAGCCAAATTAGAGTCCTTTAGGAGTAAATAGATACACAGGTTGAAGAGGGAGCAGATATGTATACTCGTGTACATATATATTACTGTTTTTCTGTTGCAATGATACATTTGAAAACAATAGTGTTTGCCAATGCAAACCTTTTTAGTCATGCACTAGGGCAGAGCATTGTAATCTCACCACAAGAAAACATTCATGTGTATAACGCTGCTCCCCCCCCCAGTCCCATCCCCTTCAGGCAGAATTTTCAAATGGAAGGCTATACAAAAACAAAACAGGATGAGATCAAACAAATATTTCTGTGAACTCTTGCAAATGTATGATCTAAAGAAAGTGTACAAAGTAATGAATGCAACTACTGTGGTTTTCAACACATTGTTTATATCAGTTTTTCAGGTAAGTACAGGCTAGTCAACACACATAAATCAGTAGTTCAGAAATATAGATGCCCTTTAAATGTGCTGCAACGATATTAGGTATTTTAAATATATTTTTATGAATATGAGGTGACGTTTACAAGAAAGCTTTTGTAGAATAGATGTGTGTGCTTGCCGTATGGGACTTACACACAGGTATAGCTCTAAAAATCAATTAGTGGGAACTGTTTTATATAGTTGGCAGATAGAGATAACTCCAGAAAATTGCTCAATAGCATTTTGTGCTAAAGCAATTGGACTCATGCTTCCACTGTTGGGGAAATTCACAGTGACATCATATCACAGTCATCAAAAACTGAAAGTGGTCAGATTGCCTCTCCCAGTATGTCCCTGTTATAGGGATCCCACATATATCTAGTACATTACAGAATAAGAGATAGTACCACATTTGTGTTAAATGACCACAAATGGTAAGTGGTCTATTTACCAAATTATTTGCTAATATATAGAAACTGCTACATATTACAAATTGGACTGCGCAAAGTTGGGTGACCCTGCTAGTATATAAATAAAATATATTGAAAAAAATGTTACAAACTTAAAAATTAAATTTCCTATATTACAATGGTCCTGCTGCTAGGACATCTGAATTAGTGCTACTTATAGTCACTTGTAGTAATACTTGATCATTGCTGTAAAAATGAATGTGACACTTTTATCATAAAGTCAAATTAGCTATTCAACCGACAGTCTGCAGCTAAAGGCTGCAGACAGGGTGTATTGTACACAAATGTATTGCAGTGCAACTAGGTTAAGGTATACAGGTGTAAGACATGTGACAAGGTAAAAATTGTAAATCTTGTTTCAATCTCAAAAAGTGTGACTCTGGGGTCTGCACAATGAGTCTACCATCTTGAGCTCCTCAAAGGAGGAGCTGCAGCGGGTGGGCATGTACAGGAGCTTTGTTTCGGCCATTTTGGTTTGTACTGAAGCTACACAGCTTCTCTAATGTAGGGACAGTACTGGGGCTGCAGTACAGTATCTTAAATGGCTAAAATGAAGAACATAGTTTTGGGTTGTGGGGACAGTGCAGGCATCTGGAAACACCATCTGAGTGCGCACCTGCCTCATGGGCCTATTTGTGAGAGGTGGCCTCGAGCTGGAGATCTGGCAGCCCCTTGTTGATACAGCCCTGACCCTATCATGAAACTAAACAGCTACATTTTTTCTTACTGATGGCTGAAGGAACTCTTCTTCACTCTGAGACTCAGCAAATAGAGGTCAGCATCTATCTACTCTGCAAGATAAGCCTGGTAGTTTCCATGACTCTTATGTCAGTGCTTAACTCAATGAGTAACATCATCTCTGCATTGGCTATCATCACCAGCAAATGGAATATCAGCAAGTTGTATCAGGCTGCTTCCTGGTCCAGCTCTGACACACCCAGAATACCAAGAAATAAACATTGCCACACTATCTTATGCATCTTGTGTACCAGCAAGCAGATCATAGCAGTCCCACAGATGGACATCTGCAGAGAACCATCAAAGCAAACCATTATAAATGTTTTATTGCTGGATGATTAAGGTAACAAACGTCTATAGAATTATAATAGCAGATAAGAAGTTTTTAAATTCTCCACAACAAACAAGCCTATGGGCTTTAAGACCAGTGTTCCTTGGGTTCCAGGGAAACAACACTAGTCCACCTCAGGTTGACATGTTTAGAATACAACAGAGCTACGATCATATGAAGGGGTCATGCCAGGAGGAAAGCATTGGATTTTGACACACTGGACACTTCAGTTATTATTTTCATTCCAGCACTACATGGAGATATTTTGGCTGTTTTCTTCTTTAAAATGGTTCCAATTCATTTAAATAAAGACATTATTATTAATATAAATATGTAAGTGTGATTCTCTTGAAAGATAATTGATAGTACTAGGAGCTACAATAGATAATGGAATTAAGACTGAAGTAGTGATAATCATAGTATTAAATTTGTAGAGGAAGAAAATTATGAAAAATACATCTGGGAAAAGGTCACATTGCAATCTCCAGTAAAATTAATTTATACTATTTAATCAGTTCTATTTTATAGGATGCAAATTCTAATCACATCATGATTAGGTTTCATCGAGAAGAATAATACATATTTTACCATGTCTAATAATTTCTTTCCATTACATATTATTATCACAACACTGTACAGTAGGAAAAACAGGACATAAATAAAAAAGGGACATAAAAGACAGACAAAATGAATGCAGACATGAAAACAAAGGGTATGGAGGACCCTGCTCATTAGAGAGCTTACATTCTGAGTGGAAACAAAGATATATCAATGTGAGTAGTATCATCAGGGAGCTTTAAAACAGAGATGGGTTTTTAAAGAACATCTAAAGATTTGAAGGCTGTGGAAAAGTCTGATTGGGTGTGGTAGGGAATTCCATAAGTGGGGATCAGCACGTGAGAAGTCTTGTAGGCGCGAGAGGTGGTTACCAGAGGTGAGAAGAAGCACAGGTCAGAGGTCGATCTAAGAGGGCGGGAGAGTATTTTGATTTGAGATGTATGAAAGGGTGTTGTTGTTGAGGGCTTAGTAGGTAAGAGTGCGTCATTTGAATTGGATTCTGGAGAACACAAGGAGCAAATGTAGGGATTTGCAAAGTGATGCAGCAGATCTGGGGGTATATGTATCAAGCTGAGAGTTTTCTGGCGGGTTTGAAAAGTGGAGATGTTGCCTATAGCAACCAATCAGATTCTAGCTATAATTTTGTAGAATGTACTAAATAAATAATAGCTAGAATCTGATTGGTTTTTCAAACCCACCAGAAAACTCTCAACTTGATACATTTACCCCCTGGAGTGGTGAGAGAGGAAGAACAGTCTTGCAGCAGCATTTAGGATGGATTAAAGTGTGGATATATGGGTGTCAGAAATGCCAGATAGCAGGAGGTTGCAACAGTCAATACAGGAGATGATGAGAGAATGGATAAGAGTTTTGGTAGCATGTTGAGTAAGAAAAGGGCGTATTCTGGCAATGTTTTAAGGGGGAGTCGACAGGATTGGGAAAGAGTCTGGATGTGAGGAATAAAGCAGAGGGCGGAGTAAAGTGTGACACCAAGGCAGCGGGCCTGGGATATTGAGGAAATTGTGGTGTTATTGACAGTGAGGGAGATATGAGGGCAGGTGGTGACTCTGGCAGGAGGAAAGATAATAAGCTCTGTTTTGGACATGTTGAGCTTTAGGTAGCGTTGGGACATTCATGTGGAGATAGCAGAAAGACAGTTGGTTACACAAGATAGTACAGAAGGAGAGAGGTCAGAGGAAGAGATATAGACTTGGGTGTCATCAGTGTAGAGGTGGTATTGGAGGATGAATGAATAAATTAGTGCCCCAAGAGAAGAGGTGTACAATGAAAAAAGTAAAGAGCCAAGAACAGAGCCTTGTGGGACCCCAACAAATAGTGGGAGTGGAGGGGAGGATGTGCCAGAGGTAGAAACACTATAGGATCGGTCCGATAGGTAGGAAGTGAACCAGGAAAGAACTGTGTCACGAAGGCCAATGGAGTGAAGGGTGAGAAGATGGTGATCAACAGTATCAAAAGCAGCAGAGAGGTCCAGGAGAATGAGTACAGAGAAATTACCTGTTGGAGTAAGCAGAGCAATTCATTAGGTTAGTGGATGATTACATCCACCATACAGAATATAAACCATGGTCTCCTACTGACCACAACATGATGTTCCTAAGTCAGGTACTGTAGTTTTTTTTTATTGAACTGCTCAAGTTAAATAATTGGACAAAGGTGGTAACTTAATAATTTCTGTACATTACAAACAGTTGCGATGCGATTCATACATAACATAATTTTTATCATAACATTTCAGTATGTTTAATGTATTTTCTATTATTTTAATATAAAAAAATGTGGTGAGTGGTGAAAAAGCTAATTAATGTTTACAACATCTGAATTACATTGAGTTTGGTATCATTTTGTTCGCAATTGAATGAAAACGTTTTCGGTGTAATTTATGTAGCATTTGAACCTTGCGAACGCTAGTTATAAATAATATCACTTTTTCATACACTAAATAGTCAGCTCACAGGGTTCATAAAAAATAGTTTATATTGGTCAAGAGGCAGGAAATTGGAGAAGGACAACTGGCAATCTCAAGGAACAAGACCCGTCAACCTATGAATGAAGACCTTAATACTATAACTGAGTGTTTTTGTGATGTCACAGCTTTTTACAACTGTACTGTGTATAAATTGTTCACCTATGACTTTGGAAACCAGAGCATTTTGAATGAAGCTTGAGTTGGTGCCAGTGAGCGCACGTGTTTGTATGCCAAATTTTGCCTTGCAATTGTTTGCTAATCAAACCTTTGTTCTTTGGAACCACAGTGATCGCATCAGAGAATCTTTATTGTTGACGATAGTTACGGATGTAACAGCTTACAAACCATTGGTCTGACATTTTAAAATTAGTCTGAAAAAGATTCTTTGGGGCAGATGCAATTCGGTGTAAGGTGCCGCTATGTGTCTCAGGAAAGTCCCCCGAGACACATGGGGCCTAAATCATTCAGGAGAGAAAGGAACAAAAAGGAGTAAATTTGATCCTAGGCAAACCATGTTACAATGCAAGGGGTGCAAATTTGTTTATTATTTTTACATGTAAGAAAAATATTGGCTGCTTTTTTATGTACCACACAAATACTTGATACCTTTATATTTACACTGAAATATAAAGTTGATCTAGAACATGCCCTACCCCAACTATAAATCTGTCTCCACATTTTAAATTTACCTCCCCCTCCAATGCAACATAGTTTTGCCAAGGTGCAAAATTACTCATCTTCTTTGCTTTGCTGTCCTTAATGACTCAGGCCCATCACCTCAATGTTTTCTCTCAAATCTCATTTTTCCTCATATACCATTTACATACTAGGAGAAAATGAGCAGAGGTCCCCTACCATATTGGCCGGCAATGTGCACAGCCGGCCCATTTATGTGTTAAATGTTAGTTTGGAGTATTTGTTATTTCAAAATAATTGGAGCCCTTCAGTAAACTAGATATGGTGGTTAGTCACAAGCTTATAAGAAAATTAATTATTTTTATTTACAACTTGCTATTAGACAAAAAAATGTCCACACTCCAGTTATATTTACATTGTAGTAATGTGTGTTTTTCAATATTTAAGTTTATAACAGCATGGAACATTGCATTTAAGAAAATATATGCCACCGGCATTAAAAATCCCCACAGATGTCTGTATTCTTCATAATGGACTAAGATCATTTTCACTTAATTAGGGAAAGAAAAAACTGCTCCCTTAATTATTCCTTCATGTGCTGCCTGATGCCTGAAATAAAGATTCAGTCAGATTAGAAGAAAAAATACTGAGAGAAAATTATGATATTTTTTTTATCATATGAAACAAAATTGATGTACATTATTGAAATTGGGATCATCATTTGACCACACATGAGACCAAACTGTACAATATCTGTCCATTTGTCTCTCAGGTCGATTGGATGTATCCATTTTGGATTCATTGTGGCCTGTAAATGCAGTCAACTTCTGATGTGCACTAACAGGCCACAACGCTGACCACAGAAGATGAAAGCACATAAAGTCTGCTAGTTGTCATCTTCTGACCAAATTTTCCATCATACCCAATAATAATCCTTTTAAATTAGATGAGACCATTATTTAGCATCATTCAATCTTTTAAATCTCAAGTAACACATGTAATAGATAAAAATATTACACTAAACTATATTGTACTTCTTTGATCTATATATCCAGCAGTAAAGATTTAAAGCTAGGGGGTGTGGTCTCACAGATTAAAGTCACTTAGAGACCATTTGAGGTATTGGCACTTTCTTTCTCGGAGACGGGTGAAGTTTTGGTACCTGAAATACAAACAAAAAACATGCAAAAAGATTGTTGTTTGTTGGCGTTTCCCACTATGGACCTGACACCCTAAAATGGAGCAAATTTACACCCTGGCAATAATGTTGCACTGCAGGGGGCAAATGTAAAATGTGTGGACAGATTATAGTTCTAACTATATATATACTGTATAGATCAATTCTAAATTGCAGTGTAAAAATAAAGCTGCCCAGTATTTGCATGCTTTATGCAAAAGCTGCTAGTATTTTCGTTGCATAGATTGTAAGCCTGCAAGCAGGGCCTTCTTACTTCTCTGTATGTATTACTCAGTATTGTTTTATTACTGTTTGTTCACTATGGAATCTGCTGGTACTATACAAATAAATGTTGATGATTATACAAAAAATAATGAACTATATTTTCACCGGTATGAATGGTACAAGTGAAAAATCCCGGGTCTAAAAACCTGGGTCTTCAACCCGGGATTTATCGAGGGGTAATTCCCGGGTCGGACCCAGGTCGCCTGCACTATGAATGGTGCAACCCGGGTTTTGGCGAGAGAGAGAGATTTTTTTCATCTTCCAGCTTTCAGCCAATGAAAAGTGCTCTGGTGATGACTCCCACAAATTGCCAGGGCACAGACTTGTGCAGTATGAATGGGGTCAACCCGGGAAATTCCCGGGTCCGAGGTGCAGTATGAATGGTGTTTCTGAGCTGGGACGCTCCGTGCCCCTGCAAAAACCCGCCTTCAAAAACCCGGGATATTGCCGGGGCGGCAGTATGAAAGTGGTATTATTATGCACATAAGAAAAAAGAATGCAGACAAAAATATCTGACAAAAGTGATGATGGAAGCACCCTTTATTAATTCCCTTACTCTGACGTGACTGAGGAATCAAACTCATGACCCCACTGTTGGAAGGTGAATTGTCTAACCACTAAGTCAACATGCAAATGGAAACAATATGTGCATGATATAGACTAGAACGAAAAACTCAACAATGCACCATTGCATGCAAGTCAAATGCTACTGGCAAGCTAAAATGTTACTGGGAAAATTAACAATTGCTCACACCAGCCTTGCCAAATAAGCTACAGCACTAAACTGTTGTAAAAACAATGTTTGCTTTAAAAACCCATGATAAAAAAATGTAAATTCATTGATGTATAATATAATAATAGTTGGACTTTAAATTGTTTGTCATTTTTTGCCTTCTGCATTTTTTGGGTGTTTTTTGCTTTTATCTGAGGATATTTTCTCTTTATTTGGATTCACTTTATTTTGAACAGCTGCTTGTCTCTGTTGTAGCGCCACACAAATTTCAACATGCAATATAGGCATATTCCACAAAATAGGTCAGGAATCAAACTCATGACCCTACTGATGAAAAGTGGATTGTCTAACCACTAAGGCAACGTGCAGATTGAGCAGTACAAGTACATACATTATATAGACTTGAATGACAAGCACCATGTTTGAAAGTCCTAGTTTATTAGGTAAAATAAAATGTGAGTACATAAACCATAAACCAAGTTAATAGTGCTCCTAAAAAACATACAGCACAACACAGGCACTACTGCCACCATGAAGGGTTAAGGATAAACAATAAAGAATTACACACACATTCTCTTGTTCTCCGACATGAACTGTAAATTAATGTGGATGCGAATTCAACGGCTAATAATTTGCAATCATAAATATGCATGAACAACATAATACTCTATAGACAGAGCCAACACATTGGAGTAAACCCAAATGGGGATATACAAAGTCCACACAGATACGGACATGACTCTGGATTCGAACTCACGACCCTACTGCTGGCAGCTGGTTTGTCTAACCACTAAGGCATACTTCAGATGGAAAAAACATACAACACAGGCACAAGTGGCAACCTAAAGTGTTAATGAGCATAATTTGAAATACTTTGAATACTTTACCTGATTAATACCTGATTAATACTTTAAAAATTTGTATTTGTAGAATATTTTATGTTCCACAATAACAGTGCATCTTGATTTTCATATGTAATGTGCATTTTAACGTGTTTTTCTTTTGTTTTTTTTTTGGGGGGGGTGTATTAAGATGATTATTATGTGTTTTGGCCCTTCCCCATGTTCCATGTTTATCCAAAAGATCCCCAACCCTCCTGAAACTGTGGAGGCAGGCCACTTCAGGATCCAGACTGATTTGCAAGACAAAATCTTTTTCTAATATGGTTTATATCACACTTTTTAAATTCTCTAACATCCAAAAAATACAATTGTTGTTTGATGATGCAAGTAAAGGCATGTTTCATTTTTCTCAACATTTACAAATGCATGCACGAGACAGTTTTGACTGAAAAAAGTGTTTACTTTTGAAATATGCAATTATTTTGTAATCAGGTTATTAGGGCTGCCTCTGGCACTACTGAGAGTATCAGATGTGAGTTTTTTAGCCATTGCACTTATAAAAATAATTTTGAAGCTTGACTGTTAGAGCTTAACCAAACAAAGACCAAACTAAAGGTTTTCATTGATATACTACCAGGCCTGGGATATGTCTGCTGGGACATGTCTCCCTCAATATGAAAAATAAACAGTAATCAACCATAGTCTGTGTTAATCATATATCTGACTCACTATGTGACTGTTCTTTTCTGCCCAGGTAAATAAAGTAAGTGTTGTGTCTGTTTATTTATTTTAACGCACTTATTTGTCAATGTGTTCTTATGAAAAATAATCTCTTTCATTTTGAGGATAAGTGAGAAACCATTTTAGTAAATAGCTAAACGTGTGTAATTTATTAAAACAGATCTTATGGCCCAACTGACAGCTGGAGGTGCGGCAAGGATCATTTCATGGAGGAGGAGGAACAGGACTTGAAGGAGTTGCCTTTGTAAGCATGTTAGTATCTATAGTTAACAATGTTATTCCTTTTAGGTTATTGGGGAACCTGCGGTACAGTTAAGGCAACAGAAATTGTAGATTTTACAGCTTGAAAGTACAGGTGTGTACAAAGTACACACAGTCAAGTAATATTTTATTTCAAAATGGTCTAAGGTTGATCTCTTTTTCTCTAATATTTTAAACAGATAAAGAAGACAGCCATTATGGGTTCCAGCATGACCTCCTTGCAACACCTCTAACCATGGGATAAAACCAACATACATGTGTTTGTATTTGATCTTTGTCTTTGTTTTTTTAAAAAGGAGTTTGTACTTAGTTTGTTTTTAATTTGTGCTTCACTTGATCATTGAAAATGTGTTTATAAATATTAATATTTTAATTTTGCAATACTCATTCTCCTGGAACTCTCTGCTGCTTTGGACACTGTTGAACACCCTCTTCTCCTACACATCCTTTACTCCATTGTCTATCTAGACACAGTTCTCTCCTGGGTCACTTCCTATCATCATCATCATCATCATCCTCATTTATTTATATAGCGCCACAGATTACTCAAACCGCTCCTGTAGTGTACCCTCCTCTGGCACATTCTCCCTTCCACTCTCAATTTCTATAAGTTGTACTTTAATATTGTACATCTCTTATCTTGGGGTACTAATTTGCTCATTTGGCTTCCAATACCACCTCTAAGCTGAGGACACCCAAACGTACATTGCTTTCCATGACCTTTTTTTTTTCAGCACTATCTGTTGTAAACCACTGTCTTTCTGCATTCACCCCATGGATGTCACGACGATAGCTTAAGCAAATCTTGTACAGATGTCATTATCATCCCTCATGCCTAGAGTAGCCAACTTGCCTCCAATCTCACTCACTGTCAATAACACCACTATACCCCCTGTGTTGCATAAAATTTAATGCCTCAGTAAGTTTGTGATGAGGATAGGAGGACCAGATTCCTGAGGCAAATTATGGCCCAATAAATGTGTTACTTTGAACCTTATCAAAACCATATTACAAAGTTATGTTTTTGAATATGTGTCTGTAATTTAAAAAATAAGCAAATTACTGTCTGCTTTTTCTGGTAGTTACATCAAAAGTTAACACTTTATTTCTACACTTACATTTACAACACAGCTAGGACAAAAAGTGCCAAACTTATAAATCTAATGCCTGTTATCAAGTGCCTGAAATTACAGGTTCCTGTTATAAAGTGCCTGTAATTGCAAATAATAGAGTACATTTCCCATCTATCAGCCCCCCCTTTGCTAGGATACGATGACTGAATTACAGGCAGATATTTTGCACACAGGTGTAGAAAAGATCCGCGAGTGACGTGAGCTCGCCCACACGTGATCAGAGAACCAATCATAGAGCAGATTATTGGAAAATACATAATTTGCAAAATGAGAGCAAGCACATTTGCAAGGCATGAACTGTGGGTTTTGGCCAAGGCCATGTAGAGTATGCTCACAGGGAGATACATTTCCAACAAGATGAAACTGCGGGCGTACCAGAGGCACATTTTGCTGTTGTTTGACTGCTGTAAATCAGTTGTGCTGCTCCAGCGTCGCTGGATGGAGCTATGGTGCCGCCAGCCCCAGGTTTTGGCCAGGCTGAGAGAGAAGATTTTTAGATGTGAGTTCTCTATTATTCGGTAACAATACTGTAATATACATACTTGCTTTACTTTTAAATATCATTTCAAAATTTACACAAAACATGGCCGACCGAAAATATATATCAGGTTCCAGGTTAGAAATATCACTCCCCTTCCAATGTCACACGCTTTGGTACATGTGAAATAGTGTTTGTAAATTTAATTTACTATCCCTACTGATTGAGGCCCAAACTCCAGACCAATAAGGCATGTTTGGGATTCAAACTCATGACACCAGTGCTGCAAGGCAGAAGTGCTAACCACTAAGGCAACGTGCTGACATTAATTTCCAGACATTTATCATATTACAGTGGCAGATGTGTTATATTGCAAAAAGAGTTGCACGCCATCTTTGGGGACAACTCTCACAGATGGCTTAAGCTGATTTTCACATGTTACAAGGCCTTACCCAAATACCTCCTGTAAAATGTCTCCCTAATCTGTCACTAATTATATGTTATAATTTTTTGGCTAGTAAAATATTATTACTTTAGTACTAATTTAAACAGTAATTTAATTTAATTTAAACTCATTTTGACATTTCCACATCCCTAATCCAAAACCAAACATTGTTACAGCCCATCCGAAAGTTGTGTGTGTTTGTCATATATATTTCCTTTTATTACAGAGGGGTGGGGGGGGGGAGAGGAGGGGGGGCCACAGTGCTGGGCACATTAACATTTGTTTATATATATATATTTTTTTTTTTCATTACCGGCGGTCGGCGCCTATTTCTTTCAATCTTGGGGCCGCCCCTTAGTCTCAAGGGGCGGTCCCAAATGTCAGAGGATCCAATTAGGAGGCGGGCAGGCAGCTAACAGTAAATTCGAGGATGTAAGCTGCTCTGCCAGTGCGTGCATGCTCTCACTGCTTAGTGTGGTCACGTGAGATTATCACATATCATGTTACCACACTAAGCAGTGAGAGCGCGCCCGCACTGACAGGACAGCTAACATCCTCAGATTTGCTGATAGTTTTCTGTAAGAAGACAGAAGTTCCAGTGTCTGAAAAGAGGAGGAGTAGAAGACAGCCAGGTAAGTTCTGTCTGGAATATAAATGAGGAGGATGTGATACAGGTGGCGACTGAGGAGGGGGGGAGATTACTGGTGTGGGGAGGGGGTTAATGAATCGGCAGCAAGGGGTTTGAAGAACTGCCGGGGGGGGGGTGGGTTGAGTAATGAGATGCCTGCAATGGGTTGATGATTTCAGTAGGTTGATAATTGGGGTGGGGGGTGTAATGCATTGTCTGCAATGGGGTGATCAATTTGATTGGGAGGGGGTTAATGAATTGCCTGAAGTGGGTTGAAGAATTGGGTGGGGGGGCAATGTATTGGCTACAACGGGTGGATGAATTTACCTAGGGGGGTACTGCATTACCTGTAAAATGTTGATGAAATAGCTAATGGATTGATTAAAGTGAGGTGATTAATTGGTTGGGGAGTGGGTGAGCAAATATGTGGTTGGGTGGGTGTCAAACTTTCTGGTGAGGGTTTACAAAAATGGCAAACGGTGTATTAGTCTAGGGCGGCTGGAACCCTTAATCAGGCCCTGAGCTTATGTGTAATATTTTTTCCAACAGACTGTAGAAATCGCGTCCGCCAGCAACAGGTGGTGGAGGAGGCGGCGGAGGAGGTGGCGAAGGAGGTGGAGGAGGAGCCAGCAGTGGAGGCGGTGGAGGTGGCCCTGGAGGAGGAGGTGGCTGAGGCTTCTGTGGCTGCCACACAGGAGGTGTTGGAGGTGGTGATGGTTGAATGTAAGTATTGACATTGTAAACCCTTTTAATAATTGTATTCCTTTTTTCAGAGTAAAAATCAAGTGTTTGTTTGTGTGTTACATGAAAAAAACCCCATTACTTTCCTTATGTGCTAAATACTATCCTAACACTACCCCTTGCTAATTAAAAACATCTGGTTTGGACAAAGCTCCTCTTGTGTTCCTTTCCTTAATGATTCAGGCCCACAAGCTGCACACAGATGCTAAGGCCATTTTTGGTATTCGAACTCATGATGCTAATGCTGTGAGACAGAAGTACAAACCACTAAGGTAACCGTGCAGATGTTAACTGTATTTTCTCGTAATAAGAAGGAGTGCCAGTGTTGTGGTTTTTTTGTTTAAAGCACTAATATCTAGCTCTTACATCTGTTGCACACATGCTGTATTGTTGTACTTCTTGCTCTAGTCTATAGAATGTATTTATTTTACCAACTGAACATTGCCTTAGTGGTTAGCCGATCCACTTTCCAACAATGGAGTCATGAGTTTGATTCCTAACTCATGACCTTTATTTGTGTGGAGGTTGTATGTACTCTTCTATGCATCGACTATGGAAGAGTATGCTACGCATTTTGTAACGTTAATTATATACATTTTTATAATACACTAATGTTTAGTTTAATATGCATGTTTATTTATGCTAGCAAATTATTATGAGATGCAATTGCATCCACATTCTCAGTTCAATCAGACATATTACATTATTTTTCTTGTAGGTGAATAAGAATGTGTTTTGATTTAGCTCATTAACACTTCAAAGTCATGTGTCCCAAATGACATAAGCATGTAAGTGTTAAGAAGAATATTTAGGTAATATCAGTTCTGCACAATACACTACCCTAATTGTGTTTTTAAATGTGAAAACAAACCGTTCGCTGCTCCTACAATTGCCGTTACGTAACACTGTCTTATCTTTAAATAATAAGCAAATCTTAAGAAGCGGATTATCTTAAGATGAATTGACTTCTTGAGATCCGTTGCATCCTTGTCACAAAAGTCAGATAGTTGGAATGGTCTTGCTCTTTGCTTGAGAGACAGCTACCCCCAGAGAGGTGTGGAGACTAAAAGAGGAGAGGTATTCACCAGGGATTCCCGCAAGGGAATATGGTCTTAGCTGCTGTCAACCGCAGGTCGCAGTCTTCTATGGGGCGCAGAGCAGATAATACAGAGAACCACAAAGTAACTGTAAGGCAGAATGGAATGTAGCCCCAGGTGTATGAAATTCCGGAACAGGACGGATGCTGTGCGATGATCAGCAGTATAGCCACGAGTCTCGATAATAGAATAGGCTGAGCAGGAAGTACAGTCACAGGTCTAAACAGCGGAATAAGCTGAACAGGTATAGCCGTGAAGCGATGCACTATGGTGAGCAGAAGTACTGAGATCCACACAGGTGATATAACTCTGGAAAAGGACCGATGATGAACGATACCCTGCAGTGAGGTCACAGGTCTTGTCTGTAAAATAAGCTGAACAGGTAATGCTGTGAAGCGATGAACTGCAGAGAGCAAAAGCACTGAGATCCACACAGGTGTTATAACTCTGAAACAGGACAGACGAGTGATACTCTGCAGTGAGGTCACAGGTCTTGACTGTGGAAAAAGCTGAACAGGTAATGCTGTGAAGCAATGAACTGCGGAGATCAAAAGCACTGAGATCCACACAGGTGTTATGACTATGGAACAGGATCGATAACGAGCGATGCTGCAGCCGATAAACGAACGGCCTACCTCGCGAAGACAGGAACAAAGGTAAGTATGAGCATGGACGTGAGTCAGATGATGCTTCCTATCAGGTAGAGAGACCTGATGAACTTACCCCCATAGAAAAGAGGAGGACCCTTATAAAGGGAACTGGCTGGTGATCCTCCTATCATCGTGGAGCAGAGGTTTTAAAAGGTTTCTGGGGTTGCGCATGTGCAGAATGCTTGGCAAGATGGCGTCCGAGCATAGAGGAACGCCAGGCTGTACAAAATATAGGAGTAACCACGGGAAGCTCATGTATACAAGGCACAGAATGGAACTAAATCGGTGAGATGCGTTCTAATCCTATTTTCCGTTGCGTAAATGGTTTAAGATGGGCATGCCTTTGAACTTCGGTTCCTTGTTAAATCGCGACTTTCTTAAAATACGCATCACAGCTACCACACAAGATAAGATTGCTAATGAATCAGGCCCAATAACTCTAATTTCCAGTCATTTCCAGTCATTTCCAGTCAATTTTGAACACCTCAAAGTTCTCGATATTATTTTCATCCACTTTCGGCCAAAGATTGCAGCAAGCTGGCTGGATACTAAGCGACAGAGCAATGGCACAAACACACGGAAGTTCACAGCATATCTAGGAAACATTGCCACACAGAAGAAAAGAAAGAAAAGAGAAGTGGTGCAAGATGGAATTGTCCTTGGGCCATCCCACCCACCCATATGTTAAAAAGGTTTAACAAACTCACACAGAAACAGGAAGGGTAGCAGGTACAGTTTAACAAACCAAGCACTTCAGTGACAAGGAATGCTACTGTTGTGACTGAAGTGCTTGGTTTGTTTGGGTTACCGCAAAACAAGCTTCCAATGGGTTTAAAGCAGCTAAGCTAACAGTGCTGTCAGTGAACTGTAAGACTGCAACGAGTTGGCTGTTTACTAATCACCAGAGTAATACCACAAACACATGTAGGAAACATTGTCACACAGCAGTGGCAGAAAAGAAATGTGGTTCAAAATTGAGTTGTCCTTATGCCCTTTCACTCACCCTTATGTTAGATATTAAAAAGGACTTGTACAGTTTAACAAACCAAGTACTCCATCAACAAGGAGTGCCATTTTTGTGGCTAAAGTGCTTGCTTTGTTTGGGCTCCCACAAAAAAAGCTACCAATAGCTTCGCTGTCCTAAGCCCAACAGTGCTGTCAATGAACTCTATAGTGGCAAGATGTTGTTGTCATCATCCTCACCCTCGTCAGTGTGTACATCATCCTCACACAATATTAAATAATCTCCGCTGGAATCCACTATTACAGAAGTCTCTGTACTTTGATGTAATTGGCGGTAAAGACCTTCCTGATGGAATTTGTAGTTCTTTTACACATATTTAGGAAGTAGCCTCCTATGCTGATTACTGACAAGGTTCCCGGCGATGCTGAAAACTCTTTCTGAGTACACACTGGAGGGTGGACAGCTTAGGTATTGCAAAGCGAGGTTGTACATGGGTCTCGAAATTGCCTTCTTTTCGTCCCAGTATGTAAAGGGACTGTCTGATGTGTCTACTTGTATGGTGTCATTAAAATAATCCTTCACCTTCCTTTGGATGTTGATAGTAGGATCAGGTGGAGTTACGGCAGAAGTGTCACAGTTTTTTGGTAAATTCTTTTAGACCAGTCCAGATGTCAAAATGTTGTGCTGAGTCATCTGCATCACCCCTGGGTCTCTTGGCATAGAGCAATGTGACTGGAGACTGGAGAGTGACAAGAACACTGCTACTCCTGTTTCTGTGTGACCAGTGGCACTGAGATTGGATAGTGACAAAAACAATGTGACTGGAGACTAGATAGTGACAAAAACAATGTGACTGGAGACTGGAGAGTGACAAGAACACTGCAACCCCTGTTTTTGTGTGACCAATGGCACAGAACAATGTCACTGGAGACTTATAAGAACACTGCCACCCCTCCTGTTTCTGTATGAGCAATGGCACAGAGCGATGCCACTGGAGACTTATAAGAAGAACACTGCCTTCCCTCCTGTTTCAGTGTGAGCTATGGCACAGTACAATGTCACTAGAGACTGTCAAGAACACTGCTACCCCTCCTCTTTCTATTTTAGCTATGATGCTGGCCAACTAAACTGGAGACTGCCAAGAATGCTGCTCCCCCTTCTGTGTCTGTCTGTGAAAGGGTGCTGGATCTCTGCAAAGGACGGTACTTATAGAATCCAAAACCCACGAGACCCGACAACACAACAATGATGTTTTGCCTCATTTTCAGTTCCGAGGGAGCACGAAAGTATCGAGTCTACTCGGCTCAGTACTCGGATGTTATGCTATGTTCGGTTGGGCTCGGTTTTCGGAATACAGAGTCCGTGCATCTCTAATCTTTTGTGGAATTGTGCATGTTACTCTTTTTTATTAATTATTATTAATTTTTATTTATAAGGCGCCACTAGGTGTCCGTAGCGCCGTACAGGGACAAACGAAATTACAATACAAGGAGAGACAGCACAGTACAGTAAACAATAAGCACAGTAACTCAGTGAGCTCAAAGCACAGCAAGGGCGGGGGAGGGAAGAGGGGAAGGTCTTCGTACGACGGAGCCCAAGAGGGAGGGCACGGATAATAGGGAGACCCCCGGGGGGGAGAGGAGGGAGGGGACAGGGGGAAGAGTGTCCTCGAGGAGGACGACCAGGTTGCTGGAGAGCAGAGTTAACAGTGGTGAGACAGGAGGAGGGGTGACCCTGCTCAAAGGAGCGTACAATCTAAGGGGTAAGATAGACAGACAGAAAGACATGGGGGAGAGAGGGAGGAATGGAGGATAGGGGAAGGAAAATGAAGGGGAAGAGGCAGAAGAAAAGGAAGGTAATTAGGTGGGAGACTGGAAGGCTTTACGAAAAAGGTGGGTTTTTAAAGCCCGTTTGAAACTGGACATATTAGGGGAAGTTCTGATGGAGGGAGGGAGCTTGTTCCAGTGGAGGGGGGCAGCGCGGGCGAAGTCTTGGATACGCGCATGGGAGGAGGTGATCAGGGAAGAAGAGAGGCGGCGGTCATTGGCAGATCGGAGAGGGCGGGAAGGAGCATGAATAGAGAGGAGGGAGGAGATGTAGGGTGCAGTGGATATGGCGAGGGCCTTGTATGTAAGAGTGAGGAGCTTGAAGAGGATTCTGAAGGGGAAGGGGAGCCAGTGAAGGGATTGGTAGAGGGGGGAGACGGACGAGAGAGAGGAGGAGGAGATTTCAAGTCGGATGGCCTCAATTTTAGAGGAGAAAAAGGAGGCGAAGTCGGAGGCAGTCAGGGAGGAGGGGGTGGGAGGAGGGGGTGGGGCCAGGAGAGTGCTGAAAGTGGCGAAGAGGCCGCGGGGGTTAGAGGATTGGGACGAGATGAGGGATTTAAAGAAAGATTGTTTAGCGAGTGAGAGGGCAGAGCAGGAGGATGAAAGGATGAATTTAAAGTGGAGGAAGTCAGCCAGGGAGCGGGATTTTCTCCAGTGGCGTTCAGCTATACGGGAGCATTTTTGGAGGAAGCGGGTGAATTTGGAGTGCCAGGGTTGGGGTTTGGAGCAGCGAGGGTGGACGGAGTGGGCTGGGGCGACCGCATCCAGAGCAGAGGTGAGGGTGAGATTGTAGAGGGAGACCGCCTTATTGGGGCAGGCCAGGGAGGAAAGGGGAGAAAGGAGGGTATCGAGAGAGGAGGACAGAGTGGACGGGTTAAGAGCGTCGAGGTTGCGTATGGACAGAGTAGGTTTGGGTAGGGGGAGGGGAGCAGGAGAAGAGGAGAGAGAGAAGGAGAGGAGATGGTGATCGGATAGAGGAAAGGGAGAGATGGAGAAGTCAGAGAGACTACATAGGTAGGAGAAGACAAGATCAAGGGAGTGACCAAGGCAGTGGGTGGGGGAGGAGGTCCATTCTACCATACGCTGGTAGAATTTTGCCATATCTGTTCTGCAAGTATCACTTTTGGTCTGTCCAATCATTTCCCTTACTACACACAAACAATACAAAACTGAATGTAGTTTTGTAAATCGGAACTCAAGGTAGGTTGTATCGCTGGAGTGTTGTACCTCTGTACCTGTTTCACTGCGAACATTGTTCTGCGTGAAATTTTACTATGCATGATCTCAAAGACACCACTTAACCAGGAACATTATTGCTCAATGGCATAAGGCCAAACACATCAAAAAGTGCAAAACCATTTGTGCGACATCATGACAAGGAGTAAAGGATTTTGCTCTGAGCAGCACAAATAACCCCCATAGGTAAAGTTCTGTGCCAGTATCCAGAAAGTGGCATAATCAGAATTTGTTGTGTCTTGTTGTACTAACATTGTTGTCCTTGTCCTAGACTGTGAAAAAAAAGATCCTATTTTGACAGATATGGTATAACTATGTAATTTACTAAAAACAGTCTTTTAGAATTAATATGGCTTGAAATATATAAAATGTTAATCATAAAAGATTGAGAATAATAAAATATGACTTGTTACTATGTAAGCATATTTTAAAAAAAATAAAAGTTGTATATAGAAATTTAGTTTAAAAAAGTGTGATTGCATGATATTTCATTGCGTAATTTGTATTTCACACAGTCAAACATTGCTTGATTAAAGAGAAGGTAATTTTAAATGCAATTGGTTGCACCTCAAGGCTAAATAAAACCAGTTATTTACAGCCCTGGGAATTTGATAAGAACAAATTGCAGGAACACACATATTTATATTTTAATAGGTGAGCAAAGTTTTCAAAATAGTGATGTGAAATATTTGCCTTGTTTTGCATTTGGCTGCAACATTTTTGTACATTTCGTTGATGGAATTCAGCCATAAGTGTTTTGTGAGGAACTCCCCCTATTCTTTTTTCCTCTATCAGGACCTACCCCTTAGAATTTCCCAGCCACATCATAGACTGAATTTATATTGTTGTGCCAGCTCTTTTAATAGATTATAAATTTATCAAAATGCATAATATAAGTGCCAGTCTCATTCATTAATGATTTGAGAAATGAATTATCACAAGCTTTGATAGATAAAAATAAATACATTTCCCTTTCCAAAATTGCTGATTTAGAGGATGACAGGACAGAGTAAGGTACATTTACCTTACTCTGGGGCATACGAAAATGTTGCATGTCGGTCTCTTCAGACAACAATTTCCTTCAGGGACATTATGTACTGCTTTTACAGCAACCTCATAATGCTGTGACCATACCTTCCTGTTCTAAAACAATTCTTTCTAAGCAGTATAACAGTCACAGTGATGTTCTTGCATGTCTATGACATCAGAAATTCATCACATGATCCAGGGGGTGGATCAGCCAATAAAAATGTATTTGGACAGTTGGTAAATATATGGTGTAAAAGAAAAAAATGCAGCTATGCTATTAACAGATTGGAGTAATTGCATTTGTTTTATTCAAGGCTGAGAGAAAGCTCAGTAAATAAAACAATTTGATTCCCAATTTATGACTATATTAGTTTGTCGAGTGCTTCCAGCCATTTGTGAAACTGGAACCAACAAGCTTTAATATCTGTTAATGACCCAGTAAATGAGTTGCCAATTGTTTTTGTTGCTGAGGATATATGTTTCCTCTTCTGGACCATTCAAGTTATTGTCATTTAAAAAGATGCTATTGACGTAAATGGAACACAAAAGTCTGGATACACTAACATATATATGTAAAAGTTTGTTAAAGAAGATGGAGCTAATAAAGAATTATAAGTATGTTAAATACAGTATGACAGTAAATATGTTTCCAGCAAAAGAAGTACAATTTGCATAAACTACATATTGTTGACGCCCCCTTTCCACCGCACAATCATCTTCCCATATGTTATAACTTAATATTGTAAATTATACATAAAGACTCAGACATATTTATAATTTTGGCAAAAATAGGTCACAGTTTTAATTATAATAAATTGGTGGCAGAGAAAGCAAACTGTGGAACAGCTAGAACAACTGAATACTGAATCAAACAAATGGCCTGGAATCCACTAAACCAAGGATAACCTCCCTTACTGAATGGCCATCGCTAAATCTGGCATCAGAGTGACTACACCCCCTGTAGACTCACAATTATCACCCCTGTCTGCAGTTCAGCATCTCCTCCCTAGAGGCTGTTGTTCCTTTATCTGTTCCTGCCTGCAAGGAGTAAATTCTCATCATTGGATCTGAATCATGATCAGCTGTGTATGGCCTTTATAAGACTGCCTTTCCCTGCAAACTGGGCCAGTTCATCAATTAGCACTGCTGCTGGTCTCCCTGTGAAAACTCCTGTGAGCTGATCCTGACTTACTCCCTGGTATTATTGTGGATCTCCTAGCTTCTGACCCCTCCTTGTGCCTGATTCTCCTGTAGATCACCCGGTGCTTATTTAAACTGTTTCTATAGAGCTGTGTTTGTTGCCTCATTTACTGCATATAATTTTTACCTGTGTGACCTGTGTTTAAAATAAACCACTTTGTTTAATTTACATTCTCTCCGTGAACTTCATATTGGGAATCCTGACAACAATGACATGCCCACACAAAGCAGGTCAAGGGGTCCCCCACACAAAAGAACAAAGAGCCACCTTTCCCTTTCCCAGTCACCTGCGGCCAATGAGCAATAGTCTACATATCAGGACAGATTACTTTTAAATATCAATATTTATTTGCAACTCAAAAGAAATGAATGCATATAAATAACAAAAAATAAAACAATATATGTACAATAGACATGACATACTATACAATTATCTGATGTGGCTCTCAAATTCAGTTAGTTTTTGAGGTTGTAGTAATATTCAGAGATATCATATGTCAACTGAAAATGAGTCTATATGCTGTTAGTTTTTCAAACTAAGGTCATCAAAACTAATTCCACGAACTATATATATATATATATATATATATATATATATATATATATATATATATAGTTGTGCCCATCAAAAACCACATAACACCAAATAGGATTCAAGCCGGATAACACATATCTTTTCTTTTTTTTAGAAATATGACATCTTCCATGTGTAGAGAAGAGTCTTTTTAATTCTGTTCCACGAAAATTTTGTTAACATTGTATTGTCACAATATTCTCCACTATAGAAATATTACATCAGCATCATCAACTATTTATATAGCGCCACTAATTCCGCAGAGCTGTACAGAGAACTCATTCACATCAGTCTCTGCCCCAATAGAGCTTAATCTAAATTCCTTAACGTACACACACACACACACACAGACCGAGAGAAACTAAGGTCAATTTAATACTAGTCAATTAACCTACTAATATGTCTTTGGAGTGTGGGAGATAACCCACTCAAACACGGGAATAACCTACAAACAACACACAAATAAGGCCATGGTAGTGAATCAAGCTCATGACCTCAGTGCTGTGAGGCAGAAGTCCTAACCACTAAGCCATAATAAGGGATCATAATAAGTATCTTGCTTACTGAACTCACCAGCCCTGTTGTAATGCTGTTTCTCATCTCTGTCTGGTAAGATACTTTGGTATTCTAGCTTATTCCTTGCTTTATGCAGCAATCACTAATTTGGATTGAGAAAGGCAATTTCAGTATCTTGTGAGAAATATAAGTGTATCCCAAAAAAATAAAAATAGAATCCAACATAAAATCTAGATGTTGGTATTTTTCGGGAAGCACCCAATTGGAATCTCACTACTTGACGCGTTTTATTACCATTGGTAATTTCATCAGAAGCTTGCTCATATGCTGTATTAACTTGTGAGTTTCTGTTATGTCTGTCACCGAGCAAGAACAAAGCTATTCATGAAGACATGGATTAAATACAATGACATAAAATATAGGCTAGTCTAACTTCCTTAGGTCAGAGCAGTACAAGTGCTTAATGGGCTTATATGATCCATTCACACAACAATGTTGGTTTTAGGGTCAGAGGATTGTTTGAGTACAGAAGGAGAAAAAATTAGTTAACTTTGTATAGGAATAGTAGTTGGATAGGTCAAGAAGGTGGTTCTGGAATTTGATAAGCTTGTCTAAAAAGTTAAGTTTTCAGGGAATGCTTAAGGTTTGGAAGCTAGGGGAAAGTCTTTTTGTATGAGAGAAGGAATTCCACAGGGTGGAGCCAGAGAACAGCCCTGTAACCTGGAATAGGAGCAATAAGGAGTGTGGATGAGAGGCACAGATCTTGGGCACAGCAAAATGGTCCCGTTGTGAGATATTATGAGACAAGGGAAGAAATGTATATTGGTGCAGTTGTATTAATTGCTTTCTATGTTATATTGGATTTGGTAAATTACAGAAAACCAATGTGACTGACAAAGTGGAACAGCAGTAAATTTTATGGGGAAAATAAGTCTTGGAGTTGCATTTAAAATAGATTGTAAGGTTGAAAGTTTGCTTAAGGTAAGACCACTAAGCAATGAATTGCTATAGTCAATGCAGGAGATTAAGGTTCTGATTCAAGTCCGAGTGCAAACTGGTAACTCTGTAATTCCGCCCATATTCTAATAAAATTGTTTCTTAAGACATGAATGAATATGAGTGGAAATAGGCTCTTTATAAACAGACCTTCCGTACATAGACACATATAACAGAAGTATACTCACATTTGTATGTACAATAGTTTCACATCAGAACGCACATAACTTTTATTTTATCATGAAATAAAAAAAACTGCTAACACTACAGTAAATAAGAAAAGTCTTTCAAATATCCATTTTTTAAAATGTATAAATTATTTCATTTTATGTAACTAAATAATTAATCATGCATACAATACTTTTGAAAATACATCTTAAACACATACAGTGGTTATGTGATAGCTTCTGAGGAGCATAAGTTTTAAATGAAAGACTATGCCGTGTCATCACTGTCAACCGGCATTTACACCTGCCTTGTAGCAAGTGTAAAAGATACATGTGAAAACAAGCATACTATAAACACAGGACTTGAACTGTGTGAACCTGCCTTTACTGTACACGGACTACATTAGTCTTCCCCTTCCCTTCCTCATCCGCCTCTCAAGTCATAAGGGTAATGCGTACAATTGCGCTTATTGGCGTAACATCTGGTTCTAGGCATGTGCAGTGTGGAATCATACAAGATATGCTATGCAAATTGACAGATATCTGGACTTGAATCAGATTCTACAAGTGCATGAATTCAAGTTTTTGCCTTGTCTTTTGTTTGATATGTGTATATTCTGAAAATGTTTCTTAGTTATGTCTAACAGGATTTGGATACAGATTGGATGAGGACAGTTCTGGGTCAAAGATGACACCTAGACAGAAAGTTTGAGTGGAAGGATGTATTGTTGTGTTGACAACAGAAATCGAGATATCAGATAGGTATGTTCCTTTGAATGGTGGGAATATTGTTAGCTAATGTTTTTAAAGATTGAGATGAGGTGGCAAGAAGATATGGATGATGAAATGGTAAAAATCCTTTCAGTAGTGCAGGTGTTGAAAGATCTGGAAAGAATTGATACATTTGGATACCATCTGCATATAGATCCAAAGGAGCTTGTTAGCTTTCCAAGAGAAGTGGTATATAAAGAAGAGGGCCTAGGGACCAAGCCTTGTGGTACTTCAGCTGATAGAGAAAATGAAGAGGTAGATTCAGAGAAACAAAGACTGAAAGAGCGATTTGGCAAGTAGGATGAGATCCAGGGTAGGATGGTGTTCTGAAGACCTAGGGAATGTATTGTTTGTATGATAACTGAGTAGTCAACAGTGGTAATGCAGCAAAGAGGTCCAGGAGAATTAGAAGTGAGTAGTGTATTTTTAGATTTAGCAGTGACCAAATCAAGTCAGTGAAGTGTCTGTGGAGTTTTGGGAATGAAGGCCTGACTAAAGAGGGACAGTAGTTATTGTGAGGAAAGAAAGCATGTAAGACTTCGGATGGTAATAAAAGGTATAGTTTTGTCCGGAATAGTAGAGTGGGTAGAATGGAAAAATCAAGACTGGAGGGACAGACTGATGCTGAGCTGCTCATTTTATAAAAAGTTTGGGAGCCCAGACCATCCTGTATGCACTGTTAGGCATATAAGCTTTTAAGGCAAGTGCTAAAAATGCCAGCCCTGGCATGGTGTAGGTCCCAAGGGATTGAGTGGTTTGGCTTCCCACCAATGACCCTGTCTTTTATTGTCATTCATTCACAATACATGGAGCCCAAAAAAATCTGCACAAATGGGAAAAAACCCTTACATTATTATGTGTTCACTCTGTACCATAATAAATACAGGATTCATGTCACACTTGTCTAGGATTCTCGGACCCTGATCTTTCAGATTGCTACTACTCTTACTGGAGGCGGGGAGTCTAATGCAGCGGCTGGTCTTCTCCAGGGACCCTCGCAAGAAGGTATGGTTTTAGCGGCTTCTGCTATGCAGGTCGCGGCCCTCTGGAAGTATTGACGAGATCAGCAGAGAAAACAGGCAACAAGATAGTAGCAGGGTGGAGAAAGCTCGGTCGGCTTATGACTGCAGAGTACTACCACAGGAGGTAGGAAGATGAGGTTTAGGATGCTGGACAGCGGGCTGCAGGCTATTACCACTGGAATGGTGGAGAGCGATGATCTGCAGACAGCAGGGTAGAACACTAGGAAGATGAAACGATGATCTGTGGACTGTAGGGTATTACCACTAAAATGGCGGAGAGCCATGATCTGCGGACAGCAGGGTAGAACACTAGGGAGCAGAAAGATCCACAGCTTGTTCTCAAGAGGGAGTTGATCAAAAGAACAGGCACAGAGGAAAGGAGGAAGGTGCCTTAAATAGTAGGAGGCACACTGAGGACCAATGGGAGAGCAGGCAAGGTTTTAAGAGAAATCGGGTCTGTGCATGTTCAGACCCGAAACTAAGATTGCGTCTGGCCGCGGGGAAGAGAGGACACTGGTTTAAGGACAAGCGATCCGGGTCTCGGTTTAGGAGTACCGAAGACTCGGCGTTTGGCAATTCATATGCAAACAAGCAGCAACAGGAACTACAAATATTGAATAATTTGATAATAGTTTACCAAATGTAATGCCTGTCTAGACCAATTTGGGACAAGTAAAGGCAGGAGGATAGCGTGGGTGGAACAGGCCACTGTTGGCGGAGGGCACAGCTGGCAGGGGGCCACGAGCAGGGGTGGATAGCCCAATATCAGGGGCCACCGGTGTGTTTTTTCACTGTCAGTCAAAGACTGCCATGGGCAAAGAAATTACGCAGACTTGTCATTTCATGTTCCCTTTGCCGGAGGGGACAGTGTGATTAACTCATGTGCACAATTGGCTGCATGCTGCCTATTCCCATATAGAGGCAGCATGAGGCCACTCTGCTAACATAGAGGGTACAGCCTCATCATGTGCAGATTGCACATGAATGCCCCCTGACCTCATGTCTGATCTTCTTCTACTGGTTACTCAGTTCCTGAGCACCACCTTTGTGTTTGCTTCTCTGTTTCCAATTTTGTATGTGTACTTATTTCCCCCATATGTCTCTCTTGTTGAGATACTACATCAAACTCAGACAAAGAGTATATTTACTATGCGGCGGTTCTGTAGAACTGCTGCTTGCTTGCGCTTTGAAGTCATATTTAAAGCAGCATCAGGTTTTGTATTTAATAAAATTGCCATTTGAAGAAAAGGACTTCAAAGTGCCGGGAATCGGTAGTTCAGTAAATATACTTCCTAATGTTGCTTGAGTGATTACACGGAACTGTTGCTAATTGTGTTACTGTGTTGTCACTCTGTGTTATAGCAATGTTCTCTGTTGTAAAAAAGAATGTTCTTGTTTTGTTTTCGTGTTTGAGTCACATGCCTGATGTGTTATGTCTGTATGCTGACATAACTGCACAGTTTAATATACTTCCCAGTGTGTGCCTATCGACAGAATGAAAGAAGTGTAATCTGTAACATCTCTCTCTCCCCTTGTGTGTGTGTCTGTGTCTTTTCCACTCTTTGTGTATCTTTCTCTAATTTTGTATATGCATCTGTCACTCTATCTGACTTTCTTTACCCCCCTTTTGCGTGCATGTTTCGGTCTCTGCATTGTTAGCATCTGTCCTTCTTTGAATCCCCTTTGTGTGTCTGTCTGCCTCCCTTTAGCCCTCTTATCATTTCTGTGCCCTCACCTTCTCCTACATTTTGACCCCACCACCAACTTTTCAACATTGCACAACCGACCTTTCTTCCTGCCCTGCACCATCTCCCTCTACACCCTTCTTCTTCCACTTCTGCCCTCTTCTGCTGAAGTCATTGGAGTCCTGTTGGCTGCCACTCAGAAGCGATGTGGATTAACCTGATGGCAGGTAAGTACAGTCTGATTTGAATAATTGATGCCTTATATCCCTAATATCACCTGTAGATTCCAGCATAAAATTTGTAGCAGGCTTCTTCTCTGTAGGGCACTGCAGAGACTCACTGACAGAGACAGGCAAGGGTCACCACAAACAGAAACAGGACTGATTTAATCCAAGCAACATTTTATATGCCACACTGCGACCTTTGTAATTAGCTGTCATAAATAAAATCAGAGCTCATTAATTGATTCAGACAGCATAGGCACAGTCCATATAAACAGTAATACAATATGGCGGAATCACTAATTTTAAAGACAATGGCAACTACATTTAATTATTCTACTGAATGCACACAGGTTTCTTCATATCTGAAGCCAGTAACTTGTTATGTTCGTTATATCGCTACAAATAAACATTGTCCAATGCGATAATTGTGGTTCCAACACACAAAGATATTTAATTGCAAAATATAGCAGTATTTACAGCAAGCCATACTTGAGCATAAAAGATATAACAATAAACAGGAAAGTATAAACTGAATACTTTACATTAAGGCAGCATTTCCCCTGGGCCCAGGTTCAGATACAGTCATGTTGTCTGTTGTCAGGAAGAGAGGAAGAAGACACTGGCCCAGGGAGCTTATATGCAGTTTAAGTTAACAAAAAAAGACTGATGATGTCACAATGTACACAGATAACAGTCAGAGAGATCTTCATTGGTAACAGGTTAACAATGTTCTAGTTCTCTGCTGGTCATAGGTCAGTTCATTTGATAATTTTCAAGGGTGGGGGGCAGCTCACTCCATCTGTTGCCTACGTGTCTTCCTGCCAAATAACCAGATCAAACTGACCCATAAACAAAGTACTTTTGAGTATTAATCTCATATTGCTCATAACTTGCAACCACTAGATGCGATCGCTACTCTGTTGAAACCGGGTTAATGCTGGTGAAATAAGCTTTAATATGAAACCCAACTCTTTAGAGGACCTGAATCATAAATACCTTTACTAAAGTTTTATCTATGTTTAAATAATCTCTAATACATTTTTCTAATAAATAAATGTGTATTGGAACCTAAATAAATGTGTACTATTTACAAGTGCAAGTGCGAATATAAATGTGTGTGTTATTAATCTGTGCAATTGCGTCATTACAAATGGCGTACTAATCGCAATCGCACAGTAAAACAATATTAATCAATTTAGTGTACTTCATCCAATTATTTGACTTTCACAAATAGTTCACGTGTACTCCTGAAATTCCTATTGTATAAACTATGAGGATTATAATAAAATGTCTCCATTTCTTAACAAACACTGCCCGACTTATCTGTAAGACCTGTCCAGGATAGTCGCTATGTAAACTGTTTGCACTATGGTTCACTTCAGCTGTCTAGCAATTTGCTTTTTCCTGTGTTCCACACTTCTGTTGCCGTTTTTCACCTGTTCCTTATGTCTGCTGTTAACATACCTCCCAACTGTCCTGATTTCAGTGGGACAGTTCCGATTTTAGAGCTCTATCCCATCTTAGGAGATATTTGTCCCACAGGTGGGAATGTTGGAAAGTAACTTCCATTCACTGCTTAGTGAACGGGTGCAGAGCACCAGGTACTACAGTGATTGGAGGAGGAGGGAGATTTTTAGGACCTGATTCATGAAGACACGTATCTGCTGATTTTATGCGTATCATCCGCAAAATCACTCTGTGCATATCCAGAACCGAGAGATACAATTGTACACGCTCCCCTGTCCGCTGCGTCTGCATAATTCAAAGGACACTTACTACAGCCTAAGATTTTGGAGAGTGAACAGCGCAGGGAAGGGACGTTTTGCCATAGGCAATGTACAGTAGGGACGTGCCAAACTCAAGTGTACAAGTCCAGCTCTGAGTGTCTCAAAATTACTTGCTTTTCTGCCATAACTCTTGCACCAGCTAAAAGGCTAGTCTAAGTCCTGATCAGTAGTTTTGGGCAGCACAGTGGCTTAGTGGTTTGCCCCTCTGCTTCACAGCACTGGGGTCATGAATTCAATTCCTGACTATGGCGTTATCTGAGTGGAACTTTCAAATATTTTAAGAAGCGCAGTAAATCATTATAAATTATAAAACACAACCATATATATTCAAACAGTAAAACCCATATATTCATACATTTAAAATTTCTCAAATTCCTGTAAGAACACAAAAAGGTTTAATACACAATATGGACACAATAAATAAAATAAACCATGGAATAAAAACACTTTGAACTCACGGTAAATTGGATTTATAAACAGAATAACCTGTTAGATCTCTCTATTACTCATCCCCTTTTTTTGGTGTGTACAGGGGGAAATCTCACTAGTAAAAAGGCTTGACAGTCCATCCTTTTGTATATGGGTACTGGAATGTTGGGAGGTCTGCTCTTATCTCTCTCACTGTACATTTCTTAGATTTCCCAATTTTAGCTCAGTATACAGGTTTCTGTAGGCTGGTCTGGCTTTCTTATAGCTGCTTACAGAATCTCTTTCTGTTTCTCTTTCCTCTTTACCTTTTTCTTTTATTCTTCTCCTTCTTTCTTTCACTCACAAGATGGTTCCTCTCTTGCCAAATCAACCTTTTGTCCAAGACTAATCCATCAGTTTACACAAAACAGGCATACTTGACTGGTGACCTCTGCTGGAGAGTTAGAGAAGAACTGCCTAAAAGTGCGTGGGTCCCCCAGACTGACAAAAATGATAGCTGATCCTAAATAGTGTGGCATGGACAGTGTCTAGTCAGAAGCTGGCTGCTGTGAACTCTTCAATACTCAGTAACAAAGGGGTGGGTAAGTCCCTGTATGTGGGGTATCAGACTACAGTGCCTATTCTGTTAACAGATAACAGATTAAAATAATTAAATCATTTAAAAATTGTTTATTCCTTGAATAAATCATTTTTTAAATGCATAGAGGATTTTAAGTTTGTTTTTTTAAGTAAATTGTATCTTGTAACGTATTTTTAAGCTTTTTTCCACTTTAGTGTAAATGAAACCCAAATCTGTCAAGCTTGCTCAAACACTGTCCTGGCAAAGCGATAGGTTAATCCTGTCTTAAAATAAAAGGCAATGGTAAAATAGGATCATGGACTGCATAACAAAATTTATCAGGACCGATTTCAAGAACTGAACATTTTTCGGAGAGAATGAACATAGGTGGCATTGATGAGATTACAACAAATGGGAATTTAACGGAAGTAAACAGATTTGTCAGTACAATATAATTTCGATTTACATCTAAGAAAAAAACCTAGCACTGTAATCTATGTATAATGTGTGGAGAATGCAAAGGGGACAGCTTGAGTAGTAAAACGGACACTTTTAAACACCCTATTTCTTAAGCATATAAACAGCAAATATATGTACATTGTATGGTAGCAACTGTTACGTTAAAGCCACATGTAATATTATCACATTTGTACCTATAAGTTTATTCAGGTAAATTCAGAGATGGCCACTGTTAAATCATATTATGTGGAATGTATATTCAAAGTTAATAACTTAATTGTTTATTTTTAACTAAGGCTAGGTACACACTGGAGCTTTTTCGTCCAATCATCGTGCAATACAGCCAATATACGACCGTTCGTTGGGATGTCGCCTTAGTGGGTATAATTACAGGATGGTGGAAAGTCGCCCCAAAATGTCGATTGTTTGTTCATTTGGTTGGTCGTTCCAATCACTTTACGATCATGTAATGTGTTTATATTTCCGATCGATCCACGACCAACTCTCGATAGTTCCTCCAGCTCGACTACTTTGGGGGAGTGTGTATGTATATTTCTGATGCCTGTACCTCTCACACATGGTACTGTGTCCGAACGTTACTCAATTGGTAATTAGCTCTCTACTGCATTGATGTGTATAGCATGTCTGCTTGTTTAATTATACACCTTTGACAGTACAGTGACAGTCTATATGAAATGCACGCAGCTTTGTTTTCTGTATATGTGTATTGCATATGTCTGCCTCCATAATTATGCCCCTTTGCCACTCAGCCCATTATTTAAATTTCTTGGGGATATCGCTACAGGGACCACATATGTTGTTTCAGTGTGTACGGAATCCAAACATTTTAACACGACAATATGGCTGTGAAAAGTCTCTGCCCGTATGGTCCGTCTTTCGTTAATCATTTAAAACGTGTCTAGTGTGTACGTATGAATCGCCCAAGCGATCGGACCTTTACTCGTTAGTAAAATCATTGTAGACAACACGCCGGTCGGAAAATTGTTCCGTGTTTACTTAGCCAAAGTGTTTTAACCCTTAAAATTCAGCCAGGTGGGTGCCAAAGATAATTGGATATATTGTTCAATCACTGGGCTTTCATGATCTTTGCAGAGTGTGTGGGTTGGGGAGGTAATATCATTATGTCCTTAGTTTACTCTTTTGTTTGAAAAAGGACTGCCTGTGGATTTGAGACTTGGACCTTTTAGCGGACACTATTTGTGCTGTCGGTGCCAGCTTCGAGGTGTATATTTTGCTGCATATCGTCACTCATGTTAACGTGTATGGCACATTTTCAATAAAACCCATAATTGTTTTATCCTTTTGAAGTTGTGCCTATGTGATTAGGCAACGTGGAAGTCAAATAATTGGATTAAGTAAACTAAATTGATTAATATTGTTTTTACCGTGCGATTGTAATTAGTTTGCCACGTGTAATGATGCAATCGCACGGATTAATAACACACATATTTAGATTCGCACTTTCACTTGTAAATAGTACACATTTATTAAGGTTCCAATCCACATTTTTTTATTAATAAAATGTATTACAGATTATTTATACATATATAATACTAAAGTAAAGGTATTTATGGTTCAGGTCCACAGAAATGTGTAGAGTTTGGTCTCATATTAAAGCTTATTTCACCAGCATTAACCCGGTTTCAACAGAGTGGCGATCGCATCTAGCTGTCGCAAGTTATGTGCAATATGAGATTAATAAACTGCAGACTGCAGAGGTCCTGCTGCTGTTGCTATAACCTTTCTAAAACCTTAGCTACTAAACTTAACACTAAAATAATGACACCAGAGAAACTGTTAGTTTTGGCAAAATTTAGGTGACAATTTATTAAAATTTAAATTTGAATTTGAATAGGTATTGAAGAAGGCAAAATTATGAGGCAGCACAACAACGTCAAAATACCAAACAGTTTATGGCCATCCGGCACTAACCACTGGACCCAGGACAAATCCTTTACGATTGGCTGGTGCTAAATCTGGCGACAGCGTGACTACCCCCCTCTGGGCTCACAATGCCCGGCCCATACAAGACAGGCCAAGGAGTCCTGTTTGAAGGAACTAAGAGCAAAGGTGCTTTAAAGAGGGTAGTGACCTTCAGCCAATCAGCGATAGCACCGTGTGACTGGTTGCTGACTCACAAAATGCCTTTCTGCCAAATGCGCCTGTTCCTCAAAGTAAAAAACATTAGCCACAAATCAACTGTACATAACGGAAGAGTGAGGTGGGATTTCCAGCAGGGAAAAGGGATCCAGCATGCCTTGCTCAGGGATATATATTCTGCAGGAAGTAACCTCTCAGTAAATGCTACTGGCTCAAAACTGGAGAGGAGATAACCCCGAAAGGCTAAGTACCATTTGTTAACCCTATTATCTCCGTTTAGGGACGTTTAGCTTAGGGCTTCACTTGTCATAAACTGCAGACTGCAGAGGTCCCGCTGTTGTTACTATAACCTTTCCAAACCTTAACTACCAAACTTAACACTAAAATAATGACACCAGATAACTGTTTACTTTGGCAAAATTTAGGTCACAATTTATTAAAATTTTAATTTGAATTAGAATAGGTTGTAAAGAAGGCAAAATCGTGAGGCGACACAACCGAGGTGAAAATACCAAACAGTTTATGACCATCCGGCACTAACCACTGGACCCAGGACAAATCCTTTACGAATGGCTGGTGCTAAATCTGGCGACCGCTTTTAGTTTTATTTGTGTATATTCGTGACATCATCACTGTTTATGTTAATTCAAACTGCATATAAGCAAAAATTGGGCTAGTGTTAAATCTTGCTCTTCCTGAGTGCAGACTACATAGACCTGGGCCCAGAATGCGCTTGCGTAATGTATTCGTTTTATATTTTCCTGTATATTGATACCTTTTATGCGTCATAATGGCTTGCTGTAATCCTGGTATCTTTTGCTATTAAATCTCTTTGTGCATTGGAAACACAATTATCGCATTGGACAATGTTTATTGGTAGCGACAAAATGAACATTACGGTAAGCCACAAGAAGGTACCAACCTGGGTATCATACATAATGTGACAAGCAATAGTAACTATGATATATTTTTGTTTAAGCTCATCAGCATTATGCCAGTTTATATGATATGAATATACTTGCCTTGTGCAAGATCTAGCTGTTTATTTGTTTTTCCCCAGAATATTTGTAGTACTGGTGTTACTACTACTTGTGTGTTAATTCAATCTAAAATATGTTTGGCGATAACTTTAATGTTTGCTGCTTACAACTAATTATTACTGATGTGCAGTAAAAGAAGGAAATGGAAGATTATAGAAAGGAATCTATAAAATTGGTGATATAATCTTGCAGAGCCATCATCACTCCATAATACAGATGAGAAAGTTAATGTACCTGCCAAAGCAATATAGACATCAGTTAAAGGTCACCACACCACCGTTCAATACGATTTTAAGCTTTTTGCTGTGGCAAGATGAGAAACTGATTATCTCAGAAACCTCAAAGGTGCTTTACGATGTCTCTGCTTTTCTAGATATCATTAGGGTCATTGCCAGTTTTGTTGAAAACATCGCAAGCAGTAGGGCTACATTCAGCAGGAAAACAATTTTAGGAAAATTTAGATTATGACGTTGCTCCCATGGTAAGATTTTAATTTTAGTTCATAGTATTGATAAAATTGACCAACATTGCACAGTGTGTGGCCTTATCTAAGACAAACAACATATAATATTAGATTAAGTCAGATTGGATTGGATAAAGCAGGATGGATAATTAGTTTTGGCACATTACCCCTATCAGTATGTATGTGGGGTCATTAGCTAACAATAAAATAGTAGGGTAGCATGAGCCATCAAATTCCATTGCCTGCACAACATATTGGATCATTGGATTTGTGGCAATACATACATATGTACAATATGAAGGCACATCAGAACGCATGGCAAAAAATATTTTACAAAATAAATTAACAATAATACTTAATACTATTATCATTAATAAAAATCTTTGCTAAAAAAAATTATTTTGCATTTGTTTATAGTAAATACATAAATCAGAATGTTCTTAATGCATATTGTACATACAATGCATGTTTATAGTCTATCTTTCTTGTATACATATGTTCTGTGCTAGCTAGTGGCACTCACACATGTAGTTATTAAAACTGATTCATTAAGGATCTTAAATTAAGAAGTTTGTTACTTAGGTCTCCAGGACAAAACCATGTTACAATGCAAGGGGTGCAAATTAGTTTTCTGTTTTGCACAAAAGTTAAATACTGACTGTTTTTTCATGTAGCACACAAATACTTGATAGCTTATTTGTACACTGAAATTTAAAGTTGATATTTGTGTGCTACATGAAAAAACAGTCAGTATTTAACTTATGTGCAAAACAGAAAACTAATTTCCACCCCTTGCATTGTAACATGGTTTTGTCCAGGAGACTGAAATAAGACGTTTCTTAAGTTAAGATCCTTAATGAATCAGGCCCAAACACTATGCCGTGTCAGCTATCACTATCAGTCAGCACTTACACCTACCTTGTAGACAAAACCGACCTTGCATGTTTTGGTTTTGGTTTTGGATCTGTATTTTTAGAAAAACATGTTAAAATATGCTAAAATCACATAATTTTGCACTTTTCTTGTTCCTACATTATTATTAACCTCAATAACACTAATTTCCAGTAATTTGCAGTCAATTTTGACCAACTCACAGGTCACAATATTACTTTCATCCACTTTCGGAAAATACTGCAGCGAGCTGGCTGGATGCTATGCAACAGATCAACGACACAAACACACAGCAGTTCATAGCACATCTAGTAAACATTGCCACACAGTAGTGGCAGAAAAGAAAAGTGGTGCAAGATGAAATTCTCCTTGGGCCTTCTCACCCTTATGTAAGATATTGAAAATGTACAGTTTAACAACGCAAGCACTCCAGTGACAAGGAGTGCCAATTTTGTGGCTGAAGTGCTTGGTTTGTTTGGGCCCCCACAAAACAAGCTACCAATAGCTTAGCTGCCTTAAGCCTAACAATGCTGTCAGTGAACTCTACATTAATAAGCCATGTCTGCTGGTGCTGCATCTTCAATCTCCTTCTCCTCTGTGGATACCTCCCTCTCATCCCTGAAGAACTGTCATACTTATGTAGACACAGGAATGGATATTACAACTGGAGTGGCATTAGATCTGCTTCAGACAGACTGTGGCACGGAACATGTGGGCAGCATGGAATCTGTCATGTTGGAATACGCTGCATTGAACAGAGATTTAAACCAAAAAAAAATTGTGACCCATCGGATGAGATCCCAGATTTAAGAGAGCTTGTACACTGTGATACACTGCGCTTCAGAAGAATAATACAGAGGAGGCCCTGAGGCAGGATGATAAATATGTCCAGTTTAAAAAACAGCTAAGAGACCTGAGAAAACAAATGGGTGTGTCACTGGCCTCTGCAGACTAAGATTTGGAAAATGAAGACGAGGAGATCGCAGTCACTCAGAGCACTCCTATAACACAGTTGGAGATGGTGAAGCCAGTGGGGAAAAAAAGTATGTGGTCACACGTACGAGAGAGAAGCAATTGAAAAGATGATTGAAAACAAACTTCAGCACTTATAGCACATGTAGGTAACATTGGCACACAGCGGTAGCTGAAAGGAAAAATGGTGCATGATGGAAGTGTCCTTGGGAGCCTCCAACCTACCCTTATAATGATAATCTTAAAAAGGACGTGCACACTTTAACAAACCAAGCACTTCAGCGACAAGGAGTACCATAATTGTGGCTGAAGTGCTTGGTTTGTTTGCCCCCCCCCCCACAAAACAAACTAACAATAGGCTTAAGGGGGCTAAGTTAACAGTGCTGTCAATGAACTCTACAGTGGCAAGATGTTGTTGTCATCATTTTCAGCCTCACCCTCATCAGTGTGTACATCATCCTAACAAAATATTAATTCATCCACGCAGGATACCACCATTACAGAAGTCTCTGTAACATAAATGTCAAAAACAAAAATGTAAAAAAAAGCTTTTGCCTTTTGAAAGAAAAAAAGACATATTTAATAAAGGTGAAACGTTACTGTAGAAAAACATAAAATTGACATAATGTCATTTTAACCAAATATTAATAAGCATAACAGCATCAGCTAGCTTCCTTCTCTCAGCTAGATCCCAGCACCTGCCATCTACACTGTCATCATCCTCACGCTCATCAGTGTGTACATCATCCTCGCACAATACTAATTAATCCCTGCTGAAATCCACCATTGCAAAAGTTTGTGTACTTTGATCTAAATGGCAGTAAAGGCCTTCCTCGTGGAATTTGTAGTTAATTTTGATGAACATCCTCTTTTCCTCATTTTTAGGAAGTAGCCTCCTACGCCAATCGCTGACAAGCTGATCGGCTGTGCTAAATACTCTTTCCGAGTACACACTGGAGGGTGGGCAGCATAGGTATTGCAAAGTGGGTTTGTAAATGAGTTGCCATTTTTTTATCCCAGTATGTAAAGTCTGTTGTGTCTATTTCTATGCTGTCGTTAAAATAAGCCTTCACCAATCTTTGGATGTTGATAGTAGGATCAGTTGGTGTTACAGCAGAGGTGCCATGACTTTTGGGCAGTTCTTTTAGACCAGACCAGATGTCAAAATGTTGTGCTGAATCATCTGCATCATCCTTGGGTTTCTTAGAAAAGCTTAGTTTTTTCCTAGCAGAAGTAGCCTGAGAAAGTGGACACCGTTGTGTCAGGTACCACTTCAGCTGTCAACTTGCTCACCAGGAGCTCATTGCATCTCTTGTGATCTGGGACAGTTGGAAATAAAGAGAAGACATAGCTCTTTAACCTAGCATCAAGCATAGTCGCCAAAATGTAATGATTCGATTTCCAGAAGTTAAAAACTCTTCGATCCCGGTGAAGCAAATAAAGTACTTCATTTACAAGTCCAACATACTTAGTGTAATTTCTTTGCTTAATCTCCTCCTTCAGTTTTTCAAGGTGCTTTTCCAAAATTCTAATTAAGGCAATCACTTTCCTCAAGCTAGCATTGTCTTTACTCACTTCACAGATGACTACTTTGAATCATTTCAGCAACTTGCACAACACGGAAAGTATTCTCCACTGCGCTGGGCTAAAATACATTCCCCTCCTTTCCCAATGTCATGACTTTTGGATTAAATGTGGATGGCTTCTCACTGTTCCTCCATACTCACAAGCATATATCGTGTGGAATTCCGCTTTGTTACCACATCTTACTTCAGTTGTTGGCAGGGCAAAATAAATTGATCTTGCAGCTGCTGCAATTTCCTACATGATGTTGCAGAATGCCAAATATGTCCCGAAATTTTTCGGGCCACAGGTAGCATCTCCTGCACGTCCCTGTCATTTTTCAAAAAGCTCTGTGCCACCAAGTAGATTGTGCGAAGAAAACAGGGAATGTGAAGGATTTCAAACAGCTGTAATGCTCTTGCAATATGGGTGGCGTTATTATAAATGACATATCCTCAGGAGAGTCCAAACGGGATAAGCCATGTTGCAATGACATCCCTTAATTTTTCAAACAGGTTGTCATTGGTATCCCTCTTAGTGATACACAGAGTAGCATAACTCAGAATAGTCTGGCGTTGTTGGGTACATGCTGCTACTGTTCCTGCTGCTGAAGGCAATTCACCAACTCAGTGGGCTGTCACAGTCATATAATCTTTAGTTTGCAAAGTTCCTCTTGTCTACATATCTGTGGTTAAGTGTACAGTGGGTAGAATGGCATTTTGTAGCCCAATAATTAAATTTTTAATGGAACCTTCTGGTAGAGGTGAGGAATTGCTTTTCTAGTAAAATGGTGTTGTGAAGGAATTTGGTAACTGTCATGAGCCACGGCGGTACTCACAGCCACCGCAGCTCGCTTCTGGTGCCCTCTGGCGTCCCTGCCGTCACCTTGACGACCGGGACGCCATTTCCGGTTCCGCTTCTCGTCCCGGTTGTGCTGGTAGCTGGGTGCATGCGCGCAAATAGTACAGCCTGTGGGCTGATTAATGTAATCATTACAGGGGGCTGTGTATGATTCAGAGCTAGGCTTTGATTGGTGGCCTTTTGAATTTAAGGCAGTGAGATCTGCAGCCTCATTGCCGGTTATAGCTTACTGTTACTACCATTTTTGCTGACCTGCTCTGCTCCTTGTTCCTGTCCTGTGAATACTCTGTTGGATTGCCTGTGTATTACCCCTTGCTTGGATTTGGACCCTGCCTGTTGTTTCTTGTGACCCTGACCCTTTTGGCTTGTACTTTGGACCCTGCTAACTAGCCCGTGACCCCGACCCCTGGCGTGTTTACAGACCATCCTGTTTGCTCGTGAGCCTTGACCTTGGCTATCGTTTGACTACCCGCTGCTTTCTACCAGTCTCCTGGCCCGACGCTGTGGTCCTGCATTACCAACCCACACTACACGTGGAGCCAAGTCCTGGGGGCATCCGAGTACCGGTGAGCGTGTCAAGCTCTAAGGGAAAGACGGCTGCTATAGGTAAAGATCTCCGTCATCTAGTTCTGTGGGTTGGTGATCAGGGCCAGCAGCCTAACAGTAACGGGGACATAGGACCTCAATTGACTGTCTAAAACCAGCTGCATCAATTGTGGATATTGGACGAAGATCTATTACTAGCATAGTTGTCATGGTGTCTGTGATCCACTTTGCAACTGGGTGACAGCTTTCATACTTCATCCTCTTCCAAATGATTGTTTAACAGTCAAATGTTGTAAACTACTAGTAGTCTTCTTCTTGGTCTACTTCTGAGTTGAAAATCCACTCCCAGCAGCAGGAGCATCATCAGCATCATCAGCAGCAGGACTAAGTCTCAAGAATTCTTCAGAGTAATCCTGGAAAGGGGAGAAGTCATCTAACCTTAGCAACTTGGATGAAGGACTAACTCTGATCACTATTGAGGATATTGATGAGGAAGGTGTTGTCTGTGTGGCTTTACAAACGCTACAAATGGCTAGATAACTGTTGTCAGGATTGGATAAAAATAATTGCACACATAAGAGGTGGATTTTTTGGTCTTATGCCCAGGCATGATTCTTCTTATCACTGGTAAGAACTGCTTCTATAGGTGCAGGACTTACACAAACAACATCATCCTCATCAACATCCTCATTAGCGCCATCGTCAGCTACACAAATATCCCCCTCTTCCTGTTGCAAATACAAAGTGGTATCCTACATTTGTGTATCACCGGCTACACTAAGAGGCATACCACTGACAACCTGTTTGAAAAACTAAGGGATGTCATTGTTACATGGCTTATCCCGCTTGGACTCTCCTGAGGATATGCCATTTATGATAACGCCACCAATATTGTGAGAGCATTACAGCGGGGATTATTCTAGCACATTCCCTGTTTAGCTCACACAATCTACTTGGTGGTACCGAGCTTTTAAAAAATGACAGTGATATGCAGGCGGTGTTCTCTGTGTCCGGAAATAATTCAGGTCATTTTTGGCATACTGCAACAGCACGTAGGAGATTGCAGCAGCTGCAAGAAGAATCAAATTTTAGGGTGAATGTACTTTAGATCAGTTCAGTGGAGAATACTTTCTGTGTTGTGCAAGGTGCTGAAACCACTCTAAGTAGTCACCTGTGAAGTGAGTTCAGACACTCTTAGCTTGAGTCAAGTGATTCCCCTAAGTAGAAATTTTGGAATAGCATCTAGAGAAATTGAAGGAGGAGATAAAACTAAGCAATTCCGTTAACTATGTAGGACTTGTAGATCTAGGACTTCATTAGTTTTGCCAGGATCCGAGAGCTGTCAACATCTTGAAATCAGATCACTACATTTTGGCAAATGTGTATGATACTAGGTTTAAGAGCTATGTCTTCTCTTCCTTTACAACTGACCCAGATCTCAAGAGAGATAATGAGCTCCTGGTCAGTAAGCTGACAGCTGAAATGGTACACGACATGACGACTCATCCTCCCTCAGTTTCTTTGCCAACTGCTGCTAGGAAAAACTTAGCTTTCCCAAAACACCCAGTGGTGATTCAGATGAGTCAGCATGACATTTTGACATTTGGTCTGGTGTAAAAGACATGCCCAAAAATCATGACAGTGCAGTTGTAAGATGAACTACAAATTCCATAGAGAAGGCATTACTGGCAATTACATCAAAGTACAGAGACGTCTGTAATGGTGATGCTGTTATGCTTGTTAATATTTTGTGTAGAATGGCATGTTGGCAATTTTATGTTTCTCTACAGTAAAACTTTCACCTTTATTAGAGAGGCGTTTTTTTCTTTAAAAAGGTACAAGCTTTTTTTGTACATTGTTGTTTCCCTGACTTAAAACCACTATGCACTTGAACATAGGCTTTAGCACATGACGTAGAGGGATTAGTATCATCATGACTGAGACTGGAGAGTGACAAGAACAATGTGACTGAAGACTGGAGAGTGACAAAACACTGCTACCTCTGTTTCTGTGTGACCAACGGTACTGGGACTGGAGAGTGACAAGAACAATGTTACTGAAGACTGGAGAGTGACAAGATCACATGGCACAGTAGAATGTGACTGGAGAGTTTTAATAACACTGTCAGTCCTATTATTTGAATTTCTGTTTCAACACTGGACAATGCCACCTCTCATATTTCCGAGTGAGCTATATCTCTGTAGAATGTCACTGAAGACTTTGAAGAACACTGCCAGCCCTATAATTTGTCTTTCAGCACTGAAAACTGCCACCTCTCCTGTTTCTGTGTGAACTATAACTCTGTAGAATGTCACTGGAGACTTTGAAGAACACTGTCACCCCTCCTCTTTCTGTTTAAGCTATGAGCGCATAGGATAGATATAGCAAGTAATGAAGAAAATACTCATCTAATTCTTCAGTCAACAATATAGAGAGAAATCGTAGAAATTAGTCCCACAGTAGATTCAGTGATATGAAGCAAAATCTCCTGGTAGCAGATAAAGAAATAACTTGGGGTTTTGAAATGCACCAAACTCCAAACTTCATTAAGTATGCCGCCAATCACCTTACGTGTTTCTCAGCTGTCAAAACTGTTTCATTAGAGGTGTAACACCTCTAGTAAAAATGGCAGCTCATTTTCTGGTTATAGCAGTGTGCTGGGGCATTTCCTCTGCATTTGTTCCTTTCAGGGTAACCCCACCCTTTCAAGCACCTGCTATGAATCTATAAATTGATTCAGCAACTTCCACTTCTGTATTGTTTGTTTGAGAGGCATGTTGGTATCAGTAGCTGATGGGGAGTGCTGGTTCTGTATTTTCATTTGGAGGCTTTTGGGGTTCCTCTTGTTAAGTTAGCTCTCAATTTAAAAACACATATATGTATGTCCCAATATAGGGACTCTCACTGTTTACAGTTAGGACCACCCTATTAGCAGAAGCGCCATTGAATGGCGGGTGGCTTTCCATACATTTGCAAATATATGCAACTGAGACTTCTGCATTTTTATGTACAAGTAGAAATGGCAGCTCCTTTGCTGGTTATAGCAGTGTGCTCGGGAATTTTCTCTGTATTTGTTCTATTCAGGATAACACAACCCTTTCAAGCACCTGCTATGAACCAATAAATTGATTGAGCAACTTCCACTTCTGTATTGTATTGTACATGGACCAGATAATGAGGAGGATGATGATGATTGTATTGAAGAAAGGCAGCCACCAGCGTGACCACCAGCAGATGCCCATGATAAGCACATTAACATGCCAGGGCATAAGATGAAAATAAACCCACATCTTGTGTTTGGAAATATTTTTATCCAAACCCAGGCAACATTTGTCAGGCCAAAATAAGTAGTGGTAGGGACATTGAACATCTAGGCACCTCCTCCCTGATACGTCATTTGCAGCGGGTTCATTCAAGTCGTGTTTCCAAACATGCAAATTGTGTATAGTAGCAAGCAGCCCAGCATCATCTACCAGCCGAATGAATAGACACTTGCAATCCTCACTGGTGTCAACACTTTCATCATCATCCTTCAAATTATTAGTACATACTAGTCCAGCATCCAATTATCAAATTCGAAATAAGTTCCCTAATGCAATCTGCGATTCCCAAGAAACGCTACAGCTGCTGTTGTTGCTGCTGAGGAGGAGAAATGTATACAGAAGGGAAGCAAGTTGAGTATATATTTTACACTATTGTCTGTGAAGCAAGCATTTGCAAGAGGAAACAAGTATGATAGTCAGCATCCTGTTGCACAGGTAATCACTAAAGCCATGACAGTTTTGTTAGCATAGGATGTGTGCCCAATTTCCGCCATCAATGCAACAGGTTTTAGACGATTAGTTGAGGTTATGTATCCACACTATAAAATCCCATCTCGATTCTATTTCTCCAGAACAATTCCTCAGCTGTACTGTGAGGTTAAACATAAAATCATTCAGTCCCTAGAAAATGCCATTGTATCAACAGTCCACTTAATCATGGATATGTGGACAAGCGGTCCTGGTCAAAACAAAGACTATATGACCGTGACAGCCCAATGGGTAGGTGCATCGCCATCAGCAGCAGCAGCATCAGAAGCTTCACCATCATCTTCCTCATGCTTTCTGCATAGCAGACCATTAGTAATTTGTAACAAACAACCAAATTAGTAATTTGTGGGTGCCAAAACAAATCAAACACTTCAGCCACAAAAGTGATAGCTCCTGTCGCTGAAGTGCTTGGTTTGTTAAACTATGTGCATGTTCTTTTTATCATATAGGTGGGGGGCCCAAAACCAATTCCACTTTGTACTATTTTACATTTTGGTCTTGTTCTATCAGCTTGTGTAACAGTCGACAATTCAGGTGTCAACAGTAATATTTGGCCGCCAATTCACATTGTGGACAGTATGATTAGGTAGACTTTTCAAATGTTGACGATTGCCCTTGTTTGATTCACAAGGACAGCATTACTCAAACTATAAAAAACACTTATACTGAAACAAGGTGTTTGAAAGCTCGACTCTTGGCTCCCGGTAAATACTCTACCCAATGATAAGTACATATAAAAGTCTGGGGAGGGTATTCATTTTGACAGCATTGATACAGATTATCCAGGAAATATAGTGAAATGACCACACAGTAAGGTCCAATTTAAATTTGGAGTGAATGCCAGGAAAGTTAGCTTGGAAGTGCTTTTCAGCCAGATCTACCTTACTCATAAAAAAGCACTTAAGTAAAAGTAGTAAAACAAGGTGTTTGAAAGCTCTACTCTTGGCTCTCTGTGAATACTCTACCCAACGATAAGTGCATAGTACATAAATAGATGAAATGCAGGTCACCTTCATATCTATTTAGTTTTATCAATGTCTGTATTAACTGTATTAATTATTCTACCACTGTCCATCCAATGAACACTGCCTGTTTCTGTATCATAGATGTATATGAGGGATGTCTGTTACGTTCTTTCTTGATTATGAAGTAGATCAGAGAGTAAAGAGGCACCCTAAAAGTAATCCCCTTTTAGTGAAGGTACCTATGGTCTCTAAAGTGCATTTTTGCAGGGCTGTCAGATCATCTTTTGTGTGCCCTAGTCTAGGGCTTCTATCTATTATTAAACTGTCATGTATTTGTGCGATATATTTGTGCCACTGCTCTATCACTAATTTTAGCCAGTCAGATCACTGCAGACTTTGGTCAAAATTGGTGAAAATGGGGACTGTTGTTAAGGGGTCATTAGAAAATAGACAGGAAATGACTGAAAGTGAATGTTAATGCTATAAATAGTAATATAGGAGCAAAAAAGAGCTCAAATTTACATTATTATACCTATTTTTCGCAATTTTTAATAAAATCCAGATCGAAAACCAAATCCTTTTGCGTTTGTTCGTCAAAAATGGTAGCAAAGCCGAAACAAGGTTGGGGTAAAACCAACACCGGTTTCAAAACCAAAACACAGTGTACATCTCTAGCATCCATCTGGAGGTAAATGTATTAACCTGCGGGTTCTTCAACACCCGCGAGTTCGGCGTCTTCGGCGCTTAAATTTAAAGTGGCGCTGCCTTGTAAAGGGAAACTTCCCTTTACAAGGCAGCGCTGCTTTAAATTTAAACACCGAAGACGCCGAACTCGCGGGTGTTGAAGAACCCGCAGGTTAATACATTTACCCCCTGGTGTTTGGGTGATATATCTCCATCCCCATATCACATGAAAGATAAGCAGAAATAGACACAGAATTGTAGATAAGGCTGCTTATTTAAATAGAAAATAGTGTAGCATCAACCACTTACGGTTTCAGTTTGAATTGTTAAGTCCGATCGTGTTTCAATTATCTGACTGCCTTATACCTGGCTCTGTGCGGCTGTATTTCTCAGTGTTCCTTTCCTTCAGTATGATGTATATGGTCTCAGCATGATGTTATGGATATAGAGATGGGCAGCGTTATAAAAATGAAAACATTTATTCAATATAAAAACAGTAAATGCTTACATATAAACTGTTGTTAAAATCCTGGATTAAATTATCATATCCTAGCCCACTGTTTGGCGTTCCTCCATAACACTCATGGAATGAATGATACGTTGATGCAAATACCTAATTATGTGTCATGACTATTCACCTACACATAACTAAGTGGGTTTCTATTTTTCTTTTTGCTTCAATGGTCTACCTCAACTCGTTTCTGCCATCTACACAACTTTTTCAAGAGAATTATGCTATGGCAGGAGTTTCCTATCCTTTATGTGTTTTTCTTAATTAGATCTTATTTCTCATTGGATGTAATCTGATTCCGGTATGTGTGTTAATTTCTCACATACTATTGGTGCGTGTATCAAACTGCAATTGTGGCTCTTAATTTTTTGTTCTTCTTGTTTATATTTTCTTTTACCAATATTGTATCCCTATTGTTATATAACATGTTCTTCTCCTTATCTCATATTAGTAATTTATGGTTCAACAGTTTTCAATGTACTTTTAAACAATCATTTTGTTCCCTATTCTGTATTGTTAGAAACTATTTGCATTTGTCTTTTTTTGCTGTTGTTTTGTCACGTTATAGTGCAATGCTCTCTTTTTAATTTATTTTATTCTTTACCTAATTAATTACTGCTGTTATTTCGATAATATCACTAAATTTGTTTGTTCTCTTCATTTCATTAATGGTTTAAAGAATTGCTCTTTAAATAACAATGGAAGTGTGTGATGAAAAATATAGAATATCGATCACTTGCATGGTATACATGTTTATGTGACATCTTGTACAATATCTATATATGGATAAATACCTTTTATAGATATTTATTAATAATGCACATTTGCTACCAAATACTTATCTTGTCATGTCCATAAATACTGTCAACTCCCCATGATTAATAACTTCATACATATTACTCATATCTAAATGACAATACAATGTATGGTGAAAAATGTAAAACCCAAGGGGTAAATATATCAAGCTGAGAGTTTTAAGGCAAGTTTGAAATGTGGAGATGTTGTCTATAGCAACCAATCAGATTCTAGCTGTCATTTTGTAGAATGTACTAAATAAATAATAGCTAGAATCGATTGGTTTTTCAAACCCGCCGGAAAACTCTCAGCTTGATACATTTACTGCCAAATCTTTTAAAGGTATCCATGTCTATGTGACACCTTGTTATAATATCTTTATGTAAATATATATTTGTTATCTGTAAGTGATACATATTTCTTATGCACATTTCTTAGTGAGTATTTGCCTTATTAAATTCATATGCCATCCTTGTGATGGTGTTTGCAAATTATTGTCAGTTATTACACATTCTGATAATGCTGAGATTAGAGTGTGGACTACTCTTTAAACAGGTGCTCTCACGGAATAGACAGGAGGAAATCTATAAGGTTGTGATCTCTTAACTCCCTTTTTTGTATGGTGCAAATGATATTGCTAAAAAACACATGCTCAAGGACTTGAATCAGCCACATCTGCATCGGCATGCCCTCGGCATGCCCCTACTGTACATTTCCTTCATTCATCTGTACCTTCCCTTCACCGTTCCACCATTCAAGTCGTAGGTAGCCATAAGTGTCATGTGCGTTGGGACATGCGTTGCATGCAATTGCGCTCATTGGCGTGAGGTCCATTTCTGAGCATGAGCACAGCTATTTCACACAAGATATGGCATCAAATAGCCTAAACTAAAAGCCCAAACTGTGGCTTGTAGTTACACAATAGCAGAAATGTTGCAGCCAGAATTAATAAGAATATATAATAACATAAAATTATTTTGACTTATTTTCTCATTAATATTAGTGGGAGTTGTTTTTTTTGCTGTGGCAAAATAAAATATCACTGAAAGCAGGCTCTATTGGACATGGGCATCTATATTACTAATTCAGATTAAGGTTACATGTCCAAAGGACAGAATATGCTTGTTAAACTCCACAAAAGGAGTGTGCAGAATATTACACTGTGCCTGAATATCTTTTTTTTTAAATCTTTTTGCGTTTTAAATGACAATATTCAGTGTTCTGCATTGCATGACATATTCCTGCATTGTGAAATGTGAATCATATCCTGAATGTTATTTTTCCTTTTTGATATTAATACATTTACTGTACTGTTGGTCATTGGCATTCGACACTGCATATAATGATATGGATGATTTAAGAAAGAGTTATGCCAGTCTTGGCAGCAGAATGCAAAGCAGGTCGCAACTCCATTGTAAATCATTTTAATACATATTTTCCTTGCTCTGGCCGCTGGATCCATTTATTTAAGTAGTTGTAATAAAGGCAGTCAGCGATTCAGTTGTAAGATCTTAAAGATTTCTGTGCACATTGACCTTTTTGTGTTTGCATCTTGACAGGTAAGCTCTCACAAATGCCTCCCATGAGATATGACAAGGGCGGAGAGGTCAGGCATGTTAATGACAAAATTACCATTTACCTTTAGCTCAGCAGGCTCGCTATATGACATTATAAATGTAGGTAACCTCTCACCTGAGTCTCCTGCTGCAATGTATTTTGGGAAACGGAGAATACACTGATATTAACATACTGTTTCATTTATATTTTCCAACTGTCCACTGTGCCCACAAAGCTGACATTCAATATAGCAACAGCACAATCTGTTTATTAGTTATGGAAGTTATTTTAATTTGTGAATCCTTTAAATTAAAGAAGCTTCCCTATTTGATACATTGGAAATGCACCACAAGGAACTGTTCTCAGTGAAAACAGACTTGCCAATATTTCTTATTTTAATAGGGACATCATATAGTGGAAAACATTGATTTCACTTCTTATGGAATGGGTGTGGTTTGGAAGTATTTGGTTAGGGATTGGGCAAGTCAGGGGCGTAGCCCAGTTTGCCCACATTATCCAAACAGGAGTCGTGACAGCTATGTCGGAAGGAAACATTATGTAATAATGTTATTACATAGTGCTCCCAACATAGAAAGGATTCATAACATGCCAATGCTGCATTGAAGCCAAAGCTTGTGCAGCCAAAGAAAAAGATGGAAGAGTGGTAAGCAATCTGAGATTGTCCAACTGTTTTTTAATTACATTCCCAGCATACATGTAGTTCCAAAATAGCTTTATGAGGCAATGGTTGTTAAAACCTGAGATAGGACAAATGTGATACACAAAAGGGGCACAAGCGGGAGCAGGGTAAACAATAATAGGCAATATTGGGGAAAACCATTAGTGGAAGTGAGGGTGTATACAGTGATATGCCATATCGCCACTTATCCTACTGCCATCATTGTAAAACTATCAAATTCCATTTACTCACAGCCACAATACATTTTTCAAACCACCACATCTAAATTTCCATACCATCATTTCTAAATTTTAACTTTGACCACTGGGGCAAACAATGATAGACAGGAGGGGAGAAACAACAGGGTGATATACAAAAGGGGGACAGAAAGTAGACAATAGAGGAGAGAAAACAGATAAGAAGTGACAGAAAAGATGGGTACAGACGATAGGACGGTAGAGAAGAGACAAGCGGGGAATGTATCAGGCTGCAGATTATGAGAAGTCGAACTGATAGAAAACTGCTTTTAAAAAACCTTTTAAAAAGAGCCACATTTGAAATTGCTGCAGTGATTTTTAGCTATCAAGTCACATGTTTAAGACAATTGAGATTAAGTCAAGTAGTCTAAAGATGTCTTTACAGATACTATAATGTTGACCATATTTTTTTAAAAAGATTGTTTTGATTCAACATTATTATCATTGTGCATGCATGAGGATTGATATTCATAGACTAAAATTCCAGTCTGGTTTTAATATACTGTTCTCTAAGATGAGGCTCTTTGTAAATGAGGACAGAAAGGCATACTTGGGGAATAAGAATAGGAGATTTATTCCTTAAGATTTAATTTCTTCATGAGTTTCTTGTGAAGCTCGGTGTGTAGTGACCTGTACAATGTAGGGACTGTGACAGGCAGCACATGTGAAACAGAACACAGTGAGACTGCTTGGAAACAACATCATCTAGACTGCCTTGGGTTGAGACAGAGTTCAGAGAGAAACACAGAGGCTGTCATTGGTGGGAAACTGTGTGAAGCTGGGAAAATAGAGAAAGGAGGAGCTAGAGAGAGGAGGTTGTGGGAGAAAAGCAGGGAGCCAGGAGATGGAGCCATTGAGAGTAGAAGAATTGGAGAATGCTGCTCTGTGGAACCAAGAGTCAGGTTTAATACCCAGAGTCCCACTCAAGAAGAGAAAGGGATTGAAGATGGATTTCAGGAGTCTGAGGAGATGGTCGTTTGGGGTAGAGTCGCTCAGACACCAATGCTGAGAGTAGCCATGACAGATTTTTTATTGAACTATCTATTTGCTAGACTGAGATTTGTGGCTACAGTTTAGTTAGACAGGGAGTTGGTGGGGAGACCTGAAGATATTGCTTTTGCAGTAAGGTGTTTTAGTTTTAAGGGTATAGTGCAGGGAGAGACAGCTATGGATTATGGGACTGAGGTAAAGGATGTTACATGTATTTGAAATCATGTTCAGTTTGGCCAGTATAGCAGTTCAATTACTCAATGTGTTGTGAATCCCTCACAATGGCGCTGTCACGGTCGTCTGAATTTCTTGATCCGATTCGGGACCCTTGGGACTAGCTGGAGCAGGAGTGAAACAGAACTTAGCAGCCTGGATGAACTTCTTGCTCATGTTCGTGCTGATTGTAGAATATAGCAGGGGAATTAGCAGTCTGGAAATGTAGACAGGAACACTGCACTTGTAATGCAGTCAGGAACACTGCACTTGTAATGCAGTCAGGAACACTGCACTTGTAATGCAGTCAGGAACACTGCACTTGTAATGCAGTCAGGAACACTGCACTTAGGAGTGCAGACAGGATTACTGCACTTGTAATGCAGTCAGGAACACTGGAGCCAAGAACTATCCTCTGGAGAGAAGTGTGTTGTTCTGGCAATGAACAGATCACAGCAGCAGGTTTAAATAGGATGTCCCAAACAACTATTGGCTGATCAGTTCATGTGATCACAGCTTCTGAATCTGGTTGGTTTGGAATGATCACCTGACTGCATCCAATATGGCCGCGCCCATGCTGCAGGACAGACAGTATGTGTTGTTTACAAATGAAGGTGTGGAGAACGGGAATGCTGCAGATGACCAGAAGGGACCCAGGTAGCCGTGATATGACAGCGGCGGATGAGGTAAGTGCGGCTAAGATCCCGATTTGTGACAGGCGCCATTAACATCAATGTCAATGTGTTTAGTATATTGGCTCATATTCACTGTTTTCAACAACTTCAAAATCTTTAATTGTGTTCCAGGATAGGTATTGGTTTGTGCATGTCCATCCACAAGTTGATCAAGAGTTGACATAAACAGATAGCTCTGTGGCAAGCTTGAACTGCAGCAATATATTTTGCTTTAGTTGAGTAACTTGTTACTGTTTTTTTTCACAGTACCACGATTGAAGTCACTGAGCTCTTTAGAATTACTCATTTTGTATCACAAATGTTTGCAAATTGAGACTGCATGGCTAGGTGCTTGATTTTATACATCTCGGGTAATGGGTCTGATTGAAACACCTCAATTGAATAATTAACAGGTGTGGCCAAATACTTTTGTCCGTATAGTTTATTACCATTCCCAAGTTGAAACTCAAATTTGGTTGTTGACTTGTACTCTTTTGTGTCACTAAGCCAGTCTGCATTTATATAGCCAGCTAAATTTTTTACATGCATTGCTGGCAATTTCAATTTCTTACGCTTTTCAGCATTCCAGTGATGTCAGATGGAGCTACAACTTCCCTCCACAGTATTCTTAGTTCAGCAGCAATATCTGGCCTTGTTATTAGAGATAAATTACTATTTGCCAATGACCTCTTCATATTGATGATTATCTGGCTACAATGTCTCTTCTTTTTTGTGCCCTTTAAGTATACATGTTCTATAGGATCTTTAACTTCCTTTACATTTCAAAACAGTTTAACGTGTCCTATTTTTTTTTGATTGAGTAGAAAATTTCCATCTTCGTCTCTCATTTTTATTCTGAGATAATAAGTAACCTTTCTCAAATTTTTATCTCAACATTTTGACTCAATATCTCAGTTGTCTCTCTCTTGCTCATATCATGTTATCATCGATGTAAATGAAGATATGAATCCATCTGTAACCCCTGGGTCTCTGGGCGCCACCCAGCACCTGGAGAGGAAAGGGATGTTAAACTTCACAATCAGACTCAGCTTTTCTGAGTTTTCTTCTTGACACCGTGGTTCTACTTCAGTCAGTTTCACTCTTCAGCTTGTGAGGCCTCACAGGATCCATCGGAGGTGGACTCTACAAATCCCTAAGAAACACTTGTAGGAATACATCCACACTAATAGGTAAAGGGGAAAAACCACTTGGCACATTTATTAGGATGTAGTCCCATCAACCAGTAGTCTGACACCTTGTGACTGGTGGGTGGTGTTCCTAAGTGATTTCTCATAACAGCAATTATGGGAAAGGATATTAAGCACTACAACCATAACATTTTCTGGGTTAATTGTAGAGACTTGGAAAAGGATTCAGTGAAACTGAACTGAAAATCTTGTTCTTGCTCCTTTATGCGAATTAAATCTGTACAAGTGAATAAAATCATTTGAGAAAGTGCTGCTAGGGCAGTTAAGATCACTGCATGTAAAATCAAAATATAGTCCGGCGCTCTAAGTCAACCAATATAGGAATCACTATGTGTCGGCATATACATAAGTAGGAGAATTTTGTGCATAATATAGCTATATTGTGATTAGCTACCTACCAATGTCAAGGCATCTGATGTAGGCGAGTCCATAGTCTCACAATACAGTTGAAAGTAAAATGGAAAATTTCATAGAACAATGAAATGAAAATACACATGCGCAGGCAATAATGCAGAGATAATGGTACAAATTCAGTGTAATAATAGTATCTCACAACTTGTATCAGGCTAAACAATGCAGCATTTGAGAATGTCTCTGCTAGATCAATACTTTAGAAAATGTTGTAAACAATGATAATAAGACTGAAAGTCTTTTGCCAAGGTTCACATAATTTGCAATACCTTGGCAAAACCATGTAGAACTGCAGGGGGACAAATTTAAAATGTGTGGACAGGTTTAGATTTTGGATTGAGGGGGGCACATCCAAGCTCAACTCTGAATTACAGTGTAAATCTAAAACTGTCCATAATTTGTGTTCTACATGCAGCAGCAGGCAGTATTTTAAATATATAATTAAATATTGCATTTGCACCCCCTGCATTGCAACATGGTTTGTCCTAAGTCTTTATTTTCTGAATTAATACACCCTAGCAGTCCAAAACACCTTCTGTTGCTTTGTCTCCTATATTGGAGCACTATTCACTTGGGATTTTCATACAGTGCTTGCAGCTGAATATTCTCAGATGGTCCATATGGGAATTCTTACTATTCCATAGCTCATAAGTTGTAGGTGTTATTGATTTTAATGATAGGTTATTTTTTAAGTAGGTTTCTGTGATTTGTGCTTCACAACATACCAAAATTTAGCAATAACTACTACTTTTTTAATCTTGAGGATTTACTGTTTTATGACTGCAAAAAATATTTTGCTCTAATATTTTATTATTGTAGGAAAAACACCAAATTGACTTATAAATTATATTAATCAATGTACTGACTGGAATCTTCCATCTTCCAATTTAATATTAGCAATGAATATATACAGTATATGACACTAGAAAACTTGGAAAGCTATTCTCTTTCCCAATTTTACACTTCTCTCTCAGAGGCTCATATTTAAATCAAATGTGATGAAAGGGCATTGGCAAGCAAGTAATTGTGTATGGATGAATGGACAAAGTAATTTCCAGGCTTATCAGATCATGTTCCACTTGTCTGAATAGTCTTGTTTTAGTTCTGAGCATCTACACGAACTAAGCTGCCAACACCAAATAACACAGGCATAAAAGGATTAAATGTGCCTCTTCTACAGCACTCTAACCCAGAACTGACCTTTAACATAATCTTTTAACTAATTTGCTTGATTTTTGTGGCATTGCAATATTATTGCCTTAATTTCTATGTAAAAAAAATGATTGACAGCTAATAATAAATACCAACTATGTGCAAATAATCTAATAAAATACATAGCTTGAGACAAATAGCAAATGTATAATAAAGCAATTTGCAGCCAATGAAAATGATGTGGCTCATCATAGTTTTCCTTTGGCCTACAACCACCAGCAAGCTATGAGAATATCATATCTCCTAATCAAAAGTGCATTCACAACATGTATTTGGCCTTGCCAGTGTAAACCCTAGAAAATGATATTATTGCGTAGCACATACAGTATAATTGTCTATCTTCTGCAGTACATAATAAAGGTCTATTCCAAAATAAAAAAAATGATAATACATGATGTATTTTATTATGCTCTAAAACAGGCCGGTCCAACCTGCGGCCCTCCAGGTGTTTTGAAACTACAAGCCCCAGCATGCTTTGCCAGTAGACAACCTGTTGATAGCTGGGAGGGCATGCTGAGACTTGTAGTTTCACAACATCTGGAGGGCGCAGGTTGGACAGGCCTGCTCTAAAGCACTTATTTACCTGTCTTACAGAAAGGTGCACACCTACCGTCACTTTTGGGATGGCCCATTTAAAATCTGTCCATGTTGACTTTTTCGGGATGGCAGGTTTAACTGAAAATGCTCATGATTAAATGAGTAGCATATCACTTAAAGTTCTGCCTACCACTTGGGACCCATTGCTCCTACAATGTTAGGAGTTTTATTACATTTCTCAGTTTTATGTGTTTGAACGTTTTTATAACATGAGTTTGTGGTTATTATTTATATTACTCCCATCACATGGATTTAGCAAGGTATACTTTTCCTGGAAGACATTGCTCCTTTATTGAGCTTTCCCTCTGCAGATATCGAAGAGAGTTTCCACATACCATACATGACCCATTATCAATGTCTTCAATTGAAACAGGTTTATGGTAATATTTATAAAGAGCTCATGCTTCCTCGCCACACTATGCCAGAGTCTCTCTGCTGTAAGAGAGCCCTTGTTAGTGGCTTACTTTCATCTATCTACAAAGTGCTACTCGCCTATGGTTTGAACCCAGTTGAATCCCATGGGATCATATCTGTGCGGATAAGGAAGAATGCTGCCATGGTGTACTATAGATTGTACATGGACAAGGGAAATTGCATAAAATATTCTTGTAGCGCCTGCGGGGAACAGGACAGACGCAACACAGAAGAACTTACTTTGTAAACGATGGTCACCTCCAGTTCGCTTCCGATGTCCCAGCTGCGATTCGATCCCAGCAGATCAGCAGCCGCAACCCTTGTCACCTCCAACCACGTCCCTCTAAGAAAGAGACAGAGATTACGGCCGTGTCTACCAGGAAAGGGCTGTCCGAGAACACGGCAATGAACAAGGACACTCTCAGTCCAAGCTCACTTGCTTTGCTCTCGCCAAGGCACGGGGGACTACAGGCACTTGAGACCAGGAATGGTCCCGCCTCAAGTACCTCGCACACCTCCCGGTGAGGGCCTAACCGAAAGGGGGAATCGAGCGTGATACTCACCGGGACACTCCCGCTTCTGGTCCTGCTCTCCTGCACCTCCCCGACACATGCGGATGACAAGGAACACACAGCCTCCCTTTGCACTCTCAGGGAGACTAAAGGTATGCACCCACAACACTTAACCGACTACAACACTCTAATGGTCGGCAACGCAACTTAGTCAAACAACTATGACTAACTAGGTGTGGTGCACTAATGGGAGCTGCTCACTAACCACTATGGGGAACACCAGCAGGTGTTCACGGACTATACCGGAGGGCGGTTCCTAACCCCCTCACCCAGATCTAACCTCCTCACTATGGGGTCACCCTAAGGACCGGCTGCACCTGCCCCGGCTAAGGCTCAGTGGAACAGCACACTAATCCGCGGGCTGACTGCCGCACGGAACAGCCGATTGAACTGAACCGCCCGACTGCCTGTATTCGGGTATCGAACACGTGTCCTTACACCCGGACCCACAGGATAACCTGCACGGAACCGGCCTTGGGGACCCTCAACCAGAACCACGGGCCGCCCCTGGAACTGCCTCAAGGTGTGCTGCACTGCCACCGACTCACTCAGCCACCCCCTCTTGGAACCAGTGTGACCCCGGGACCTAAGTGGCGGGAAAACTACGTATGTTCTTCCCTGACTATGTGTAAGCTGGTAACTACACTTGTCCCCACAGCACGGGTTAGTACAGGAAAACACAGGAAACAAGAGCCTACCTTTAATGGGGGCCTGACGTCTTGCCCCTGGACACAATTATGTAGCACACCCAAAGATACAGTAATACAGATAATTCTCGCCGCACAGACAGAATAAATACAGTATACAGTACTTTGGACGCTACTCACCAGAGCACACCGCTGCTAGCCAACTAGTTGCTACAACACCAACAGGAGCCTCCGCTCTACTGTACCTCCTAACTCTGTGTGCTCACCTCACACAGGACCGCGCCTACACTCACAAGGCTCTCACGCCTCTGTCACACTACCAGGGCCTTATGCCCTACACATCATGGGCCTCTGCCCAACTACATACAGAGCCTTGAGCTCTGTTTATGGGCCTTAGCCCCCTCTCTAACTCAGGGCTCTGAGCCCACTACCTAGGGCCTTGTGCCCTTACACAGCCTATGGGCTATCAGCCCCTACTTAGGCCCTGTGGCCTTCCTATGGCCTCTAGGCCACTACCTAACTAATGGCCTTGTGCCCTTTTACACCTGGGGGCTCTGAGCCCCCTGCCTGGCTAACTAACAGGGCCTTGTGCGCTTTAACACTTTATGGCCTACTGGCCCACTACTTTACAAGGGCCTACTGCCCAGTTCCCTGGGCCTTGTGCCCCTAATTCAATGCTCCACAGGCCTTGTGCCCGACCGTGGCCACGGGCCTATTGCCCGACCTAACGTTGAGTGTACTTACCTGCTCTGCGCAGGATACTCAACTTGCCACGCCGTCTTCTGCCTTCTTTTCCGGGTCTTCCAGACCCTCCAGCCGGCGGCGCCTCTTCTCCGGTTCGGCGCTGGCTCCTCTGCTGCTCTGGAGGCAGGGGCGCTCTCAGCCCTTACAAGGGATCCCTGCCGACGTCCGTGGTGGTGATTTACAGTGGCAGGGTCGCTCCTAGCCCTTACAAGGGCTCTCTGCCACTGCCGGCGTCTTGTTGATAGATGTCTTCTTCTTTTCTTGATCCGCCGCTCAGGACGTCCCCCGACGTCCTTCTCTCTGCTCCGCTGGACTCTTTCTGCCAAAACAGCTGATTGGCTCACCGCGTCGCCAATCTTTTAAACGGCCGGGCACGAGCCGCGATTGGCTCGCATATCCAGCCGCTGATTGTCCAGCGGGGAATGTGAGCCCTGATTGGTTCATCCTCCCTCTGCTGCCAGATCCTGCAAGAAAGAACGAATACTTACCGCCGCTGGATCGCCGGACGGGTAAGTAAGTTCTTTCTTCTTTCCTCTTCACCCACTTGTAGGGCTCAGCAATCCGGGGACTCTTCAGCTCCTCCAGGGGCACAGCAGAACCGGGCACCATCTTTACATTCTCATATGTTTCTAATCTCTGTTGGAAGCAGTGTGGAGATGCATCCTATCCCACATAGGGTGGGTCTGTCCAAGGCTTACTCCTATGTGGAGCCAGATTTATCTTCTTATATTTAAAGTCAAACAGGTTTGGAGGCCAAAATCCCTATCTTGCTCAGACACATTCCCAATTTTCCCAATACACAAAGACTAATTTGGCATATCTTAATTACTATGAAATGCCTGAAAGCCTGAAGCTGAAGAAAAACTGATTTGCCTTCCCTCTCTGCCATATTTGAGAGTGTCTGGTGTGTTCACAAAATGGTACATATTACATGTATTACCAATAACTCCTCTGCTACATTTTTTCGCAGTGATCTCCCTGGCTTAAATTTCATAGGACCCTTCCACTGTGTAATGTCCTGTAGTCTGTCTTATACCACTTTCATATTGCCACCCCTGAAATATCCTGTGTTTTTGTAGCTGGGATTTTGCAGTCTCCGAGAATCCCTGCTCATCAGACCGTGTTCAAACTGCACCTTGGACCCGGGAAACTCCAGGGTCGACCCCGTTCATACTGATCCCAGGTCTGCCCTGGCAATAAGTGTGAGTCATGACAAGAGGAGCTATCACTGGCAGACAAAGATGAGGTCATTTAAAGGGGACTTTTTTTTTTGCATACAAAGATAAGGCCAAAGTGAGTGGTGACTATTCACAACATTGCTTTAATCATGGCCAATGAGTCACTATTGTGTAGCCAGGAGTTCCTGGTTCATTGCATTTTTTTGCTGTTTTATACAGCAAACGAGAGCTTGATGCAGCTGCTAACACTGTGCTACCTTGCACAGTGTCATTTCAGAAGGAGAAAGGCGCAATTTATGGCAGAGAGGGAGAATACTCTATGTCTTTATTTGCGAGGGGGATAGCTTCTGTCAAGTTCAGCATTTCCTCCATATTGAGATTCAGCGCGGCGACTAACCGAGGAATTGGCCAGCTGGCTTCTTCTGATAAGGTGGATGCACTGACCCTACCCACTGTTCTCTAGTATTTTCTCCTGCTTTCTTGTTAATAGTGTGTGAATATGTTATGTATCACAATTGTATTTATCTAGGGGATTGTGTTCTGTCTTGTGTAGGTTGCTATTATGCTGCTCCTATGAGATATATGTATACCTGCCTTTCTTCTCTTTTCTGACGCTTTCCTCCCCCTTATTATATCTTTTGCAAAATCCTAATAAAAAGATGTTTTTGTTTAAGAAAAAAAAAAAGATAGGATGACTCCTAATTTCTGACAACTCCTGAGCACCCATAGAAGACAGTCCATTTAGAGTGATTAAAAGGGGGGTTGTGCAAGTGATATCTGGAGCCTTTGTGCCATTTCATTTCAAATTAAAAAGGGAAATAATAAATAAAACCCCGACTGACTGCTTACTTTGAAAGCATGGAATACATTACTATGTGTTTTAACTGTTTTAAATTGACTTTCTGACCCTTTTTTAAAATGTTGTCCAATGTGAGACTTTAAAAATACACCTAAGGATTGAACAATTCGCATTGCAGTATATTGTTTCAAAAGTTTAGATATACTTGTATATATTAGAAATGTGGTTTTATGTTTTAAAATGTTAGAACTGTTTCTGCCTATGTGATGCAGTTTATACATAATTGCATACAATTTCATTTTTTACATTTTTTTCATGTTTCAAAAATGACATTTCATGCTTCTTTTATACTGCTTTTAAAATGGATTTTTTTGGACACAGAACAATAAAAGTTTAGATATTTGGGTGGACCAAGATTTGATAGCTTGTTTAGTTTATAATATGTAATTTCACAGGAGACCCTAACACCTGTGATGCATACGGGAGTTTTTTCACAATATTGCCATCCGGAGTGGAGTTCCGTGGGTGGAAAAGGCCAATGTTGCTGGCCAGGAGGAATTAAGTGTTGAACTTAGTCCTCCAAGATTATTCAGCCTTCAAGGCATATGTAATTTCATCCTACTTTAGCTATAAGTACCATTTGGGTTTACGTAAAATCTAATGCTTACAATGAAAGGCCAAATAACCAATTTTTTCAAAATTGTGTATTTAGTGGAACAAACAGCCAAAATAGTGACACACACAAACACACATGAAAATAAATAAATTCATTTTGATTTGAGCCCTCGCTTGCCCTCTGGCCCAACATCCCCTGTGCTGCTCGATCTGCCTTTGGGTCACCTGAGCAGTAGGTTCCACAGGGGCAAGAGAGGCAGCAGGGGTCACAGGGACAGGAGGAGCAACAAGTAGCACAGGAGCAGGAAGGTGTGACTTAGTGGCATTAGGGTAAACATGTGGCACCAGGGCAAGAGGGTAAACATGTGGCACAGGAAAAATAGGGTCAACCGTTGGTTGCCCAATATAATGAACAAATTAATTGGTCAATCTCTCCAAGGTGGTATGGATCATGGTGTGTTTCCGATCGGATTCATTGTTTGTTCTAATGATGCAGTGCTTTCATACATTCTTGAGAGACTGACCACTATTCCCGTCACGGGTGTCTTCGCCTGTAAGGTCCTGTTTCATCTCACTTGGCTCCTCCGCATCTACATCTAACATAATGGTAGACAAAAAATAACATCATAACCATGTATGTTTTTGGCCATAACATCCACATTTTTTCATCAAATCAGTAGATTTCATAACACATATTAGTAATTTCACACGTGACATGTATATTTTTTTATTCCATGTGTGTATATGTTAAAGAAGCTCGGGCTCAGTTCTCTGAAAACTGAGCCCATCCAAACTTCGGCGAACTTCGGCTTGGCTCGGTACTTTCGCATGCCCTTGGAAGTGAAAATGAGGCAAAACATCATTGCTGCGTCGTCGGATCTGGCAAGTTTTGGATTCTATCAGTACCGCCCTCCACGGCGATCTGGCGCCATTTCACAGAGAGACACAGAAGGGGTAGCCCGGTCTTGGCAGTCTCCAGTGCAGTTGGGCAGCGTCATATCTAAAACAGAAAAAGGAGTGGTGGCAGTTTTCTTAAAAGTCTCTAGTGACATTCTACTGATTTATAGCTCACACAGAAACAGGGGAGATCCCAGTTTTGTTGCCAGTCTACAGTGTACGTGCCATTGCTCCATTGCTAATTATCATTGCTGAAATAGAAATAATAGGACTGTCACTGTTCTTCAAAATCTGCAGTCATATGTTACTGTGTTATCAAAATGGATTCACAACAGTACACAGAAGACCAGGAGCACCAAGCAGCTGCTGGCTCCAGTCATATTACTAGTAATGCCTCTACGACTACTGCTAAAGCCTATGTTAAAGTACATCGATTTTTTAATTCAGGGAAACAAAAATGTTAAAAAACACCTTTTACCTTGGTGAAGAAAAAAAGTCCTGTAATCCAGGCAAAGTTAACTGCAGAAAAAAATAAAATTGCCAACATGCCATTCTACATATGCAGTGGCAAGGAAAGAATGAGGCCTTCGCCTTTCTCTATGAGTGCTAGTTCTGCAACTGCCACTGAGGCATCTTCTTGTAAGGCCATGACCAAGCAAGACCTTGTCATTCTGACTCAAAAAGTGGTGCTCAAATACTTTTAAGTGTAAAAGCCAAGCTGGAAGAAAACAGTAAGGAATTAGAAGAAAATGTATGTTCAGATTCAGAACTGACACAAATCCCTGAGGAGAGTCTATCCATGAGTGCTATGTGTAAGCCTGACCTTTCTGATACTGTACTCATAAAGAAGACTCCTTTCAGCATTTCTGCAGATGTGTGGATGAGCAGCCTAAGCATAGCCGGTGATTGCAAAAGGATGAGGGGGATATTTGTGTATCCGACGACGGCGCTAATGAGGATGGTGATAAGGATGATGTTGCTTGTGCAAGTCCTGCACCAGTGGATGCAGTTCTTGCACGTGAAAAGAAGAAGGCCATTGTCATGACTGGGCATAAGACCAAAAAATCCACCTCTTATGTGTGGAATTATTTTTACCCAATCCTGACAACAGTAGTCTAGCCATTTGTAGTGTTTGTAAAGCAACAGTCAGTAGAGGCAGGGACCTTAACCATCTTGGAACCTCATCCATGTTATGCCATTTGAAGCAAGTTCATGGCAAGCTGTTGGGAATATCTGAAACTTATGCTAAATAACAATTAGCAGTCCAGCATCAGCTAGGTCCCTTCTCTCAGCTCGATTCCGGCACCTGCAATCTACACCCACAATACCTTCCTCATCAATATCCTTGGTAGCGATCGGAGTTAGTCCTGCATCCAAGTTTCTAAGGCTAGATGACTCCTCCACTATCCAGAATTCCTCAGAAGAATTCTTGCACGTTAGTCCCACTGCTGCTTTTGCTGGGGGTGGATCTTCATCCCAGAAGCAGACCAAGAAGAAGACTACTAGTAGTTTACAACAATTGACTGTTAAACAATCCTTTGCAAGAGGAAGTATGAAAACTGTCACCCAGTCACAAAACGGATCACAGACGCCATGGCCACTATGCTAATGTTAGATCTGCTTCCAATATTCACTATTAATGCAGCTGGTTTTATACAGTTAATTAAGGTCTTGTGTCCCTGTTACCAAATTGCATCATAACACCATTTCACTAGAAAAGCAAATCCTCTGCTTTACCAGAAGGTTCCTAAGACTGTAATTATTGGGCTACAAAATGCCATTATACCTGCTGTACACTTAAACACAGATATATGAACAAGCGGTATTGGGCAAACTAAAGATTAAATGACTGTGACAGCCCACTGGGTTGGTATTTGTCTTCACCAGCAGGAACAGCAGCAGCGTGTACCCGAGTACATCACATTTTTCAGAGGCAGTCTACTCTGTGTATCACCGACTTTACTAAGAGGAATACAGCTGACAATCTATTACAAAAACTAAGGGATATCATTGCAACATGGCTTATCCCGCTTGGACTCTCCTCAGGATATGTCATTTCTGACAACGCCACCAATATTGTGAGAGCATTACAGCTGGGTGAATTCCATCACATTCCCTGTTTTGCTCACAAAATAAACTTGGTGGTGCAGAGCTTTTTAAAAAATGACAGGGACATGCGGGAGATGCTGTCTGGGGCCCGTAAAATATCTGGACATTTGAGGCCTTTGGCAACGGTATGTAGGAGTTTGCAGCAGCTAGAAGTGCAAATTAATTTGCCCTGCTATCCACGCTTATTCCACAAGCCATGACATTGGGAAAGGAGGAGAATGTATTTTTCTGAAGCGCACTGGAGAATACTTTCCGTGTTGTGTAAGGTGATGAAACCATTCGAAGTAATAACCGTTGAAGGGAGTTCAGACACTGCTAGCTTGAGTCAAGTGATTCCCTTAATTAGACTTTTAGAAAAGCAGCTTGAGAAACTGAAGGAGGAGATGAAACAAAGCAATTACGCTAAGTATGTCGGACTTGTAGATCAAGTATTTTATTCGACCAAAAAATGTGACATCTCTGCCATAACTCCACCTGATCCTACTATCAACATCCAATGGATGGTGGAGGATTATTTTAACGACAGCATAGAAATCGACACATCAGACAGTCCCTTTACATACTGGGAGGAAAAAAGGGGAATTTGGAGACCCATATACCAACTCGCTTTGCACTACCTAAGCTGCCCACCCTCCAGTGTGTATTCGGAAAGAATTTTCAGAACAGCCGGGAACCTTTTCAGCGATCGGCGTAGGAGGCTACTTCCTCAAAATTTGGAAAAGATGATGTTCATAAAAATTAACTACAATTTTCACAAGGAAGGCCTTTCTGCCAATTACATCAAAATACAGAGACTTCTATAATGGTGGATTCCAGACGATTAATTAATAATGTGTGAGGATGATGTACACACTGATGAGGGTGAGGATGAGGCTGAAGATGATGACAACAACATCTTGCCACAGTAGAGTTTATTAACAGCACTGTTACCTAAGGTGCCCTAAGCCCGTTGTTAGCTTGTTTTGTGGGGGCCCAAAAATAGCAAGCACTTCAACTACAAAAGTGGCACTCCTTGTCACTGAAGTGCTTGGGTTGTTAAAGTGTGCATGTCCTTTTTAAGATCCAACATAAGGGTGGGTGGGAGGTCCCAAGGACATTTCCATCTTGCACAACTTTTCCTTTCAGTTATCGCTGTGTGCCAATGTTACCTACATGTGCTATATATTGTTGTGTGCTTTGCAAAACTCAAAGACACCCACTGATGATGCAGATGACTCAGCACAACATTTTGACATCTGGTCTCTGTAAAAGAATTGACCAAAATTAGTGACACCTCTGTTGTAACTCCACCTGATCCTACTATTAACTATCAACATCCAAAGAATGTTGAAGGATTATTATTAATTATTTTGAACGGTATAAAGACAACAGTTTTATTAACAAAGAACAACGTTGCTTGCAGAAGTAATGTAAGCATGGATGTCTAAATAGACATGTATATGTATTACTCAAACCTTCCACTTTGTTGCTGTTTCATCAGTATTGCACAAAGTGTTTGCAATCTGCACTTTACATCAAAGGTACCTAGCTATAAAATTGAATTTCAATGGCTCTTTTTAGTGCATTGTCTGGAACAAGATCCAATATATAGTCATGTCATAGTGATCACAGACAATTTTTATACACCTGGTAGATTTACCCTTCTGAAGTTTTTTTCAATCAGCCTTTCCATTGCCTACTCTCTCATACGTGTGACCACATACTTTGTTTATCACTGGGTTCACCATCTCCAACTGTGTTATAGGAGTGCTCTGGGTGACGGCGATCTAGTTGTCTTCCAAAGCTTAGTCTGCAGGATCGGTGACACACCCATTTGTTTTCTCAGGTCTCTTAGCTGTTCTTTTAACTGGACATATTTATCATCCTGCCTCAGGGCCTCCTCTGTATTATTCTTCTGAAGCGCAGTGTATCTCTCATGTACAAGCTCTCTTAAATCCGGGATCTCATCCAGTGGGTCACGTATTAACTTAGGTACGGTCTCCTCAACTGCGTCTATATATTGGTTTAAATGTTCAATGCAGCGTTTTCCAACATGACAGATTCCATGCTGCCCACATGTTCTGTGTCACAGTCTGTCTGGAGCAGATCTAATGCCACTCCAGCTGCAATATCCATTCCTGTGTCTACATAAGTATGGCAGTTCTTCACGGATGAGAGGGAGGTATCCACAGAGGAGAAGGAGATTGAAGATGCAGACATGGTTTAATAATGTAGAATTCATTGACAGCATTGTTAGGTTTAAAACAGCTAAGCTTAAGGCAGCTAATCTATTGTTTTGTGGGGGCTCAAACAAACCAAGCACTTCAGCCACAAAAGTGGCACTGCTTGTCGCTGAAGTGCTCGGTTTGTTAAACAGTACATGTCCTTTTCAATATCTTACATAAGGGTGGGTGGAAGGGCCCAAGGACAATTCCATCTTGCACCACTTTTCTTTTCTGCCACTGCTGTGTGCCAATGTTTCCTAGATATGCTATGAACTGCAGTGTTTGAGTCGTTACTCTGTCGCTTTTTTGGTCCAGACAGCTCACTGCAGTCTTTGTCTGAAAGTGTATGAAAATAATATTGTGACCTGTGAGGTGGTCAAAATTCACTGGAAATTACTGGAAATTAGTGTTATTGAGGTTAATTAAAATGTAGGAACAAAAAAAAGAGCAAAATTATGTGATTTTAGCATATTTTAGCAATTTTTCTAAAAAATATAGATCCAAAACCAAAACCAAAACAGGCAGGGCGCTTCTGCCAAAAGCAAAACCAAAACACGAACGTAATCCAGATCCAAAAGCAAAACCAAAACATAACCTCCAAGGTCAAGTTCATATGCAAATTGTGTAGAGGTGTTTGTATTTGGCCAATGGTGGAGTAATACTCCATGTGTGGTATTTGATAATAACATTGAAACCTGAAATCTATGTATCATCATCATCATTTATTTATATAGCGCAACTAATTCCGCAGCGCTGTACAGAGAACTCACTCACATCAGTCCCTGCCCCATTGGAGCTATTGTATCTATCTATCTAGGAGAGAGAGAGAGAAAATTTTATTAAAATCTAATGAGTAATATTTCTTCCAACAGAACACCACCTCCATCAACAGGAGGCCAGGGAGGAGCCCTAGGAGAAGGCCATTTAGCCACCTCTTTCCCCAACCCTGGAAAAACCCCTTTCCCCATCCCCAGAGGAACTCCATTCACCACCCCTGGAGGACTCCTGGGAGGGACCCCTCGTCTTAGTAGAGAAGCCCCTGGAGGAGTTCCAGGAGGAGCCTCAGCTGGAAAAGGCAGGAAGCCCATCTCAGATCCCTGAAGAAGAATGTAATTGTCTTTATTTTATAATCTAGCATTATTTTATTTTTTCTAAAGCATAAAAGTGTAGATCTCAGAAGTCATTTCTTTACTAAATGTGTCTTTGCCTAGGCCTAGGTAAAGATTGATATTTTAAAGGTGTCTGCCTTCGTGGGCCTAATAAGTGTTTGTTGCAAAGCAAAGCACCACAATATATCTGTATATTCCTACTAAATGCAGTCCAGTGGCTAGTACTGTGTTCTCACTAAGATGAATCTTTCAGAGAATTTCCATTAATTTAGTACCTCTGAACTCTGCAGAGCTTAAATCATGAGGAAACACAGTACATACATACAACAAAGATATGTTTCTAACATGTAATAATGTTGTGATGTTAAAATGTAGTCTTTTAATTATATTTTTTTCAGATGCTGAAGAAACACTTATCTTGCACATAATAGTCCACAAAAGATGTCAAAAATCGATACATAAATCCTTAGAAATGAGAACAAAAATTATAGATAAAATTCTTTTTCAGTAGTTGTTAATGTATATTTGGCTACTAATGGTTATTTTGGCTATTTATGTATTTTGTTTATTTGGTTATAAAAAAGTTTGTTGTTTAAAACACCTTTTTGTTTTAGTTTTCTACGCAAATGTGTAATAATAGACATATTTGTTAGTAAAATATGTTATTAAATATTTTTTTTATCATGGAATAGTGCAGGGTGATGAGGTAGTAGTGCAGTAAATGGTTAAAATCATGTAAATATCATGAAACATGAGTATTTAGGAGTAAAAAGGTGAATTAGGGTAATTAAAGAATTGCATGCATGTGCATTCTTCTGTGAATTGGGAATAAAGAAACACATAGTGAAATAAGGTACAATTGCTCCAAAATCACATAGAATAGCACATAAAAATGCAATGAAACTTGCTTTACATTTTACACCATGCAAGTGAGTTACTACCGTATTCATCTTATGTGCGCTTGTCTTTTAATACGGACTTGGCACATATTATGTGCGTTTTAAAAAATATGCAAATTACATTTGTATTGCATTCTCTGATAAATTAGGCCCTATATGTACATTTTCCCTTGATTTTTGAGAAGGAGCACCACACCCCGGCCTCTTATCAGAATGAAGGATACATAATACTCTTAAAGCAAGGGGAGAATAATATCTGTGCCTCTGTCAAATCAAATCCCAGAATAATACCCACCATAATCTCATCCTGGTTTCATCTGAAAGGGTCCTTCTCCACTATGATACTCTGCAAGTTTGTTTAAAGTAATTCCAATGTTGCTTGTGTTATTTACAAAGTGTCCTACCTAATGGCTGAAGAACTGGGCTACCACTTTAATCTTTATCAGTTCTGAGCCTATAGAGATTTGTATTCATCAAGCTGATAAAAGGTGTCCATTGATCCACCTCACTACCAACAACCATACACAGCTACATCAGACTCCCAATAGTAAACAATAAATAAGCTTAAACAAACACTCTGTAGTAAGTTGAATGTATGAACTGTGCATCATATAGAGGGAAATTTGACATCACACTTTTCCCACCATTACTCTGTGCTATTGGGGGACCCTGTTCCTTCTATTATTTAAATATCAGTCTAGTGCTTGTCTCGATTCTACTCCTCGGCGCTACTCCTATCTCATGAAGACCTGTCTTTACTTATTCAGTCTCATGAGTGGAAAGCCCACTGCTTCATCCACCCATCTCCTGAATTACTTTGTGCAGCTGTGGGCATTATGGTTGCCTGATTAGTTGCATGTAGTTTTCCCCACCCACTTAAAACTGGGGATATGTTAGACAAGCAAGAGATTGCGAAATGAGGACAATATAGTGATTAGAACCTAATCAAAAGCATCTGAAAATTATATATTTAAAACACTAAATTAAGGATAGAAAACATTGAATAAATTAAAACACATAGTTAATATGTTTTATTATTTTTATTATGTTTTATTCATAAAGTTTCATCATATTACATTGTGTTGTTCATTGAGTATATCATGATATAATAAATAACATACAAAGGGCTAGATTTACTAAGCTGCGGGTTTGAAAAAGTGGGGATGTTGCCTATAGCAACCAATCAGATTCTACCTGTCATTTTGTAGAAGGTACTAAATAAATGAAAGCTAGAATCTGATTGGTTGCTATAGGCAACATCCCCACTTTTTCAAACCCGCAGCTTAGTAAATCTAGCCCAAAGAGTTGTTTATTATGTGACATTACATGTGACAAATGTAATAGATGACATTTATATGAATAATTGTCTAATTATAAAAATATGTATCTTAGTCCCCAGGAATAAAAAGTTTCTTTCTAAAATGAAAATACTAATCAGTGAACAAACTAGAATGAATATGTAATGGCAACCAATGGCAATATGATATTTACCTTACCATAGGAATCAGCTGCTACACTAAGAATTAAACTAAGCAAATCATAACTTGTATTTAAAGGTTTTATTATCAGGTTGGAAGAGTGGGAAAAAAAAGTGGAAAAAAAAGAAATGTGAAAGCAACGTTAACTGGGTCATTGCTGTAGCTCTAGTCACTGGAGCAAATACTGTCATTTTCATGCTACATTAGGTGGACTTAATACCTAGTCTACTCAAATATTTTACCCGTAAATGTGTAAAAGTTCAATGCAAAAGAAAAAAAAAAATTATAGGTAGACTGACTTCTATATTCTCTATGCCTCCATTAGCCCATGGCATAACATTCAGGTAAATAAACTGGATAAAGCATTAATGCATGTTACAGCTCATGATCTGTGCTCAGGTAAATTGGCATTTCATTTTCTTAATAAAACTCATATTTGGAGAAGCTGTCAAGAAGACCTCATATACAAATTTGCTATGCATAATGGAATTTGCAGCACTGTAAGTTAGTTCATGCTTACTGTATTTTCCATTGCTTTAACAAGGTTGCTATTGTAGCTATTCACATGCTAACCAGAACAATCTGTACATGACTGACAAGTCCTAGCTAAGCCAAAACATAGCTGTCTGATGTTATACTGTAGCACAAGTCTGTGTCCTACTCTAAAATACAAGAGAATAGGACCGTTACTGAAAGGGCTGCCATGTAAAGAGCTATACACAGAAGTTCCCTTTTTGGAATGGTTTATTTCCATACATTCCTTCACTAATGTTATCATTGTTAAATGGAACATCGGTCAAGCATTTTAATCTTGTCACTAGAGGATTATTAAAGTAACTGCAACTACTTTGTTGCCAAATCAGTTATGGATCTAGACTTTTTGTTTAGATCCCATTGAAAGGCATGGGCTATTGAAATGAATGGGTAAAAGCTCCATACCCCCTGTGTGCTAGACACATTCTATTCTGAGTGCTCACTACCCAACTACACTCAAAAAAGGAGTATAAACATTTGTCAAATTGTTTTATTTATTTGGTTGTACATATGTGCAAGATCCCACCACATGCATAGAGTGCTTCATGCACTGAATACAAGAGTATCCTTTTGGTCTGGTATTTATCCATATATTATTCAGCAGCGGGTTTTCACTTAAAGGAGAAGCGCCCATATTTTTTCTATTCATCCTCTTACATCTAGTGGTACTGGAACCTAGAGAAATGTAAGTTACTCTACCCTTCTCCTGTATCATACCTGTACAAGCATTCTTCATGTTCCAGTTTGAATGCTTTATACAGTGATCAGAAAACTCAGAACTCAATAGACTGGTCCCCAACCTCTCAACTGGAGAGTGCATTGTAGCGAGGGCTGGACTGGCCATCGGGCACTTCTGGCAAATGCCAGAAGGGCCGATGGCTAGTTGGGCCGATCCGATGGGAGCACCATGCCCGCCCGAGCAGCGCAGCTCACTGCGCGCTGCTCGGCGGAGGGAGTTCAATGAGATGTGCGGTCATGTGATATTAATCACATGGGACGGCACCTGTCACATGGTGCGCATCCCATGTGATCACTGGCAACAGCCGCACATCTCATTGAACTCCCTCCGCCGAGCAACAAGGTAAGTATGTATTACTGAGGGGGGCTGTGTGTATTACTGAGGGGGGCTGTGTATTACTGAGGGGGGCTGTGTGTATTACTGAGGGGGGCTGTGTGTATTACTGAGGGGGGCTGTGTATTACTGAGGGGGGCTGTGTGTATTACTGAGGGGGGCTGTGTATTACTGAGGGGGGCTGTGTGTATTACTGAGGGGGGCTGTGTATTACTGAGGGGGGCTGTGTGTATTACTGAGGGGGGCTGTGTATTACTGAGGGGGGCTGTGTGTATCATTGACGGGGCTGTGTGTATCACTGACGGGGGCTGTGTGTATCACTGAGGGGGCTGTGTGTATCACTGAGGGGGGCTGTGTGTGTCACTGAGGGGGGCTGTGTGTGTCACTGAGGGGGGCTGTGTGTGTCACTGATGGGGGCTGTGTGTATCACTGAGGGGGGCTGTGTGTGTCACTGACGGGGGCTGTGTGTATTACTGAGGGGGGCTGTGTTTGTCACTGACTGGGGCTGTGTGTATTACTAAGGGGGGCTGTGTGTATTACTGAGGGGGGCTGTGTCTCACTGACTGGGGCTGTGTGTCTCACTGACTGAGGCTGTGTGTCTCACTGAAGGGGGCCTATGTTTCACTGAGGGGGGCCTTTGTTTCACTGAGGGGGGCCAATGTTTCACTGAGGGGGGCTGTGATAAATGTAATGTTTTATTATAATGTATGTATCAATGCCCCATGTTGGCCACACCCACAAAACAATGTAGTCACGCCCTTTCCTGCTTGAACTGAGGTGGGCCTCTGTATTTTAAATGCCAGGGCTGATTTTTAGTCCCAGTCCGGCCCTGATTGTAGCCTAAAGATTTTTGTGTTAAGCATGTGATTGCTTTGGGTTATTTGCAGTATATGAAAGAAAAATCATCAAAGTGTGTTATATATTTTAGCAGATTGAGCTGGGGATTTGCTAGGCTGTGTGAGAAATGTGTTACCTATGACCTATGTTCCTGTGTATGTATGATTAATTCTCTGTACAATTATACCACATGCTCAGCCACTGTTTTACCATTCTGAAGTCTGAATAAAACTCAGTTATTATCCACAAGTGTAATTTATAGATCTTTACAGTGCAAAAAATAAATAAATAATATATATATATATATATATAGCAAAAACACTGATGAGGTCATTGGTGGGCTATAAGTAAGTTCCACGTTTCTCTGACCTATGTGTCTTTAACTCCGCAGAAAATTGTTGGTGCTGGAAAGACAGCTTTCTGAAAGCTTTGGGCTCGAGTAACAGCTGGATCAAAGGGTCTCTGGAGTTAAAATCTTGCGCGTGTCCCTATGTGCAGGATTTTCAGATGGAAGCTGATTGGATGAGCAATGTCTTGTCTAGGCCCTTATCTCCCAATAATACAACAATAACACCTAGTTTATAGATGAATAAGTTTTACACCCACCCAGCCTGACAAAGCGCCTGAAATACTGGGGCTCCCATGGGATATGATAAAGTAAACATTGTATTCCACAAAGTCTCAAATACTATATTACACCTGTAATTTAGGTTGTATACCATAGTTGCCTACTCTGCTGGAGTGTCCGGGAGACTCCCGAATTTCTGGGAGTCCTCCCAGGATCCCGGAAAAGCAGAGCAACCTCCCGGATGGAGGCAATTTCATTAGTGAAGTGGGTGGGGCTTAGTGACGCGATGATGGCATCATTGTGGCCCCGCCCTCATTGTTATTGGTCAAAATGATGACAGTTGCTTTGGCGGTCAGGGCCAACATGGCGCGATATGTAAAGCCCCACCCTCACCCCTGGATCTCCCAGAGGCCAACGAATAAAAGTTGGCAAATATGTTATTTAATAACCTGAACTACAAAAAAAGGCAATAATTACAACAAAAAAAATATATTCTGCAAACTGAAATAATTATAAAATTTGTCACAAAAAATATAGCTGAATTGAATGATTACAAGGTATGAATTAATCATTTTAAAATGCAGTAGTTTAATTTTCATCTGTATTATTTGAAAAAGCTTACTTTACATTTTTTACACCATGGCAGTTGGCTCATAGATTCACCTGTAAATGTAACATATGAATAAAGATTCTGTAACACGAGTCCAGTTCAATAATAAAAAAAAAAATAAGGAAATGTTTTTACAAAGTATAGCTCACAGTTCATGCCACCCTTACTCTCCTGAATATCAGAACTTAGCCTGACATTAACCTCCCTTGTGCTATTGTCTAGAGAACCATTTCTTTGTGCTCCAGTAACTGTTACTAATTGACAAATAATTCCTTTAGTAAAGAACATTACCTGAACACCAAAGTATCATCTTCCAAGAAATAGCCATCTGTGAGAGGATTATCGCTAGAAAAGGTCATATTTGATATGCGTAATATTGCTACCAGTTAGTGGGATGTGTCTGAGGTTCTGTGGAATGCTGTGTGAGTGTTGTATATTTCAGCTAGCTGTTAGTTCTTCAAAGATTTTGAGATTTCTTTCCCCAATCTCTGCTCTTTTGAGACATACTGGAGAAATGGACACCATATGACAGACAATTTGTATGTATAGTTTGTTTGAAAGTCTTTAAACCTTTTAGTATTATCCACCTTCCTTCATTAATTTGACCTAAAATATGACCTGTTCTAAGAGGCAGGGGGGTACACCCCCCCCCCCCCCCCCCGGGCAAGTCCCATAGTGGGCTACGTTGGGCTGGGTCACTGGGCCACCTATATTCTGTTCACTTTAAAATATTCCTAATAGGCTGCTGAGTCGAGTCCTGACCCCCAGGCTACAATGTTTTTTTCATGTCTATTTCATGTCTATAATGAACATATAATCCAATATTTCTGAATTGCTACTTGAGTGGGCAGTTTAAGATTAAAATCAGAGATGGGAATACATATCATTATAAATGGTTCACAGCTGTTAACTCCCAAATCTCCCAACTTAAAAGACAAATACTTAAATACTTAAAAGTGCAGAATTTGTCGGGAATGTTGTCAACAAGGTGTTAAAAGTACAGCAGAGGATATTGGCCTATGTCAACTGCGACTTGCTCCATATTTATTGCAAATTCAATTTACTTTATCTCATTCCACAGATGCTTGATTGCATTATAATGTGATGACTGGGTGATCATAATATCGTTAATGTCATGCTCTACACACATCATGGGAGCCAATCAAGGCTTCCAAAAAGCCAGAGCGGCTGTTTCTTGGGGTACCCCTAGGCTGCTTGCTCAGAATTAATAAAATCTGGTGCTGCGAGTGTAGCCTAAGATGTGAGACTGCAAGAACCTCCAGTCTGAGTGTGGATGATAATGGTCTGTGCATTTACTTTATCTTGCCATAATCCAGCTTAGCTGGGGCCATGAATGGTCAAATAAGGCCAGTGCTCCATCTGCCCCCACCATAATCACCACTATTGGTACCAAGAAAATATGTAAGGTCCAGGTATTTTTTACCCTCTCCCCCTTCCTCTCCTTCCCACCATAGAGCCAATGTGTGGCCACAAAAACAAACTCCATTCTACCACTCCTCCACCACTAGCCTGTATTGTTGGTGTATGGCAGAATGGATCCATGCCAATTACCACCATATCCTGTTATCCCATCAATTTGAAAGAGCAGAAACCAGAATTCATCAGTTCAGATGATTCTTTTTTTCTTATAACTTTATAATACATTTTATGTGCACTGAACCAAAATCCCCCATATTATTAACAGTTAGAGGTTAAGGAAAGAGCTGTATTTTTTAAGAAAAAAATTAAATCTCAAAATAAAAACAATCTTTAGAAAGATGAAAGGTGGGTTGTTTTAAAAGGTTGAAAAGTGACAGTAGAAAGTGTTTCAATTAAACAAATTAAAAAACATCTGGGGTCTGGTGTTTCTGAATTAGTCCTGTTATCCAATACCACGTTCATGCAACACTTAAGTTAATGACAAATTGAATTCTCAACCTTCTTCAGTAATTTAAGCCTAGGGGTGCAGTCCCAGAGAGAATTTGGGATTAGACCAGAGAGAGGTGACCATTGCTCTGTTGAATTTAAATTTAAACATTTCTCATAGCTGGCAGGAGAAGTGTAAGGTCAGGTGATTTTTAAAGGTTTGGGTTCTGTCTTTTTGGTCAGTCCTATAATTGATGGTATTAGCATGAGCCCAGAGAAGTCTTATTTAACTTAAACTATCTCTTACGGTCAGAAGATGAGTACCATGAGAACATAGTGCTAAGGTGAGATTTCATATAGTATGTCCTTCCTTATGTCTGGTAGGCTTCTGAACACTGCTATACTCCACATGCATTGTCCGCTCTCACAAACAGCCTCTTTCTGATGGCCCACAGATAGTTGGATTTTATTTGTGTGGTTTCCCATTCTTAATACACCTCTTACACTGTCATGTTTGAAAATCCCAGCAGTATTACGATGCAGTATTCAAAGTCACTTAAGTCTGTTGTTTTGTCCATTCTCCCTCTGCATTACACAAACATGTGATGCTTTGCTACCTGATTTAAATAACAGTATCTGCAAATATGATGCTGTCACTAATTATGCAGCCAATTACATGGGATGGCTGGTGTACCTAATTAACTGTCTTTTTGGTGTATATATTTCCCACATATCACATGGGTCAAATGCATGAATAAATGCAATAAACTTTAATATGTAATACTTTACACATTGTTCAGACTTTGTGCTGTATAATCTTACTGGCATTAAATATTGTGATGTTGCATAAATCAAAATTGATAATTATGTATAAGTGTATTATCCATATACATGAGGAAAACGATGAGCACTAGTGACCCTTATCTAATAATTTCAATAATACAATTACATATTTTGATACACATTTTTTAGTGCCTCCGTTAGCTTTGTTTCTCTGTAAATTAAAATTTCTTCTTTTCTGCCATGACAGCCTCAAGTTCCTATTTCCTTCTTCCTTTCATAGAAATAATCATTTTTGTTTAAGGTTTATTACATGGAAAAGTACATGATCCCAGATTGAATAGTGAGGTTGTAATTCAGTCTCAGAGCTGCAAAATTTGCAGCTCTATCCAAACCCTTAAGCCATATTGTTGCAGACTTGGACATTATCCGTATCTCTAGATTGAATTACAGTATTGTACACATCCCAGTTGTCACATTGTACTATACAATTAGGACTGGGAGGAATGGACTTTTTCTTGCATCGGGAGATTTTATGATCATTTTCTTAAATCAAAAGTTAGATACTATGACATACTGTTATGTGACATAAAATAATAAAGTCTGGTTAAAAATACTGTTCGTGGCTCTGAGGAGACTGCAAATAAAACATTTTGCTGTTTTGCCTGAATCATTGTCTGCTTTGGAACTCCAAAACCATTAAATAAAAGAGCAAAGCACTGCTCAGGGTTACTGTGCTATTTACTGCTTTGTGTTTGGACTATCTCATTGTGAAAGGATATTATTAATAATGTTATTTATTATATAATCATTAATAAAGTACCAGTGTCTTCCACTGCACTGTGCAAAACTAAAACCAAAATCAGGCAATCAAAAACGTTTTGTCCTTTTAGATTGTTAGTTCTTTTATACAGGGAACTAAGAGAACAAAAAGCAAAGTGAATGTACAGGTATTAGGTTTTCAACAGTCAGTATTGAAATAACATGATCTGCATGGAGAAATCTTAAGGGGAGGACAAAACTAGACTTGACTGCAATAAAGAGGAACAAACTGGTACAGAGCTTCAGTTACAAAGTACCTAGAGGATCGGAGTTCCCATAAGAACTGCTCATGTTCAGAAAGTCAGTTTGCAATAAATCAGGTAGGTTGCAATAAATCAGTTATCATCATGATCATTTATTTATATAGTGCTACTGATTCCGCAGCGCTGTACAGAGAACTCATTAACATCAGTCCCTGCCCCATTGGAGCTTACAGTCTAAATTCCTTAACATACACACACATATAGACTAGGGTCAATTTTGATAGCAGCCAATTAACCTACTAGTATGTTTTTGGAGTGTGGGAGTAAACTGGAGCACCTGGAGGAAACCCAGGCAAACATGGGGAGAACATACAAACTCCACACAGATAAGGCCATGGTTGGGAATTGAACTCATGACCCCAGCGCTGTGAGGCAGAAGTGCTAACCACTTAGCCACTGTGCTGCCCCAATATAAGTATTCCTGTTTTCTTCTAAAGAGAGCTTCAGCAAGATGTTTCAGTATGTTACTTGTTAATGGGTTGATAAAGTAGGGAAGTGCTCTGCATATTTCTGGAGAGATTAGCGAACTCATTTTTTTTAAAATTATTAATACAAAACAATAGTAGAATATTAGAAGAGGAATTAAGAGGTTCTGGATTACGTCAGATATCATAATAAGAAAACTTTTCTTTCACACTTGAGGGAAGAACTGGATAAAGGGGGGGGGGGCACAGGGAGCATGTGCCCCCAGCCCCCCTCTCTAAGGGGACCTCAAAGTTCCTAGTGTCATAGCCAGTTATTTGCCTCAAATAACCTCAATGCATGAGGTTAACAAGCTTCACAGACTCCTTGGAGAGCTGTCTGCTAGACTGTCTCCTTTTCAGAGACTTAATTTCATCTGTGGGTCCACACAGTACAGAAATATGGGTTTCCAAAGAAGGAACCCCTACCAAACTGATACAGATTTTTTATAAAAAAAAAGGTAAGCTGAATTAGCTTTCAATATAATTATTGTAATATTTTCTATGTAGTTCTACAGTAATATGTGCTACCTTGTAAATATGGGGATATTGGAGTGGTACTGACAATGTTTACACCAAGAACAACTGACATTTCACCTACCATCTCTGTAAAATAAGTTAAGGTGTCGAGCAAGCCTGATTTTCTTCCTCTTTTTAATTAATATTTCATGCTCTGATAATCACCTACCATGTGCATAGATCACAGTCAGGAAATATATTCATCACCTAATTTATATTCTTTAATTAGAAGGAAATCTCTTATCATTCTTTTTCAAAATCTACACATGATTAAAAGACAAAAAAAAATTTTTTGCAAATGAAATATCTTGTCTCATTTAGGCTTAAGGTCCTCAAGTGTAATCGTTCAGAAGAGTGGAAAATATGAGGATGTATAATCAAACATAAACTACAGGCACCTCAGTAGGCCATTATGTACTGTACTGACTACCAATTTACATAGTTACAAACTGTTCCATGTTTCCAGGAACAGTCCTAATTTTTACAGGTTTATCCCTGGAAATGTCACTATTCAGTATTGACCAGTTCTTGCCATCTATTGTTATTTTCTAAGCAGTTAATATTTATTGAAAAGAACAACATTATTATCTTTTCCAGGAGACTGCAGAGCAGTTGGGGCTGTTTTTTTTAAAGCACCTGATTGGGTAGGTACCATAGCTAAGAGCTTACTTCAAGTAGAAGTTAATGCATTTGAAGTCAACATAAAATATAAAAATCCCAACTGTATATCAAGATCCTTCATTAAATACATTAATTTAGTAAAAAAAAAAGAAGGTAAGTCTAATATTTCTATTCCTGAGTAAACAAAGATCTTTCTGACAACTAGAGAAAGGTTAGGCAGTGTAGTTCATTTGGTATTGTAATAAAATACAGGTAGATGGTCTCTTATCCGGAAACTCATTATCCAGTAAGTTCCTAAAACCAGAAAGGTAAATAAAGTTGTTTGGTGATTTTGCCATAAACACAACTATGACCAGCAACTGTTTATTTCTGTAGTTACTTTGGGGAGCTCTGCTAAACATGAAGAAGATTATTTTAAATGTAGTTTAGCAGTTATTAGGCATGGAAATGCCTTATCCCGAAAAGCCCTCACAAGCATTTTGAATAATAAATCATCTATATTGACATTTACAGCATATGGGCTATGGTTTGGTACTAGTGCTTTTTTAATTGTGGTCAACGACATTATGGTCTGTCAATACTTGGAAACCTTTACAAAAAAAATTGCAAAGTGACCATTTAATATACTTACATTGTTTAAATCTGGCAGATTTCAGTATAGCCAGTATGAGGATGGTGACTCCTTTCTTTTTGCATGATAATACGGTGGCACACAGCTCCTGCATATATTATAGTGAACTGGGATACTGACTTTCATTACTTAGTTTATATCTCAGTGTCCTCTGTACAACTCTGATTGACGCTGTATGCCTGAAGGCAATAAAAAGATTAATAGCTCCATTGAAGAATATCTGCTGATAGTGACTATTAAAAATCTTACGAGAAGCCATTGGCAAAGCAGAATTATATACCGAGATTGTTTTGTTTTATAGCTTTATTGTATTTTTTATATATGACATAGAATTTAAAGCTATTTTAATAAACCTTTTTGTGATTATACCATGACTCCGACATAATATGGAATTTAAATAGCTAGAATGACTTCTAGAATTTCAGTTTCAACAACTGTTTAAAGAAAAAATGTATTTGTTATTTTTTTTTACAATAATTTTGCTACCATCTATAAAAATAATCCTTACCTTATATTTTTTCACTTAGAATGTTGAAGACATGTTTTATCATTTTTTTTAGAATTTCTTAAACAAATATGTGTATGTCCAATAGAGGGCAGGCACTGTTGAATGTGCATGCAAAATGTCCCAACCTGCTGAGTTAAAAAGAGAATCTCCCAATCCCAATAGATGATAGTTATTGTTTGGTAAAAGCTAATCAAGCCAAATAACTTCCAACGATCCTGAATAAAACCGATTGACACATTGCTAATAATATAGCCCAGGTAAATTTTCAATCTAGTCATGCCTGCCCAGGCACTCCTAGTGGTGTAGTGCTCAACTGGCACCTATAATCCATCCACCTACACCAGATCTGGCTCTCCCATCAGGTTAGTGCTAAATTGGCACCTATGAAAGACAAGAAAGGGACAGGAGTAGGGAGAGCAAATGGAAATAAAGTACAGAATTTGTTTTTCTTTGGTTGCCTCTTGTCAGCTATTACATTAATGAAATGTATTACATTGCCTGTCTGCCTCTCCAATTGTTTGGCATATACATAGAACTCAAATATTATATATCTTTACTGGAATAAATTGACAGATACATAGAGGACAAAAATGTAATTGCAGAAGAAAAACTCTGTCATGTATTTGTGACATTGTTTTACTTTCACTTGCCTGCCCAAACATTATCACTTGGAAACAGATTGAAACAGCATATCATGTAGGTACGTACAAGCATACATCTGGATCTGGTCAGGTGGGGCAGGAATTGGCGTGTGGCTGTACTTTGAAATTTGTATTATGGAAGACTTGCATTGAATTATAAGTGTTCTTGCATCTGAATCTGACTAGTTCCCATAGGCAGACCTCATAATACAGGTAGTCCATAACTTGTAGCTAATATGAAATAGGAAAGTAATCTAAGCTCCCCATGCTAGCATTCTTAGTTCACAGTGTGTCATTATTTACAGCAGGATTTCCATAGAAATATACTAACATTGGACTAATGTCCATCAGATTTGTCCTATAACACCACCAACGATTATAGAAAGAAATATGTGCAGTCAGTGTCTAAAGTGCACTAATGAGGGAAAACCAAATGATTAATTTGTAACGTAATATGCTATTTTATAATTGCACTTAATTTAGTGTGAAGTCTTAACTGAGACTCCTGTGGCTAAAGATATAATGCTTATCTGCCCAGCCATTACATTGGGCTAATTTGTCATGAGCATCAATCATCACAAACAGGGTGATCTCAAGTTGCAATACAATTACAATGACAACAATGTCAACAGTTAACATATGTTTGAGTAAACCGCATATATTTATTTATCTGTGCCTTTGATAACAACATGTGTATTCACAATGCTTAGTTGCATGAATGAAATGACTGTACATTCGTTACATAATTTCTTTAAAACATTTGTCATCTTCTTTGATGTGAACGTATTCATGGTATCTTTGAATTTGGCAAGATTGCTGACCACATATTTTTTGCTAAGAAACAGATGCAGACTTCCGTGATCTAGAGGCCAAATAAACTGGATTTAGAGCTAATGAGAAAAAAGGTATACAGCATAACCTGATGATTGGTTGTCGTGTGAGAACACACAGCAGCCAATCATACTTTTGCAACTAGTATCTCATTGGTTGGTATGGGCTGCAGGAGATATGAGCACATTGTGCTCATAAAGTCATTTTATTATATAAATTATGAGATTTACGTTTTTGTGGTTAACATTTCTTAGATTTTTTTTCCCTTTTGGTTATCATTTTTCCTCTCTGTAGTTTTTCTTTTACTATTTAGTTATCTGACAGCTGATAGCCTGTGTGCCATTTTATGTCTTCACAGTTTATTGTTAGATGGTTATTACGCAACAATGGTTTATTGCCAGTAACATCAAACTTGACATCAAGAAAACTCCATGTAATGAAAGAATCAAAAGTTATCTCCTTCACCTTTTTCCATCAAGCTAAACTGAATTCAGCACTACTACTTATTTTAATTTGACAGATTTTGTGCAGGAGTAAATCTAGAAAACTGTCGATCTAGAGTTTGAGGACTGAAAGTACTGATTTAAGAATGTAAAAATGGTTTGTTTAATCATCTCTTACTGATTGGCCATTTATAAGTGACTATTGTGCAGAGCCCAAACTTCAGAATAGCACTTCAATAACGATCATTAAACATCGCTGTTGTGTTATTGCGAGAGGGTTACTATAACTTGACCACAGCTTTCATTGTGGTCTAGTGATGGGTTCCTTGCATATGTTTGTGTAATGCAGAATGAGAATGGACAAGACAAAAGATTTAAGTGACTTTGAACACTGCATAGTAATACTTCTGGGATTTTAAAACATGACAGTGTCAGAGATGTATTAAGAATGAGCCACATAACAAATTCAAAATGAATTCTGTGTAGCCCAATGTAAAGGGCATGGTACTGCTGCATGTAACATTAGAATAAGGCAGTAAGGAAATTAATCAGAATGTGGAATACTGTGATGTCACTGGGACATCTCCCTGGCGTTATGCAGTTGGACCTGAATCATGCCTTTAGTACAGATAAGATACAGGTCATCGCTGTATTTTAGTTTTGTTTTATAAAAACATTAAAAAAGTAAATAAAAAAAGTTCTGGGCCTGATTCATTAAGGAATGTAAATGCTGATAAGTACCGTTTTTCACATAAAATTGCTGCGTGCGTACCTAGAAGTGGACCATGCACCAGTGAACGCAGCAACATCCAATTCATCTTCAATCGCAAACGACCCTTTTGAGACCCTACAATTTCATGGGCGGAACAGGGAGGGGGGAGGAGCATATGCACGTATTCAATGTACAGTAAGGGTGTGCCAAGATCGAGCGCACGCAACAGCCTCCAATTAAAGCTTTGGGCATCTTAAAGGTATGTGTTTTTCTGTCGTACAAATGCATTTTATGTACAGTAGACATGAATAACATTCTGACAAATGTATTTTAAGTATAGTCATTGATGACTATAATATTTACAGATGACATTAGTTGATTTTTTCTTCTAAGAGTTCTTTAGAGATGTTTTCATCAACAGACGTATCTTTACATTCGCTCCTTGTTAAATGCAGATGCGCTTATGCCCGATTTTCATGCGTTTTTTAAAGAATGCAATGTACTATAGTATAATACTATAATATATATATATAAATATAAATATATATATATATATATATATATATATATATATATATATATATATATATTTGTTAGATATATTTCCAATATATAGTTAATATTACAATTAAAACAAGAATGTTTTATTTTCAATATGCTACTAAAAGAAAACATTCTTTGACCTCTGCTCCAAAAAAAAAGCATAACATTTTTTTGATTGTGTAGAAAGGAAAAATAGAACATTATTACAAGTGAACCTAACATTAGATATATACACACACCTGCGCCTGTCTATAACCTGCTAAATTCAAATGGCAAGAATTGGAATCGTGCCACAAAGAAATACTTCCAATCCTCCTTTCAACCTATTTCTGTAAAAGGTTTTATTACTAAAGGTGTGCAACAGTGATACTTATAATCACATCACAAATACATTGTATACATAACAAACCTAAATATATACGCTAATTAATAACAGCTGCTAATATTAACGAACAATATAACATTTGTAATATAGATATCAGAAACACTGAATAAAGTTAGATGTTTGGAACATCAATGGAAGGAGAATGATTAGCAATTTGTTTCCTCCTCAATATTTGTATGGACACCAAAATAGAAAGGTGGCCATCGAGGTCAGCTCAGAGCTGGGACGAACAGAATAAATATGATTACTGTGAGTTTTTAGTTGATTCATCTAGAGCTTGTTTGGAATATGTTGAAACTGTTACTAACAAGCTTGCTACTAATCTGGGATTGTCATTGATTCCATATCAACAGACACACAATATCTGATTTTATTTATTTAAATGGATAGCTATTATATATTATATTAACATCCAGACTCCGATTTGTTTCATGTTGATGGGGATACAGAGGATTATAAAGCTTTAGGATTACTTGCCATTTGATATAAGATATCAAACTACACAATTCACCACTTTTTTGACTACACAATTCACCACCTGACTTGTGACATATCAGGTGGGGACAATTCTGTCTCCTAAAGATTATTTAGTTCCTAATTGTGAATTTTAGTGGCATGATTTTGTGTGTTCAATTTTATTAGCACTTTTTTGATATATTATTAGACGATTTTCTTTACCATTGATATTTCCAGTCTTTTGTATACATTTTTATATGTATTCAAAATAATTAATTTTTTGTTTGCTGTATTGTTTTAAATAAATTGTTTACTTATTCATTGTTTCTCCTTTTTTATAGTTATCTGCCATCACAAGGACCATATTGTATTATTTATAAGACTCTCTCCTGCGCTGTTCACCTTTTCTTTTTTTTTGTTTGTTTTATATAGAGCATTATTTTATAGCTAACCTCAGACACTTGCTGCTTCCAAAAGAATAGTCAGAAGCAAACAAGCATATGTTATGCATAGAGATGAGCGGTTCAGATTTAGAGAAATCCAACAGATCCGAAATTTGGGTTTCTGAGTAGAACTAAAACACCACATGATTCTTTGAGCCAAAATCGGATCTAAAAACAAGGCAAAGCGTAATTTGCGGGAAAATATCAATGCAAAACTCTCAACAGTTTTAGATCAATATCGTCAATATATATAGCAGCCACCCTGTTCTCATATGCCATTTTAGAACATACAGCGTGTAGGGAGGAAGGTGGCTTGCAGGCTTTGCTCCTAAAATAGCCTGTAGAGAGCGTTAGACAGGGTGGAACAGGGAATTTTACATAGAAAACAATAGCTGTTATTATTTTTAATGCAGTTTATTTCTGTAGCGATCAGTCAGCCAGAATAGTTTGCTGTCCGATTGGGTGCTAGTCTGTCAGAGTGTTTACATAGAGTACTGGCTATTGTGTATGTGTATAGTATAGTATAGTATAGTATAATATATATTATGTTATATTATACTATAAAAGTAAACTTCCATAAAAGAAGAAGCTTGTTTGTTTATTTGTCTTTTTTTATAGGTGAATATCGTCGACACTCCTGCACCATTTTGGATGAAACCAACACAAGGTGGTCCTGTTGAATCCTGGGTAGGTTTTAGGGGGTTAAGGTCCCAGTCGGACCTCCCGTTAATGTACGCTGGACAGAACTTTGTCCCGGGAGCCTGTTCTGAGCCTTCCGCTGCATGGATTTAGATGAAAACATCACAGACTGGTAACATTGGATCCCAGAGGACATATTAGGGGGTTAAGGTCCTGATCGGACCTCATGTTGGTGTACACGGGCCAGAACTTTGACCAAGGGAGCCTGTTCTGGGCCTTCCACTGGATGGATTTTGTTTGTTTGTCTGTCTGATTATGAATGCATACATCCTGCACTGATTGAGATGAAACCAATGTGAGGTGGTCCAGTTGGATACTGGCTAGGTTTTAGGGGGAGTTAGTGTCATGGTCCAACCTCCCATTAGTGTACGCCGGGCAGAACTTTGACCCGGGAAGCCTGTACTGAGCTTTCCACTGGATGGATTTGGATGACAACTTCACAGACTAGTAACACTGGATCCCAGAATACATACTAGGGGGTTGAGGACCCGTTGGTGTACCTTAGCTAGAACTTTGACCCAGGGAGCCTGTTCTTCGCCTTCCGCTGAATGGATTCGGAAAACATCTATCTATCTATATATATATATATATATATATATATATATATATATATATATATATAAATAAAAGAAGAAGTTTGTTAGTTTCTTTGTTTTTTTGCGAATATCTTCGACACCCCTGCACCAATTGGGGTGAAACCAACACAAGGTGGTCCAGTTGGATCCTGGCCAGGTTTTAAGGGGGTTAGGGTCCATGTCGGACTTCCCGCTTGTGTACGCTGGCCAGTGCTTTGACCTTTGGAGTCTGTTCTGGACCTTCCACTGGAGGGATTTTTGTTGTTTGTCTGTCTGGTTATGCATTTGAACACAAATATAGAGAAAATAATGAGAATGAAAAAGGTGGCTACGAGAGACACCCACACTATCTGGTATGTCTATCATATCACTGGAGTGTGACAGCTGGTATGAAGATAGCGTGGAAATGATGAACTATCTCGATATGTAGATCAAAATGAATCCACTTTTCGGATTTTCCATATAGAGAGACTCCATTATTGAGAAGTTCATTCATAGCCCACACTGTGGTCAACTTAATACTGACAGTTCTCTGTACCATATCAACATTTATCTATTGGATTCATTTTGATCTACATATCGAGATAGTTCATCACTTCCCCGCTATCTTCATACCAGCTGTCACACTCCGATTTGACTAGCACTAAGTGGAACATTCTGTAACTCTCAATTATTGGATATATACCATCAAAGAAACCCGTTTTGATTTATCGGCTGAATCCTTGGCCAGCATTGTAAAATTAGAACTGTCCAGTACCAATTTGTACACCATTGCATTATCACTGTACCTATTGTCAGAAGAAACCTGTGTAGTGACACCTACTTGGTTCTTTCCACACCGTTTCAGCTGTTTCACAGGATATATCAATTATCATCTAAACACTGCAGTGTTCAACTCGGACCATTACTCTATTACCAATCGTGAGTAGCTGGTTGATTATCCAGCTTTATGATCCACGTTTTCAACGGGTTCATTTTTGCATTATACAATCTATTGACTTGAATTTTATTTATATGCTAATATCAATTTCAGCTCTCTTTACAATTCAGGGAATTGTGCATATTATTTTGTATGTTTTTTTATTAGTATTTATATTATACTTGTGATTGTTGTTATACATGCTACGTTTACCATGTGTGTTACATGATCAGGCTTATTCCAGTTTATATTAAGATCCTATACAGGATCTTTATTAATAAATGTTATTTTATATATACCCTATATTATCTGTCAATTTCTCCTTATGCAATTGAATGTGACCCTCTTTTTTGCTTTTTATATGGTACAGATTGTTGAATAGCGCAGACACACTTTTTTTTCATGCATTTGAACACCCCTGTACCGATTGAAATGAAACCAATGCGAGGTGATCCAGTTTGACCCTGCCCAGGTTTTAGGAGGTTTCGGGTCCCGGTCGGACCTCCTGTTGGTGTACGATGGGCAGAACTTTCCACTAGATAGATTTGGATGAACACTTCATAGACTGGTAACATTGAATCCCAGAAGAAATACTAAGGGGTTGAGGCCCCGGTCAGACCTCCTGTTGGTGTATGCTGGCTAAAACTTTGAGCCAGGGAGCCTGTTCTGGGCCCTCCAGTGGATGGATTTGGATAACGTTTAATATAAAATCAAAAACAACACTGGGCAGCCATCTAATGGGTGTGGGTGGAAGAACTTTTAAGCTGTTAATTATATGTTGACAGTTAAATCCAACTCATTAATAACTTGATAACTTGAAGATTTAAACACAGGTAACGCAGGTTACTTCAGCTAGTTACTATATAAATTATATAGACATCATTCTGAACTAGTATTTCTATTTAGTGAGACATGATTCTGAACTAGTCTTTCTTTCCAATTCTGCTTAATGGAGAAAACAGGATGCTATTGCTGTATGACTCTGAGCAGCACGCCCCGAAAAACAATTAGATTCATTTAATTTAAAATCCAAGCTTTGTCTAGTGAAAGAAGCAATCTTGTGAGGGTCAGTTTTAGTGACGTCTTTATGAAGCCGGCAAAAAACAGGGTTTGACTGTGAACAGCATCCACCAAACAACAAATATTTATTTTCTAGTCAAAGTAATTTTAAATTTGGTGAGGTGCAGCCCTAGTGACCTCTTTATTAACCGTGCAAAAAACAAAACGGGTGTTGTGTTTGAGTGTGAGCAGCAGTGTAAAAATAATATATTTCTTTCTTCTAAAATCAAAAATTTTTTCTCTGTTGTACTTAAAGTAATTTTGGGACAGTCAGTGACATCTTGGGCAAAAAACGGGGTGTAGTGCTTGAGTGTGAAAAACAGGGTGTTATTTTCTTTGACTCTGAGCTGCACAACCAGCCAAAAAAAATATACAATTAGTTTTTTAAGAAATAATTACTAAACTGCCGTGTATTTTTGCTGCTACTCTGTCACTAATTTTAGCCAGCCATTAGGCTGAAGACTTTGGCCAAAATTGGTGAAAATTTGGACAGTTATCATTAGATCATTAGAAAATAGACTGGAAATGACTGGAAATGAATGTTAATGCCATATATAGTAATATATAAGAGAAAAAACAGCTCAAAATTTACCTATACACATTTTAATTAAATCAATATCCAAAACCAAAACCAAAACCTTTCAGGATTTTTGGGCAAAACCAGTAACAAAATCAAAACACGGAGACACCTTAGAACCAAAACGACATCCAAAACCAAATTGCGGGGTCAGCACACATCTCTAGTTGTGCAATTAGGATCTGCATTTTTTTTCTTGAAATAGGAGACTAAAGTGGGAATTCACCTAAATATTTGTAAGAACATACAATAAGTTGGCTACTAATAAATGGAGTGTGTATGGTCTTTGCAGTTTGAGGATAGACATTAAAATAATATACATTAATAATGATAAACAGGTAAAAAGAATTAGATAAATGCATCATTAATCCCAGAGATACATGATTTTTCTCCTGCCACGGAATGCAGCAATATGGAAATGAACATGTTGTGATGAGTTTTTACCTTGTGATGGGGGTATGCAAATCAATTTCTTGAAAGAGGCTCACACTGACTAGTGCTAGAAGTGAGAAATTGTGACTAGCACACAGGCTGATGGATTGAAAACACTGCTATGAGTTCTGTGCCCACTAGTAAATAAATGCTACATAACAAGAAAGTTGGTCATTTAATGCACAGACAGATAAGTCAGGATATAGAGGGTTTTCTCAGTTGCATGCTGAATTGTCTTTGGTCAAGAATGTGCCATAGATGTGAAAATGTAATGTATTAAAAATATAAAAGTGCATAAACTGGTCAGACTAACAGGAATTAATAGACCACACCACATTATAAATTATTTTTGGGATGAACATTGATGGCATAAGGTTACAAATTTTTAAGAATCTTTATTCTTTTTTTTCCTCTTTTCAATTGTAAATCAATTTTAATCCAATATTTCAGTGTTAATTTCTCTGGATCCACCTCTGCTCCGCTTCCTTTATCAGTTGGAGTACCACAAGGCTCAGTCCTAGGTCCTCTGCTATTCTCTATCTACACCACTTCTCTTGGAAAACTAATAAGCTCCTTTGGGTTTCAGTATCATCTCTATGCGGATGATACACAAATCTATCTATCCTCTCCTGATCTCTCACCATCTGTGTTGTCTCGCGTTACTGACTTTCTGCCATTTCATCTTGGATGTCTTCTCACCAACTCAAACTCAATCTTTCAAAAACTGAATTAATAATATTCTCACCCAAAAAGAGAAGCTTCCTGCCTGACATTTCTATTTCTGTTGATAACATGACCATAAATCCCACCCCGCAAGCTCGTTGTCTAGGTGTAATCCTTGACTCACAACTATTGTTTATTCCCCACATCAACTCTATATCTAAATCATGTTGCATACACCTAAAGAACATTTCCAGAATTCGCACATATCTCACACAAGACAGCGCAAAAACATTAATTCATGCACTCATCATCTCCCACATCGACTATTGCAATTCCCTCCTCACTGGTCTTCCCAAAGTCAGACTTGAACTCCTACAATCTATTTTGCACGCAGCGGCTAGATTGATTTTCCTTGCAAACCGTTATTCCTCTGCTGAGCCATTCTGTCAGTCTCTACTTTAGCTGCTTGTATTTCAACGAATCCAATATAAAATTCTTCTACTAACATGAAAGGCCGTCAACAAAATTGCACCGAAATACATTTCCTCACTTGTCTCAAACTATCTCCCTACTCGACACCTCCGTTCTGCACAAGATCTACGTCTCTCTTCCACTCTCATCACATCCTCCAATTCTCAGTTACAGGACTTTTTCCCCTCGCACAGTAAGACTTTCCTCTGGTCTTCAAACCTTCTAGCGTTCTCTGAAAACTCACCTCTTCAGACAAGCTTATGATATTCCTCAACCACCATCTTAATCTCCCTAGATTACCCTATTACCACCCTCTACACAGCTAACACAAGACAACAACCCTCTGACCAACATTGCCACACTCACACAGCCCACTCAATACTTTTACCTTTGCATTCTAGCTGGTCCATTGTGCAATATGATGTAGCACATGCCCTTGTGTTTCAAACTCCCATTGTCCTATAGATTGTAAGCTTGGGAGCAGGGTTCTTTTACCTCTCTGTCTGTATGTATTACTCAGTATTATCTTATTAATGTTTGTTCCCAATTGTAATGCGCTACGGAATTTGCTGGCGCTATATAAAAAAATGTTGGTGATGATGATGAATCAATAATAATAATAATAATAATAAATAGTTATATTTTGATATTAATGGACTTTAAAAGTGCCTTCAACTCAGAATCTTTCTTTTGTATAAGCGGGATAATATTCGTTTTTCTGGTAGTGCATCACCTCAAACTAATAGGTGAGTTTCACAAAGAAGGGATGCAGGGTTGGTTCACTTCTTCTTGTGCAGATTATACATCTTTCTTTGGTGTGAAAGATGGAATGCTGGGAGCCAAAGGGAAAAGTCTGGGTCGCATAGAAACGACATAGCTAACAAATGATAGTTCTCTTGTGCCTGGCTCCCCTAAAAACTGTCTGTTACCTGAGGTGAGGTTCTCAGGTCACTTCATAGAAGAAATGCCCCTGGGATACATTTACAACTACTGTATGCACACTTTTAGGATTTCATTTTTAGTGTGCCTTATTCTATTACAAATGTACGTGCTACAACTCTATGTAGTCATTAATAAAGCCCATCAAAGACAAATCCATCACTGATCATACCTGGTCAGGTCAGTTAGGTTGTCACATGTGTTTTCTTTGGCTCCATGGGGCCATATGTAAACTCAATGGGGCCATATGTAAACTCATTTTGCTGATCTCCTGATCCACATCTACTCTGCATGAGCACAAACAGATCTTATCCTTTGCTCTGTGACTTGGTAACTATATAGTAAGAATATCATGGAATACATTGCAATGCTATTTTTAAATCTTAATGAAATAAAAAATATTTTTATAATATTTCCTCTTGCATTACAAAGGGAAATAAAAAGTCTGTTGGTGGTATTGTTTTTATACTTAACAATTTTACCTTGTAAAGATCTACTTCTGGAACAATGATCCCTTGCAAGATTATATTCATTAACATATTCTTTTGTCTGCCAATAAGGAAAGGGAACATTATTTGGATATATTCCACTGCCAAACAACTGCTTTCTTTCGTAAAATCACATCTTTGATTTTATCCAGGACATACAATTGCCCCTGAAAATTGTGACTTTGTTGCTTAGCAACCAAGATGCCTAAGCCACAGCTTTGCTTGATGATATGGAAAAGGTCAATTAATGTGTGGCAGGTCTGTCCTGATAAATATGTTACTGTGGCACCCACATATTTTTGAACTTCTGTAATACATCCCAATATGTTGTCTGGTCTTTACATTGTATTTCTCATTTTTTAATAAAAGCATAACGAAGACTAGAGGGGATGTCAAATGCAACAGAAAAGTATAACCAGAGGAGAAAAAAATGGCAAGGAAATCATCTGACTGCTGACTATCCTGCTGTGCTGCCTCGGGCTCTTACACATTTCCATTGAGTTATTTTATGATCAGGCCAGTATGTTATTGAAATATTATCTCTTTAGCCTTTCTCATTCTGGTAAGAAATGACAGTCTCAGAACAGTAATAGACACAGAATAAAATGTGAAGCCACGAATAAAACCTAGCTGGGTCAGAGAAGAACAGCTCTGCCTAGCGAAAAACAATACTTGATTACTCTTTCTAGCATTGCACGGACACATGCACTTAATGACATCACTGTGTTACATTGTTAATGAGCGGTATAGTAATTATCATGTTAATGGTATTAATGGAAAAAGAAACAGAGAAATTAATCCTTTTATATTGAAACTCCTTTAACAGCATCATTGTCTAAATATATATGTAAATTATATTTAACAACTTCCTTCAATTCAACAACCTCAAACATTAGCTGGGTGTAGAAATGTGTGTAGTGAGAGCAATGGGGTTCTGAATGGTGTCTCCAAACCATCTAACTTCCACTAAATCCCTGTCCAGGGTCGTACAAAATGATATATAATCAACGTACATGGATTTCATCCCCAAACAGGTAAAATATTTTTTTTGAGCCGTTTTGGTCTCTCTTTCAAAGGCTTAAGAAAAACTAACCACACTTGACTTCTTATTAAAAATATCATAGTCCGATCACAGCCCTTTATTATTTAGTCAGTGCCTTTGCTAAACTTTCAAAACGGACTCACAAAATATTTCCCACGTTTGGCATTTTGTTGGGGAATATCACATGTTTCTCCAGCGGTATTTGGCCTTAAATATTCTATGCAGAATCTCACCCAGTCACACCGCAGAGTAGAAAAAATTGGCGCCCTCACCCAAGTTCTATTCAATTACTTCCGTGGAATATAGAATTTACAAATTTGATTTGTGCAAAATTCCACAGCAACGTCGTTAGTGTAAAGCTAAGTTTAGTTCTAGCTTTATTGAAAATGTATAAATGTTTTCTAATATTTTTCCACATTTTTTGCAGATCATCCCATCATTGGTGTTGTTTCCATCTGGGACCGCAATCCCGCAAATAAGCATTTAGAGCATGCAGACTGGGAAGTAGGTGTATACAAATTAATGCATAAAATGAAATTTGTTGCACATCTATATGTTGTGGTCAGTAGATAAGTCTTTTCTCTATGTCCTTGTATAAATAAAAAGTCCATTGTATAGATGTTACATTTAATTTTTCTTTGTCTTTTACTACTCATTTAAATACTCTGAAATCTCTGTTTACTCTTAACTTATTAAAACTAAAAATACTAAGACTCACAGTCATGATTTCTATTAACTGTCACTTACATTCTCACTTAAACCATTATAACTTTTTTCTCAATTTCATGTGAATATAACTATTGATAATTTTACTAATGATGCATCCCAGTGCCAGCTATTACTCTGGTTGCCTATATTTTGCAGGGATTCAGTTCAAAACTACGTTTCTTAACAATACTGCACCTGACTATCTTCCTTACATTCTATAGATCTCAGGGGCAGCAATGTTTGGTTGTCAGAAGAGGAGACAACAACATTTTTACTAAAATTATTAAATAATAAATTTCAGGTACTATTTCTAACAAAAATACCAAAGATTGGATCGGTGCAGACACAATTTAGACTACTTTAACTCACATTTTCTCCACATAACACCTCTACTACACCCTCTCTCATTTATTCTCTGGAATAATACCTAACACTTGAAACAGAAATTCTGCCTGAAATTACCTGTTGAAATGCAATGTTTCTGCCATTTAACAAACTGTCCACAGTTTGTTTCAATAGTTATAGATGTTGCTACAAGAGCTCAGCTATTCACAATCTATCTGTTAAATGGCAGCAACAGCATGTTTCTGAGTTTTAAACAGGCAATTGCAGGTAGAACTCCTTTACCAAGTCTAAGGAGTTAATCCACCAAGTGGTAGTACACTTCATAGTGATTTTAATTAGGCAACATCATTTTAGATTGAAGTTACTGTTTAATTCTCAGCTATGCTGCCCCACTCACTACAATAAACCAAATTATACTATACTTTATCTGATATATAGTTACATAGTAAGGTTGAAGAAAGTCACATGTCTATCAAGTTTGACCATTCATAAGTTCAAATTGTGCTGATCCAGAGAAAGGCAAATCAAAATTGCCCATGCCACAGTTTACAAATTAGCCTCAAAGGAAGGTGGAGGGGTGAGGGAATCCTTCCTGGCCCCCAAAATGTCAATTCAATAAAAATCTTGGATCAATCACTCCCATAATGCCTTTTACTAGTTACATCTGTATATTGAATTTTGCACTGACATCTCTGACAAGTAGGAGTTATCTATGCAGATTTGTGATCCTATGTCACATAAATGATCTCTTCATGCCTCGTTACTTGCAGTTTGCAGCGTTGGAGACCATTGTATCCTTTACATTGTACAAATAGAGAAGTAGAGCAGATGTTTCCTCCTTACTTTCAAACGATTTACAGTGAATCATCTTAGCCTCTCTGTAAAATTTCAACTTAATGGAGTCCTGGCATTTCTGATGAGCTGGGTGCTTAATTTTATAGAATAACCTATTGAACAAGCTGTTCTTGGACATTCCCATCTCAACTAAATGTTAAAAGTATTAAAATTCACATTAGCGTACAAAGAAATTTTGCATGGGTAATCCTTTAATACAGTGTTTTATGGGTCTATTAACTGCACAGCAGCTGGTGACATGATGAATTTAATCCATTAAAATATTCAGTAAGAGGTTTAAAAGTCATCTTTTTCAAACACAATCATGCTTCAGGGGAAGTAAACTTCTCTTAGGGCAAGGAAAAAGGTGCTGGCTTCACACTGTCAGGAGGAAAAAGTGCCAGTTGGAATATATACACTAGATATGAATAACACCTCTAAGTAAATATACTATACCACTACATACTGTATAAACAAATATGTACACCTCACTTTAAACATACATTTATAAAACAATCATCTATGCATTTCAAATCAGATAAATTAGGATTGATTTATTGTTAGTTGTGGTTACAAAACATTGTCAAGTCCCACTCGACTACTAAACATGAATAGACATTATATTGCAAAGGTTAACACTTTTTAAGGCTTATTTAATATCACTGTGCAAATTGCACAATACTGTAAGCAATCCCAACAATAAGGAACTTGCTTCCATTGTTTTAAGTTGCACTATACTCCATCCTTTTATCCACAGTCATAAAGATGAGATTGATCCCCAAACAATTCCCAACCATATGAAGCACTAATATTAACATAGTTACCAAGTAAGCTAGGTGCTTGAACTAGTTGTAAATTATTTTTTTGCTAAGTGGCTGTAAATCTCATTGCTGGTGAGTAAATCAATTGGGGCACTTATGGAGGCAATTTTTCTCAACAGTCAGGGCCCCTATGTTTCTGGGCACAATAGCAACTGCATGACCTGTTGTATTTTTTTCATGGTTAGATACAATGTTTGAGTTAGATACAGTGGGGCTCATGTAGAGTTGGAAGTAAGATCTTTTTATTTGCGTAAAATATGAATTTCCGTATAAATCTGCAGATTCGATTACATCTTACATTTACCTCTAAGTACACTTAGATATATGGAACTGGGGGTAGTAAGGGACAGGCAAGCATTGGCCAGCTATAGTAAGGGTGCGATCATGCAATTACAGCAGTTAGAATCCATTCACAACCGTATCTCTTGTGGGTGCTCGCTTGTGCATAGTTCAGTGCTGTTGCTGATGATGATCTATGCAGTGTAAGTAAAGAATTAAATCCATAAATGAATTAAAAACAGTGTTCTCCAACCCAATGTAAACTAAGCACCTCATTGCCTGGGTTTGTTAACACTAATGTGGGTGGATGAATAGCACACAGTTCATACACCTGCCAAGGGATTCTCAAACAGGATAGTTAGGGTCAAAGTTTGAGCTTTGGTCCAGGCAGCAAAGAGGATAATCGGGGCAACAGGCTAAACCTCAATCCAGGAAGCAAACAGCATAGTCAGATACTAGAAGGCAGACAGTACTCAGTACAGCACAGAACTGGAGCACGGAAATACTAGCATGTGAACGCTATGAACTTTAAGGTATGAATGAAACAGGTGGCTATCTAAAGCAGCTGGCACCAATAAGCATCTGGTAAGACCAGCCCCAGATGACCGAAAAGCATGTGGCTGCAATCACTGAAAGAAAACACAGCAGACTTGCCAGCACAACAGCACCAGTAAAAGACACCAAAACACTGCTGTTCCTATCCTGCTTACTATATAACGCTGCCATCAACACACACAAACATGGAGAAGAGGAGAGAGGATAAACTGATAATACACTCATTCTCATTATTTCAATCTTGTACATGCTCACTCCACACACACTCACACATGTACATACACAGAAGAAAAGATGAAGTTATATCCAAGAAAGGATCATCGAAAGACAAGAAATTAATTTAGTAACAGAATAGGGTAAAACATTTCTGGATATAAACTGGAAAGTCTCTTCTGAGAGTGACCATCATATTAATTGATCTGTTAAACTGTGCTGTATTATATGTACTCTATGGTAAGATTTATATGTACCGTGTATATGATCTCAAACTTATCTTTGTGAAGCAAAATATTTTGTACTATAGATTTGTTTATGCGTTCATGATAACTGGAAGAAAGGAAGATTGAATAGTTTTTCTTTGCTTATAGTTTACATACTGTATTGTCAGCCCTTAGCAATATGACTGACTTTTTCCTGTTTTTATTAATTTTTTATATATAACTGGCTTGGGGGAGCGGAAGGGCCTGGGTCTCTGGTCTGGCTGTGGAGTAGCCTGTCCCTGTCCCTTACTGGTTTAGCTTCCTGTCTGAAAGTGTAGGGGTCTACTACTCTTAACTGATGCACAGGTTGGCTCCCCTCCTAGTTCTTCCCCACCTGTTCCTCCTGTTCTCTCCCTTCCCCTCCTGTTTCTTCTTCTCCTTCATATTGTGACCTATGATTCCCATCTTTGCTTTTACTGTCACATATGGTATATGACAATGAGAGGGAGGTTGGGGATCATATGTAACAAGGTACAGAAGGGTGGGGGAATATATGACAAGGGAAACGTATGGGGGCATGTATGAAAAATACTCTTTTCAGAGTTTCTATGAAAATAAAAATCCTGACACTGATCTTGTTTGATTTTGCACTTGAAGTGCAGTTTCAGTTAGTTGCCATAATTCTTGCAATAATTATTTTATGTTTACCTTACTGTAAATATAACGTGAAGACTGTGGAAACATTTATACCACATTTCTGTGGATAAGAGTAATCCAGGAAATGCGCTCTATTACTGGCTGTCTTTGTTCCTTTCTCTCTGTACAGAATGAAGTTTTATCGTTCAAGGCACATGTGATATAAGCATGACAATTTTAATTCATAGTTTTATATTTTTCTTTCTTTCTGGAACCTGATAAAAATAAGTGTGAATCCACATGCCGATGCATATAACCAGTTTAGTCACTAAAGTCCATGGTTTAAGATTTGACTTGCTAAATGTGTTTGATGTATATGCAAGTAAAAGAGATATTCACCTATATTGAATAATTAATTTTAAGAACAGGAGAGGTTAGATGGCATGAACTATTGATGTTTGGAAGATACCAATTTCCCCCCAGTACCTCTTTAACCAATCATTTTTCTATAGCAGTATTTCCCAACGGATAGGGTCATGGCCACAAGAAGAAGTTAGAACCCCTGTACAGCAAGTTCTTGGGGCTCCTCCATAGATGATTAGCACAGAGGTTGTGCACCTCCACATTCATCCTGGTCACACTGTGTTGTGGGAGTAGCTGCTCCTCTTTGGGGGTGTGCCTAGAACGTGAGAAGTGACAGACCGCTCCTACCTCCAGTACATGATACTAGCTTCAACTGAACAACATCTCCTATCATTTACCTTTCAATCAGGGCCTCCTCACAGCTGCCCATTACATGCCAGTCTCCGCTTGCTTGATTCCTGATATAAGCCACTGTTTGTAGTCCAGACTGGTACTGGATACAGCCAGTGCATCATCACAGAGGTCCAGACCTACTAGTACCGACATCTCCTAGAAACAGGACCTAACAGTGGCAGTGACTTCAGGAGAAATCCTGGACAGTGAGAGTTCAGTTCCCCTACATTGTTACTGCAACGCACCCCCGCCCGCTAAATCCAACCAACCCTCACCATAACACCCTCCACACAGCTTTGGGCTCTGGCCCTGGTACTTTGTACCAGCCCACAGTCCCTCTTGGCACCCCTTGATAGACTTCCTGGACATCACTCTTTTGCTGTTTGGAATATCATTCAAATGTATTTAAACCAGAAAAGTAATGCAAACAGCAGGAAACAGCAGAGCATTTGAATTATGGGAAAAGTTAATGGGTCGAAGAGGACTGTATAAATTATGTAATTTGGTAAAAAAAAAAATACAGAATACCGCATATGTAAACTATACAAGTACAGACAACACATTAAAAATGGCTTAAGAAAATGACCCCTTATTCATGACTGTGCATTGTTAATATCCGATTATGCTGACCTCAATGTAAAAATAATATTAATGGCTATCAATATAATATAATGAGACTCTGCTAAGAGCAAGGAAATAAGTAAAAAGGTTCCAGCTATTAAGAACATATAATGAAGCATAAAGTGTGATGTGAACAATTAACTAATAATTAACAATATAGTAATGATCCATATAATATGTACAAGTTAACCCGTGTATGATACACATGCATTCTAGTCAAATCAAGCTACTTAAGGTGTTAAAAAGGTTCTTGTCATGCATTTGGGGCTAGGCCAGGCCTCCTCAGGGGAAGAGCGTTACTTCCCGACATAAGCGCCCTTTTTTAACGTGGTTTTGTCCACATGTCACCACCTCATCATTTTTCTCCATCACCTCATCCTTCATCTTCATCGCTACATCTATCCAGATGTCTATCCAGACACAGGGATCTCTCTCAGCGGTCCTGAGTATCACACTCCTCTCGCTCTGTCACCCCCGGCAACCACCAACCCCTCCCAATTGTCACCCCCGGCAACCACCAACCACTCCCAACTATCACTTCTCCTTCAAGAAATATATATATATATTTTTAAAATCTTTATAAACACTTTTAACAATTAACAAATTAAATTAACAAATTAAAAACATCTTAGTATACCAAATTTCAGCCCTTTCTGAGTTTTTTTTCCCACACACACACACACACACTAAGAATTTAGTAGGTCAGTGTATAACTCCGCCCAGCAGGTGGCACTGCAGCTTGGTTTTTTTTTTCCACCCACACACAGACTAACACACGCCACTAGGCTTTTTTATTATAGATAGCCCACCAACACAAAGACAAATCTCCCAAACACGTGTCTGAGTTACCCACATGATTATTGCCGGAGTAGTAGTAGTGACCATAGAAAGTAATCCTTCATTTAGAATATGAGTTCAATACAATATATGGCAGACTGCAGAGCAGCCGATGGAAGAGAAGCCACATTGCACCCCTTTCATACATGGTCTTAATTCCATTAAAATTAGACCTGAACCAGAAATCTATTTAATGTTTGTTGAAGAAGAATACAAGGGTGACAGAGTTTATTAATTTTTGAAATACCTTTCTTAACTGATGCCAATTTGGTAAGTCTTACAATTGCCTTTAGCAGAGATTTTCATATACAGGAGCTGAGGAGGTTACTGACTTTAATAAAATCCATCTTTTATTACACCATTGTTATATTTTTTGTACACTGCAGGATGTGCTATCAACCTTAATAAAGCAAACCATTTAAATACACATTGTTTTCAGTTTTACATTATCTTTTAATATGATCAACACTATTAAACCATTAAATGCACCATTCCATTTATTGTCCTCTTTTATGGAATGTTTCAAATTCTATCAGCCTTAAAAAGCAAACATTTATATTTACAGTTTATCTTATTTTTAACCAAACCTCTCCTAAGAAACATACTTTTAACTTGCAGTGTAGTGCTATAACTTTGTAGGAGCAATCATAGGTTGCATTGTAAACTTTTGTCCTCTGCCAGAGGAGGTCTAAGACAGTGACAGATAGGACAACATTTTGTCACATATTTTTAGGACAGTATGAATGACTTGAAAGAAGCTCCACACTAATGCTATATACTGCCAGCTTATCCAGAAGTGCACATCTTGGGGGTTCCAGAACAAAGGTGTACTGACACTTGTGGTAACAGCTAATGAAGGTTGAGCACCACTGCATCCAACTTTCCTGAATCAACAAGATTAAATATCATTAATGAATAGCCAAGACAAAAAAAGTCTTATGGAAAAGCCATTGCTTAAGTAAGGAAATTTAAAAATCCCAATACATTTTTAAGACATTTTAGAGTTTACAGATTTCTGTATTCATGGAGTGGGCTTAAAGCACATCCAAGAGTACCATTCATTTCTAAACTTCAACAAGTTCTAAGTTCCCAGAGTGAAATATCTTTGAATCTATAAATATGATGTAGTTTATTGATTCAAGTAAAAATATGAAGAGTGTCTTTAGAACTGCAGTGTAGCAAAATTAATAATTATTTAATGTATTTAAAGTACACAAATTGTCCTTTAAACACACATCGCATCACCAAAAGATATAACTATTTAGCAGCCGATTGACAGTTATCTCTTATGGGAATGCCTACTCAGCAAATTCACTACTTGATTCTCGGTGGGTCTTATTATTAAAAGATAATTGTTGGTAAATACTACATAAGTGATCCATTAATAACTATTATACTAAATACATTTGAAATGCATTTACAGATGTCTATTATGCTGCAAATACATTTTAAAGACATGTTCTGTGGAAATAGAGAGCTTTTACCACTTGCTAAAATGTCATCAATGTCAATGTCTTTCATTGGACTTGGCAAGGCAGATGGACAACTCCAGTGAAGCAAAACTCCTTGAAAAAACATTTTCTGTTTACCAAGATAGTTTCATTGATTTTTATGGCAGATAACAGAAACATTATCAGATACTTGTGCTAGTATTTATACACGGGTGATTCAACTGTGGTTGTTGTGTAACCAAAGTTACTGTAGACAGAAGGTATCTTGACCAACTGGAGAAGTGTGCAACATATGTGCATTTGCAGATATTTTTATAGGTCTGTGCATAGACTTCCCTTTTCTTTTACTTTCATGTGCCTTCCCCTAGCAAGTTCTTCTGTGCAAGATCATTGTGGTTTAGGAACTGAGACTGATATGTGTATAGCTTGTGCAAGTAAAAACCTCACCACAAATCACAGTATAATATAATCTACTATAACAGCCTGCCCCTTCATTTATTTAATATGTTAAATTTTTATCACAATATATTGCTGGTCTTAAAGTAAGGGGGCATGTAGATGCTTTTATTTGTAAAATGTTGTAATTTATTTATTGTTAATATGCATATGTATGCAGATCATGTATGCAGTGTCCCTATATGATGTACGAGACATATTGGACATTTACTGATTTCCTCCACCTCTAAGGCTGTTTAAGCTTCATTAACAGCTTCATCCTGCAGAGATCATCTAATTTCTAATTTTCAGGGCACCATTTCCACAATGGTGCTCGTCCACCTTCCCAGATATGCCCCTCACCCTATGTAAAACATGCTCACTTCACATTGGGCACCATTTTTGCCAGGCGTGCACATGCACAGTCCCATAAATATTGACGGACATAGTTTCATAATGTCACAGCTGCTCTTGCAGGCATCTTCAGCTCCATCACTGATTCCTAAATGACTCCGACTGCTGCTTCACCAATCAATAGATTGACCAAAAGTGGAACAAGCAGCATTCAAGTAATGTTCAGAACTTAGTATCAGTGTGTGCTTATAACACATGTACAATAGAGATCAAAACATAGATGCAGCTAGAGGACAACCACAGGGAAAATGCCACTGTCTATGTACCCAAAATGAAAAAGAACAGTAAAACGCCACTAATACCTGGCATCCATGTGTCTTAAATTATGTTGATTAGAAATAACAAAGGTCAGGTTAAATTGAATAGGCCATTAGTGTACACAACAGAACAAATGTAAAAGTAACCAAGTAAAAAGTTTTTGGAGCCTAATTTTAATCCTGTTTCGGAATTCTGTGGTATAACTATTTCAAACAAATTACTGCCAGATGAGCACTTTCTATGGCATTGTTCATCAGTGCCAGAGAAAGGACACTTACATATATTGCACTGAGGTGGGAAATCACTACGCTGTTATGATTGCCCAAAGGCAAATGACAAGGGAGAATTTTTGAAGCATAACATGCGTAACTAGGGAATATGAACGCTTCCACCTGGGTATGTGTAAAGTAATCATCAGAAGCCCTCTGTGTGATTACATCTACGCTCCGATACTCGCTGGATTCGCTTATGAGAACGGTACTCTTGACACTGTTGTATTGCTATTAAATATTATTAGCCATAATCAGAATTGTTTGTCAAATACGCATCACATGCCATGTGAAACAAAATGATTATTGTTGTTTTAGAGGCCGCATAAATATATATGCATCATGTATATTTGTACTGGAAATTACTGCTTATGCTTTTAAACCCCTTCTGTTCCATTAACGTTCATTTGCACACAACCAAACAGCGGAGTAATGTATATTCTGCATGTAGACAATTTCACACTCCCATAATTTACTGATGAAATGTTCAACTGAGGTAAGATTTTCAGCAGTAAGTTCTATTCAATTTATAAGGGACAAACCATTATAAATGTTATGAGCTCTATCAAGGGCATTTTCTCCCTTAATGAGCATCTCGGAAAAGACATTGCTCAAGTGCAAAGGTTCTGCCTGAAACCAGCCACAAATCACATTTCACATTTCATTTATCAGGACCAGATATGACAGGATATCATCTAATCCCCAGGGAGCCATATTCATTAAAAAGAAATCTTAAGTAATTACAACAATTAATTGACTTGAAACAGATTCGGATGGAGAAGGTTTACATAATTCATTTGCCAGGGAAAACAAGCTTGAAAATGTATCCTCCCTGACTCTCTATGAATATGTTTAATTACAGTCACACTTTCTAGTAACACCCAGAAAGTACACAAATGCGCAGTAAACATAAGAGCACACAAGGCATACAGTGTACAACGCCAGAGACAAATGAGGTCTATTCTTCCAAGATGAGCAAAGGAAATAGTAATGTGAGATGAACAGAAACGTCAAGCTTTAATCACTGATAGTTTCAATTGGGCATACCTAAAAAATCTGTACAAAATCCACCATGAACGTCATTCATTCTGAGGGAAAACTGGGTGCAAAAATTGGTTATTGTATGACAAAACAAAACCCAACTGGCAGAGTCCACATCAGCATCAAAATGTTACAGTATGTTTGTACTTTGTAGACGTTTTACATTTTGTTGACTACACAACTAAGCTACTTTCAAACCTATGACTTCTTCAGACGTTGGTGACTTTATTAATACATACATTTCTCAGTTTTTTAAACAATATGTACATTATTTAAACAAATCTTGCTTTGGAACCGACTCGTCCCTCCTGCAACCCAGAACAAAATGTCAATAAAATGAATGTAAGTGCATGATGTTGGGTAAAAAGTAAGTGCAGTGATATAAAGGAAGTAAAAAGACACTCACAACTGAAATACAACAGCATATAACATTTAAATAATGAATAATAAAGAGACAAGACTGCTGGACATGAATGTAGCAAACAGAACAAAAGAGGTAGAGCTGTACAGTTGTATAACATAAGAAGAGTAATTTTCATCAGCATGAAACTAGTAGATGCAGGGACAGCTATTATTGAATTTATAAAGACTTCCTATACTTAGCTGATAACATTATAGGATACATTTCTGTGGTTGCACTGATTTTGTGAAAGTAAAATATGTAAATGATTCCAGCGGTAGCGTCAATTACAATTCTCACCCATCTCTGAAGACATTGAAGTAGAATAGTACCCCAGGAGTGAGGAAGGGGTGACAAGAGGTTCCAATGTCTGGGTTGTGTCTTCCTTGTGGTCACAACAGTCCCAGGAAGCTTGTAGGATAGTGATTATAGATTCACCCCATATGCACCCCCCCCCCCCTCCATTGCTTGAGTTATCACATAGCTTTCTAATTCACCTACTCAATTTTTGCTGCCTATATAGTTGTAAATAGTTGAAAATTAGCACTGACAAATTTTAGCCACAATGGGGATTGAACAGCACTGACTTATGAACAGTGGCTCATATTTTAAAGGTGGTTTTAGTTATAGAACTCAGGGGCTGATTTATCAATGTGAGAAACCCACTTTTACTGGAGAAAACAGGTTTCTTAGCCAGCTAAAGGACTTATCTTCACCTCATCCAATATATTAATGGGTAACCGACGGCAATAACCCCCATTGGGGGAGCCTATTCATCAAACACTGAGGTGCTACTTTGCTTTATTCTTTGAATAACTACTGTTCAAACTATGTTTTTACTTTATTTAAAAAAAACAAAAAACATTTATTTGTTATTCATATGAACACAACTGTAGTTCACTAGCACTGGGCTGCTCCTTCCACTTGAAACAGTATTTTCAAATCTCCCTTTGTTTGGCTCAAGTCAGTAAATAATATCACATCAGGCAGGTAGTAGAAGTAGCAGTTCAAGTGCAAAAAGTGCTGTGCTGTGAGCTACAGTGGCATCAGTATAATTAACTTGTATGAAAATAAATAAATAAATATTATTTTTTTTATTGCTAATATTTATTTATTTAGCATAAGTCACAGTGCTTTACAAATGGGAACAAACACAGCAATAAAACAATGATGGGTATTAACAGACTGAAAAAGAGGTCCTTGCGTGCATTTTGGTCTAACCAGACTGAAATGTGTAAAACTGCTTAGTGGGCAATGTGATACAGTCACAAAGCAATCTTGGGTTGGGTGTCAGAAGGCTGTTTTGGTATAGAAAGAGAATACCTATAAGTTTTGCATGAACCATGTAGAGGGGTGGAGGGGTAGAATAGTCTAGGAAAGTTAAGAGGGCAGTATGGGAATTTGATAAGCTTGCCTGAAGAGGTGAGTTATTATTATTATTATTATTATTATTATCTTTGACTTATAAGGCGCCACAAAGGTCCGCAGTGCCGTACACTACATATACAGAAAACAGAACCAAGACACAACATGATACAAAAATATATACAAACACAGGTGACAGGGTAAAGCAAATCAGATTATATCTGGGACAGATAGTGAAAGGGGTGGTAGAAATCAGCGTGAAGAAGGCCAAAGCTTAAGAAAACAGGGAAAACAGGGCTAGTGAAGCAGGCCAAGAGGTACAGAGGATGAAGGAACAGTAGAAGTAGCACACAAGGAAAGATGGCCCTGCCCATGAGAGCTTACATCCTAAAGGGAAGGGGGAGACACAAATAGGGTGGTACTAACTGGGGGAGAGAGCCAGGACAAGGAAGTTAGGAGGAGGACTGATAGACTTGAATAAATAAATGAGTCTTAAGGGCACGCTTGAAGCCTTTGAGAGTAGATGCTAACCTGATGGAACATGGAAGATCGTTCCACAGCAGGGGAGCAGCCCAGGCAAAGTCCTGAAGAGTTTTATGGGTATGTTTGGAAGCTGGAGGAAAGTCTTGTTGTGCGAGATAGGGAATTCCACAAAGTGGTGCAGCCCATAAAAAAGTCCTGATCCTAGGAGAGGAAGCAGCTAAGTGTGTGATGAGAGTGTGGGTGGGAGTGGTCAAGTTGAGAGATATTTTGAAACAAGTGAGGAGATGTGTGCTGGTGCAGTTTTATTTATGGCCTTGTATGGTAGAGAAGTATTTTATAATAGATTCAGACAAATACAGGCAACCAATGTAGGAACCGACAGCAATATAAGTTTGTTCTACGAGGGAAATTAGTTTACCCACTGCATTCAAAATAGATTGTAAGGGTGAAAGTTTGGTTAGTAGAAGACCAGTAAGGAAAGAATTGTAATAGTCAGTGCAGGAGATAATGAGTGCACGAATGAAACATTTTGAGGTGTCTTTTGTGTGATACGTCTGTATTCAGAAAATGTTTCTTAGATGTAACTTGTGATATCATCCCCATATGATTCTAAAATCTAGAGGAGCTTATTAGTTTTCCAAGAGAAGTGGTATAGAGAAGAGAAGAGGGCCTATGACTGAGCCTTGTGGGGCTCCATCTGATAGAGAAAGCAGAGAGTTGTTGGATCCAGAGAAACTAACAACGAAAGAACATTTTAATAAGTAGGATGACAGCCGGATAGGACAGTATCCTGAAGACATAAGGAATATACTATTTGTATGAGAAGTGAGTGGTCAACAGAGCAAAATGCAGCAGAGTACAGGAGAATTAAAAGTGAGTATTGACCTTTAGTTTTAGCAGTGCAACCCCTGCAGAATTTTGGAAAAGAAAGTCTGACTGAAGTGAGTCTAAAAGGTTGTGTGAGAGAAGAAAGTATGTGCGATGAGCATAGGCTAGCCTCTCAAGAAGCTAGGGCCTGATTCATTAAGGATCTAAAATGAAGAGGATCCTTATTTCAGTCTCATGGACAAAACCATGTTGCAATGGAAGGGGTGCAAATGAGTGTTCTGTTTTGCACATTAGATAAATACTGACTGTTTTTTCATGTAACACACACATATCAACTTTAAATTTCAGTGTAATTTCAAATAAGCTATCAAGTATTTGTGTGTTACATGAAAAAACAGTCAGTATTTAACTTTTGTGCAAAACAGAACACTCATTTGCACCCCTTCCATTGCAACATGGTTTTGTCCATGAGACTGAAATAAGGATCCTCTTAAGATCCTTAATAAATCAGGCCCTAGGAGAGGTACGGAAGTTGAGGGTTGGGATGGTAATCTGAGAGAGCGTTAGGGTTAGAATTTGTTTTTGTTTTGTCAGAATAATGATGCTTGAATAATGATGGAAAGATACCAGTGGAGAGAGAAAGGTTACAGATTTTAGTTAAGGCTGGTATGAGTAGAGTACATAGAGATCAACCTATTTGTGAGGTTATAGGGTCGGTGAATAGGTAATAGAGTAGGAAGTGAAGAAGGGATACTTAATTTGCATTTGTGCAGGGAACACATTGAATTGTTGGTTGGTAAAGGAAAAGGATAACATTTCATGTAGGATATTATCAAACTTGTACTTGAAGTTGGAAGTAAGATCTTGGGCATTGATGGTAGGGTAGAGTTGATAAGAGATTTAAATGTATTAAACAAGGGTGTGGAGTTAGAAGCCTGAGCAGAGATGAGAGATTGTTTGGTAATGTCCATAGCATTTTGATAGGAGTCGTAGATATATTTGGGGAAGTCATAAGAAGTACAAGACTTTTCCAATGCCTACTTTGAGAGAAAGTTTTTAAAAGCATCTTTAGCATTTCTTTAATGTGACATTTTCGTTGGTGCGGAGTGTAAAGTGTAGCTGGAGTCAATTGGTCAAGAGTTATTGCTAGGGTTTGGTCAAGATATGGTACTACCAGATCAAGAGAGGAGAATGTAGCATTGTCTACAGAAAATAAGATCAAGGCTGAGAAGTTTAGATAGAATAGTTTAGAGTCACAAGGAGAATTTGAATAATCAATGGGGATGTTGATATTAAACCAAGATGATGGTGGGAATATCAGAAGATAAGAAATGAGGAAACCAGGCAGAGACATATTCAAGAAATTGTCAGAGTGATTCAGGGGGATGTTAAATCTCAGCAGAGAGAATGCATTGAAAATCCAGATATCATGTACTACAAAAGATAGGAAACTGAGTGATAGGACACTTGGTAAACCTGTAAACGTGCAAAGTGGGAAAGAAGTAGTCCAAACCCACCTTTTTTTTTGCTACCAGGCCTGGAGATGTGGGTGAAGTGGAAACCAGTGTGTGAGGTTGCTTGAAAGAAAAAGGTCATGCATGGAGGTTAGTTTGCTACAAACAGAGCATGCATTCAATAGGGTAAATTTAAATTTAATTTTATCAGTGATAGAGGAGAGATAATGTGCTTAAGGTTTGCTGGAATTCTATAGTGTTCTGAATCAGAATCATATGTATGAGAGATGTAGTAGGGACCTAGATTTGGTGATTTATCAAAAGATAAATATATGCTACAAGAGTCCTGAAGAACTAGTGCTGTATAAATGTCTAATGTGATCACACAAAGCACATCCAATACTACTTGTCCAGCCAGATGCCGCAAAAATTATTATGCATTTATTTGCAGGATAATTATTTACAAAGTCTCTTGTAAAATCCTGCTGTATATACATCCAATCCAATTCACTGTAAGGTACATCTCTGAAACACATTTCCTGTTGCAAATTAATCACTTCTGTGTCACCAGACTTACCATAGGCCTATCTCTCTAGAGATATATCCTGTACTCAAGAACATTACATGTTTCTTCCTCTCCACCTGGGCACTTCACTCCAAACATCCGACTCGACCAGCACATGGGATTATCCTTCTCTTGTTCAGCTGTTCAGCTCCTGATTTCTCTCAGTTCAGGGCGTCATACACTCCTACACCACCAGGGGGCCTCACATATTGTTGTTAAGCCAAACTTCTCTAGTCACAATAATATAGGATATATATCTATCTTACATTGAAAAAAGGAAGAATAATACATGAAATATATTTAAATTGAAAACACAAGATTTAACCCGACTCTTTAATGTGCCCATTTTTATTGATAATAACAGTTTTCTTACTACAATGATTTAACATCAATGCATAACACAAAAAATATTACATTGGGTGTGTCAGTAATTGTATTACAACACCGGAAAGGTTGTAAACACAGTTGTGTATGCGTGAAAGTAGTAATGATGTGTAAGGACTTCAAATGCTAATGCCTCTATGATTGTTAGAAAACCAATATAAGTCTGTTAATACTACCAATAAAATATATTTTATTTTTGGTAACAAATATGAACACTAAATAAAGCAAAATTATTTTGTTATTGTTTCTTCCATATATATGCACAGTATTGCGAAATAAATCAGATCAAGGAAACTGGTGTCATGTAATAATCCGAGTCAACATCCATTGAGCATTGTATATGTGTGCAGATTCTTTCCTCTTTCATTGATTCAGATTTGATTCAATATAAAACATGTCATAGCATTATCATATTCAGCTTACATTTACACATTTTTATATCATCCTCTTCAAAAGATTCTCCTTAGCTGGAATCAGGTGCATTAAAGTAGATTACATAGTGATTCATGTTAGTTATCACAGATTTTATACCTAATATACCAGGGAGGAAATGTAAAAGGAATATAGAAGACAAGGACTTGCTATCTCTTCATCTACATTTTCTCAATAATGTTTTAGAGATGTTTGCTAATGTATCATTCATTAACCATCAGCCACTATCAAAAACATCATCTATTTCGCAAAGTGGACATTATTGTGGCATTAAATCATTTCACAATATACCTGAACTGCTCCACATGATGGGCCTGGCTTGACTGCACTGAGATGCCTTGAGGGGAATCTTTTCAGCAGTAATGAGATACGAGGCCTGTCTGTGATGAATATGATATTACTCGTGTCAGTGGCTGTGGACCGCACTTACAATACTAACTCCTAGAGTTATCCTATTTTTTTTTTTCACATTGCAAAGGAACTCAGGCAAAGCATTATTAACCCAGCAAATGAAGCCCTAAAGATCACACAGTGTGTCCATTAGTAGACAAAAACGTGACTAATCCAATTTCTCTTGGTATGAGTGATTCTAATATTTTCTTTTGAAACATCTGGAGCTCTCAGACCCTGTGTTACAAATGAACTTGAAATTTTCTTCTCTTTCCGTGTCTTTTAGACAGCAATAATTGCAGCATTTTTCCTGGGTATTTTATTCTTTTCCCTCACCTCCCGACCTCTTGAGAGGTGATTAAAATAATGTCCCTGACTGGCAGCAGCTATCGGGCTGGATGCTACACAAGCTTTAATCATTTAATATTTATAAGAAAACCTGCTCCTGATAATGTGGGTCAGGATGCTAATGTATAAAATATACAGAAGATATGTTAAAAGCTTGCAGGCTTAGACCTTGCACAGTAATGATCCCTGTCACAATGCCCCAGCTGCAATAAGCATACTGATGGCTTTAATTGTGTGATTGCTGCGTGGTCAGGTGTTTGTTTATGAAAATAATATTTCACATGTAAATTTCACACAGCGGCAGGGCATGCAATACTGTGAATAATGTTAAATGTTTGGCTTGCATTCAGAACAATCTGTATCTTACAGGATGTTAAATGTGAACTGCTTGAAAGAGAAAGAAAAAAATCCGCAGCACGCTGCATCATCAAGGCAACTGCAGGGGCCTCGTCCTAATGTAGTTCTTCTGCCTATGTAATTTCATCCAACTACAAACTAATTAAAAGTAATCAAGTAATTCACATCTGTCAACTCTGCCAGAAAATATGGAAGTCGCATGACTTGGAACACTCTCCTTCTGGTCTCATAAACGCAGCGATCAGCGATCTCCATTCTATACTGATCAATATTTAGCCCTTAAATTCTATACTGATTTCAGATGGTCTCTACATTGATCCAAAACCAGGCACTATGTTATATGTTATTTACTGAATGAGCTGTGCATTGAACAGTAATATTGGTCGCAGATTGGGCTCTGTATTGTATACAGGTTAACCAAATTAGCTCTGCATTATAAACTATTCACCAGAATGAACCGTACATTGTGTACTTGTCCCCAGAACAGGCTCTGCAGTGTATACTTGTTACCAGAATAGACACTGTATTGTATACTTTTAGAGATGATTTGCTGAAACCTATAAGCATGGGAAAAAAATACCTTCTTCCGAATAGGTGAACCATCTATTGGTTTGCAGTCCAGATAAAGAGAGAGGGAGAAGAAGTTGTTAAAAAGGTTGATGTGGAAGACGATGAAATAAACCAAAAAAAGTTATATGAAGATGATGTCACAACAAAGGTTTGTGTTTGTGTTACACAGTATACACATTTATAACTATAGATTGTAAGCTTGCAAGCAGAGCTCTCTTAAAACTTTGTCTGTTTTACCCAGTATTGTTTTTACTGTTTGTCCCCAATTGTAAAGTGCTTCGGAATGTTATGGCGCTATATTATAAGTAAATGTTGTTGATAATGATGATATATAGTAAGCACATTGATAAACCCATGGGGACCATATGCTCCACTTAGCTGATTTATCAAAGGGGAAAACTATGTGGCTTTATTCCGTTCTAGACATCAAAGACGATAACACTGCTACTGCCAGTGATAACCCCCGTCAAGGGTAAGTTTCTCCATCTTTCACCGGTGCAATAAATGTTCTGTTATCGCCATCTAGGATGGCTATAACTAGAGATGCTCAGGCTCGGTTCCCTTAGAACCGAACACACCCAAACTTAGCAGATCCAAGCCGAGCCAGTACTTGCTGTAAAATTGCAGAGATAACTGACTTTATATTGCTGGATATAAGCAGCAAAGAAAAATCAGCCTTTTAACCATGATCTGGACTCTATAGATAAATAAACCCCTTTGTCTTAAAAGCCCTGCAGAGTGGTTCTAGTGTCAGCCATTCTCTGAATAATAGTGTTACTGATGGTTACCCACAATCTTGTTTCAGCGATACATACAAAGCCACACTCTTCAGGACCAGAGTTGGATTAAGGCTTTTGGGGGCCCAGGGCACTAATGACATGTGAGCCTCTATGGTCTAAAATACATAGTGCCATCAATCAGTTATTTACTAACCCAATTTTGAGTCAAATGGTTCTGAATATACTATGCATTTATTCCCCTTAATTATCTAAATTAATAATAGTGCCCTTTGATGATTGTATTTTTAAAATTGTATCTCCTTGATTATTGTAATAATAATCCCCCATAATGTTTGAAATTAATTACAGGGCTCCATTCAGGAGTGTAATTCATAATAGTGCCCCCATAATGATTGTAATTAATAATATTGCCATCTTCATGAGTGTAATTAATCATAGTACCCCATGATGAGTGTTATTATTATCAGTGGCCCTTTGATTATTGCAATTAATAACAGTGTCCCTTGAAGATATACTTAACTTAGGGTTTCTCTCTTCTTTGTTCTATCCGCACACTATACGCAGAGGCTCCTAGTGCCCTTAAGTGTTGCGGAAGTGATGTAATAACACTGCGACTCTTAAGGGAGCCAGGAGCCTCTGCCTTAACTTCCCCCGGCAGCACCTGCTCGCAGACAGGTGCTGCCACATGAAGCACCCCTAGTCTGGGAGAAAGCTGTGATTTTGATTTATCATTGAAATTGTAGATCTCAAACATCTCATAGATGTTGAAAAAGACATCTTACAGCACTGAAAATGCAGCAGTGTTCATAAGATGACTATAATATCCTTCTCTGTGGGTTTCATATATACACTAAAGTTAAGCTTGTGTTCGTATTAGATATCACATGAGAATAGATAGTGGACTGCAGGAGCACAGAAGGGAGGATGAATCCTACTTTTAAAGATGCTAATTAAAATCCCCCTCATCAAGGCGATAACTGTAATTTTTTTATTGCCATTTAACGCTTGACAAGTGTTACATCTCACGGGAGACGTCTATTAGTCAGTGTTGACACTGGCCTTCCTAGGGCGCAGAGTCTAACGGACCCCCCAGTCTTCTCCAAGAACCGCCGCTAGGCGGGATGGGTGTAACTGCCGGAGACTTGCAGGTTGCGGCCCCTAGATTAGCCCACCGACATAATAGAAGGAAACCAGGAGATGGGTGATCCAGCGGACTGACTCAGTGGTGGTAAGCTAGGCAGGATAATTAGCTGAGGATAACAGCACAGAATATGGAGTCCTGATGCGTCTCAGTGAGGTTCCGGGCCAGATACACTGGAGCTAACCACTGGTAGAAGAGTCGCATGGTGGATACCCAGAAGTACAGCTTGGCAGTATAACTGGAACACGGGCAGCTGAGAAGAATAAAGGAGGAGCCGGGTCGGATACACTGAAGTACAGCCGGGTCGGGTACACCGTAATTCAGCTGGGTTGGATACACCAGGGAGTGAGCAGCAGGATGGTCAAAGGATAGGCAGGACAGTTACACAGTGTTCAGCCGGGTTGGATGCACCAGGGAGCGAGCGAGCAGGAGAATGGTCAGTAAGGCAGAGGTCATACACAGGGAGATAAGCAGAATCAGCACAGCAACTCGAAGGGGAAGCAAGATGCCAAGTTAAACTTGTTGCTCTGACACGGGCAGTGTGTCAGAGTGAGGTAGAAATAGAAGAGGGGTTTGAATTATCCGCCTCTCGATTCACATGACCGCAGCAAGGCACCACCCAGAAGCACGGTGCTTCGGCTGCGATCACACGGAAAGGTAAGTTCCTAACAGTACCCTCCCTTAGGGGTGGCCTCTGGACACCCTATAAGGTTTTTGAGGGAATTTAGCATGAAAGCTTCTTAACAGATCTGGGGCATGAAGGTCTCCAGCAGGGATCCAGGAGTGCTCCTCAGGTCCATAGCCTTTCCAATCAACCAGAAATTGTAATGAACCTCTGGAAATACGAGAGTTTAGGATCTCATTGATCTTGTACTCCTGATCTTGCGTGGAAAGTGCTGTAGGCGGTTTATTAGAAGAAGAGAACTTGTTAATAACAAGTGGCTTTAGAAGAGATACATGAAACACATTAGGAATCTTCAAGGTGGGAGGTAGAATCAGTCTAAAAGCCACCGGGTTGATTACTTCAGAAATTTTGAAGAGACCAATGAAACTGGGAGCGAATTTCCTGGAAGCAACCAAAAGGCTAAGGCTCCGCGTAGACAACCATACTTTGTCACCGGGAGAGAGTAAGGGTGTAGGTCTTCTCTTTTTATCATACGAATTATCACTAGAGGCGGAGGTTTGAAACAGTCTGTGTTTGATTAGATCAACCCAATCATCATGTTTAGGCGAAATATAGCATCTGAGGAATTTTTCAAGTTCCTGATTGGTTCTTTCATTGAGGCCATTAGTTTGAGGATGGTAAGCAGATGAAAAATTGAACTTGATCCCACAGACATGAGAAAATGCCATCCAAAATCTTGCCACGAACTGAGTTCCACAGTCCAAGGCAATCACATCCGGACAACTGTGAAGATGAAAGACCTCCTTTATGAACAATTGTGCCAGAACAGAGGCAGATGGTAGACCCTTGCAAAGGCACGTAATGAGCAGCCCGGGAAAAGTGGTCTGTGATGACCCATACCACGGAGAAACCTTTGGAAGTGGGCAAATCTGTAATAAAATCCATGGAGTGATCATTCCACGGACGATCCAGAATAGGAAGCAGATGCAATAGCCCATAAGGAAACTGCAGAGGGACCTTATTTTGAGCACAAGTGGAGCATGCAGCAACAAAATCCTGCACATCAGAGTATACAGAAGGCCACCAATAACTACGCAAGATTAACTCCTTGGTTTTCTTGATACCCGAATGTCCGGAAAAACGGGATGCATGGGCCCACTTGAGAAGCATGGGATGCAAATGGGGAGAAACAAAGGTCTTTCTATGAGGAATAGCTAGGTGAGTAGAAGTAGTGGCCACAATACATTCTGGGTCCAGAATAAGTCTAGAAGAATCTTCCTTTGCATCAGTGGAATGCAAAGGACTCGCTTCCTGTCCAGTCTCAGTCTCCCGGCTGCCGTCATGACGACCGGGACGTCATTTCCTCTTGGTCCCGGCCATTGCCTAGGCAACAGTTGGGACGCTCTCAGACCTTAAGCGCCACGTCCCGGCATCTAGGGCAGCCGGGCGCGTGCGCACATTCAATCTAGTTATAGCCCAGCTGGGCTAAGTATTTCCTGCTGTGCAGGACAGTTTCTCGTTGGCCCTCCCTGCCGATTATAGTCCCTGCTTCAGTGCATGCTACCCTGCTGTCTGAGCTATCTGCTAGTCTTTTTGATCCTGATTACTGTTGCCGACTGTCTGCCTGGATTCTGACCTTGTTTATTGCCTGTGCCCCTTAACCTATTGCCTGACACTGACGCTGCCGTATTGCATGTGACCCTGAACCTTTGCTCGGATACTGCTACTGCCATACTGCCTGTGACCTGTTTGACCACTGGCCTGGACCTAGGCGCTACTGTTACTGGCGACCTACACTACCTCTGCCTGTATCTTCACACAACTTCTACGTGTGCACCAGCGCTGCGTTCCCAGGCTATCAGCTCCTACTACTAGAGTACAAGAACTGGTGGCATCAGAGTACCTTTGAGCGCATTTAGCTCTACGGGAAAAGCGGTTCCTATAGGTGAAGGCCTCTGAAGCGGTTCTAGGAGCTGATACCTGGGGCGTGAGTCATAACATAGAGTCAAAAGAACGAGAGAGGGCATCTGCTTTTTTGTTTCTGGAACCAGGCCTAATCGTGATAATCATATTGAAATGGGAAAAAAATATTGACCACCTTGATGAGGAATTAGACAAGATGCGGATTGTAGATATAGAAGATTCTTGTGATCAGTATATATCGTTATAGGAAATATAGCTCCCTCCAAGTAATGTCTCCATTCCTCCTTGGCTAATTTGATGGCAAGAAGTTCCCTGTTCCCAATACCATCATCTTTCTCCACAGTGGATAATTTTCGGGAGAAGAAGCCACAAGGAGAAAGTTTCCCAGAGGAGTTCTTTTGCGATAATATAGCTCCAACTCAAATAGAAGATGCATCTACCTCAAGGAAAAAAGAAAAAGTGGGATCAGGCTGTCGCAGGATAGGGGCGGAGGTAAAGGCTCCCTTTAGAGAAGTAAAGGCTTTCACAGCTTCAGGTGGCCAGAGTTTGGAATTTAGACTTCTTAGTCAAAGCGGTAATGGGTACCACCAAGGAATAAAATCCTTTGATGAACTGTCTGTAGTAATTGGCGAACCCCACAAATCGCTGGACCGCCTTAAATCCCACTGGCTGGGGCCACTCCAAGGCTGTCTTCAGTTTTTCAGGGTCCATTAGAAGACCAGAACCAGAAACCACATATCCCAAAAAGGGAAGATGATCCTTTTCAAAAACACATTTTTCCAAATTGCAGTATAATTGATGCTGACCAATCGGTTAAGTACTAGGGAAACATGCTTCCGATGAGAAATGATATCAGGAGAGAATATCAGGATATCATCGATGTATATTACCACAAAGAGATAAAGGATATCTCGAAAAATTTTGTTGATGAAATTTTGAAACACTGCAGGGGCATTACACAACCCAAAGGGCATAACCAAGTACTTGAAATGTCCATCATGAATGTTAAATGCTGTCTTCCATTCGTCCCCGCACTTGATACAAATTAAATTATAGGCACCTCTGAGATCCAGTTTGGAGAACACAGAACCCCTAATTCTGTCAAACAGCTCGGAAATCAAAGGTAAAGGATATTTGTTCTTCACAGCCATGGCGTTAAGGCCTTGGTAGTCGATACAGGGGCAAAGTCCACCGTCTTTCTTTTTAACGAAGAAGAAGAAGCCGGGCCCTGCAGGGGAGGTGGTTTTCCTAATAAAGCCCCGTTTAAGTTTTTCCTCAATATAAGCTAGAGATGAGCGGGCTCGGATATCTGAAATCCAAGTCCACCCGAACGTTGCCGATCCGAGCCGGATCCGAGACAGATCCGGGTATTCCCGCCAATTGCAAAACTGAAACCGAGGCTCTGAGTCATAATCCCGCTGTCGGATCTCGCGATACTCGGATCCTATAAATTCCCCGCTAGTCGCCGCCATCTTTACTCTGGCATTGATCAGGGTAGAGGGAGGTTGTGTTAGGTGGTCCTCTGTCCTGCTATATCTGGTGCTGTGCTGTGCTATGCTGTTCAGTTCTGTGCTGTGCTGTGCTGTGTTCTGCTCAGTCCAGTGGTGCTGTTTCCTGTGCTCTGTCCTTCTGAGTTCAGTGGTGCTGCTGGGTCCTGTGCTGTGTCCTGTTCAGTCCAGTGGTGCTGTGTCCTGTGCTCTGTCCTTCTAAGGGCATTGTTATTTTCCCATTATTCCCAAGTTAAAAAATTTTTTAAAAAAAGTTATAAAAAAAAAAAAAAAAGTAATTATCAAAAAAATTATTTAAAAAAAAATATCCAAAAACAATCCTGCAGTATAAGTCCATTGGTACTGCAATATTACAAAGTTCACTCATTCTGCAGTATAATTCCAGTGGTACTGCTATATTACAAAGTTCACAGATTCAGCAGCATAAGTCCAGTGGTACTGCAATATTACAAAGTTCACTGATTCAGCAGTATAAGTCCAGTGGTACTGCAATATTACAAAGTTCACTCATTCTGCAGTATAAGTCCATTGTTGTTACTGCCATATTACAAATTTCACTGATTCTGCAGTATAAGTCCAGTGGTACTGCAATATTACAAAGTTCACTCATTCTCTAAGTCCAGTGGTACTGCAATATTACAAAGTTCACTCATTCTGCAGTATAAGTCCAGTGGTACTGCAATATTACAAAGTTCACTCATTCTGCAGTATAAGTCCATTGTTGTTACTGCCATATTACAAATTTCACTGATTCTGCAGTATAAGTCCAGTGGTACTGCAATATTACAAAGTTCACTCATTCTCTAAGTCCAGTGGTACTGCAATATTACAAAGTTCACTCATTCTGCAGTATAAGTCCAGTGGTACTGCAATATTACAAAGTTCACTCATTCTCTAAGTCCAGTGGTACTGCAATATTACAAAGTTCACTCATTCTGCAGTATAAGTCCAGTGGTACTGCAATATTACAAAGTTCACTCATTCTCTAAGTCCAGTGGTACTGCAATATTACAAAGTTCACTCATTCTGCAGTATAAGTCCATTGGTACTGCAATATTACAAAGTTCACTGATTCTGCAGTATAATTCCAGTGGTACTGCTATATTACAAAGTTCACAGATTCAGCAGTATAAGTCCAGTGGTACTGCTATATTACAAAGTTCACTCATTCTGCAGTATAAGTCCAGTGGTACTGCAATATTACAAAGTTCACTCATTCTGCAGTATAAGTCCATTGGTACTGCAATATTACAAAGTTCACTCATTCTCTAAGTCCAGTGGTACTGCAATATTACAAAGTTCACTCATTCTGCAGTATAAGTCCAGTGGTACTGCAATATTACAAAGTTCACTCATTCTCTAAGTCCAGTGGTACTGCAATATTACAAAGTTCACTCATTCTGCAGTATAAGTCCAGTGGTACTGCAATATTACAAAGTTCACTCATTCTCTATGTCCAGTGGTACTGCAATATTACAAAGTTCACTCATTCTGCAGTATAAGTCCAGTGGTACTGCAATATTACAAAGTTCACTCATTCTCTAAGTCCAGTGGTACTGCAATATTACAAAGTTCACTCATTCTGCAGTATAAGTCCATTGGTACTGCAATATTACAAAGTTCACTGATTCTGCAGTATAATTCCAGTGGTACTGCTATATTACAAAGTTCACAGATTCAGCAGTATAAGTCCAGTGGTACTGCTATATTACAAAGTTCACTCATTCTGCAGTATAAGTCCAGTGGTACTGCAATATTACAAAGTTCACTCATTCTGCAGTATAAGTGCATTGTTGTTACTGCCATATTACAAATTTCACTGATTCTGCAGTATAAGTCCAGTGGTACTGCTGTATAACTCCAGTCCAGTGGTACTCTCCTGTGCCGCATATAATTTTTAAAGGCTTTGCCGAGTGTGTGTGGCTTCGGGGTACACTCTCTTGTGCTACATATAATGCAGAACAAAAATTTGGAGGATAAAGTAGGGAAAGATCAAGACCCACTTCCTCCTAATGCTGAAGCTGCTGCCACTAGTCATGACATAGACAATGAAATGCCATCAACGTCGTCTGGCAAGCCCGATGCCCAATCTCCTAGTACAGGGCATGTAAAATCCAAAAAGCCCAAGTTCAGTAAAAGTAGCAAAAAGAGAAACTTAAAATCATCTGAGGAGAAACGTAAAGTTGCCAATATGTCATTTACGACACACAGTGGCAAGGAACGGATTAGGCCCTGGCCCGTGTTCATGACTAGTGGTTCAGCTTCACCCAAGGAACTAAGCCCTCCTCCCCCCCTACAAAAAATTTAAGCGAGTTAAGCTGTCAGCAACAACACAGCAAACAACTCTGCCTTCTAAAGAGAAATTATCACAAATCCCAAAGGCGAGTCCAAGGGTGTTGGTGGTTGCGAAGCCTGACCTTCCCATCACTGTACGGGAAGAGGTGGCTCCTTCCACCATTTGCAGCACGCCCTCTGCATATGCTGGAAGGATCACCCACAGTCCAGTTACAGATTTGGCTAATGAAGGTGTGAAAGTTGTACACCGGGAGGAGGATATTGATGTAGCTGGCGCTGAGGAGGATGTTGATGATTATGATGCAGACAGATACCAAATTGCCTTTCTCAATTTCTATTTATATTCTAGATTATATAATTGCTGAATAGTTTTCTATTTTACTCCTAGTGGAGAGGGGATCTGATGCAGACAGATACCAAACTGCCTTTGTCCATTTCTTTGTATATTTGAATTTCTAGTTCTACAGTCTATGCAGGCTGCTTTTTTTATATTCAACTACAAGTGTAGGGCGGGAGGGGGGGGGGGGGCATAGATAGCCACCAAAGTAACGTGGTCCATTTAATTTCACTTTCTAGCTCCACAGTCTGTGCAGCCTGCTTTTTTTATCTTCTAAGTATTTACAAGCCTTGCAATCTAAATTAACAAGAGGTAGTGACGTGCTAGAACTCCACCCTCCATATGCTGCAGAGGATGGAGGAGCATCAAAAGGCCATTCAAGCCTACACAGCAACTTACGACATAGGAAAAGGAGTGGGGATGCGCCTGAGTCAAGCGCACTGGAGAATGATTTCCGTGTTGTGCAAGGTTCTGCAGAAATTTGAACTTGCCACACGAGAAGTCAGTTCCGACACTGCCAGCTTGAGTCAGGTCATTCCCCTGATCAGGCTTTTGCAGAAGCAGCTGGAGAAAGTGAGGGAGGAGCTGGTACACCATTGCGATTCCACCAAGCATGTAGCTCTTGTGGATGAAGCCCTTCGTACGCTTTGCCAGGATCCGAGGGTGGTCAGTCTTTTGAAGTCAGAGGAATACATTCTGGCCACCATTCTCGATCCTCGGTTTAAAGCGTATGTTGCGTCTCTGTTTCCGGTGGACACAAGTCTACAGCGGTGCAAAGACCTGCTGGTCAGGAGATTATCCTCTGAAGAGGACCGTGACATGCCACCAGCTCCACATTCATTTTCATCACTGTTTGTGCAGTTCCAAAAAACAGGAACTGACATTTCTATTGCTACCTTCTTTCTTTCTGTATTTCCTGTGTCCTGTGGTCTGTTCTGCTAAGGGCATTGTTATTTCCAAGTTATCCAAAAGTTCAAAAAAAACAAATTTATTTTTATAAAAAAAATTATAAAAAATTAATTAAAAAAAAAAATAATAAAAATTTTTCTAAAAATAATTGGGACAAATATTACAAAATTTTAAAAAATCTAGCTTGTACTGCTATTTAAAAGTCTAACTATGATCATTCACTGTTGCTGTACCCAAAAATAATAGGTACTGCTATTAAAGTACAGTCCAGTGGTACTCTCCTGTGCCGCAGATAATTTGTAAAAGCTTTGCCGAGTGTGTGTAGTTATGTATCACAGGTTTTAAGAAGAGGCACAACACTGACAACCTGTTAGAGAAACTGAGGGAAATAATCTCTCTGTGGCTCACCCCACTTAGACTCTCCTGGGGATTCGAATAACTGCCATTTCTATTACTACCTTCTTTCTTTCTCTATTTAAAAAAAACTAAATAACTGCCATTTCTAGTACTACCTTCTTTCTTTCTATATTTAAAACAAAAAAAACCTGTCATTTCTATTACTATGTTAATTGTTTGTGCAGTCACCAAAAAGAGGAACTGCGCCCTTAACTGCTATGTTGGTTTTAGACGTCCATCCGGTGTCCGCCATCTGTTCCCTGGAATTCAGATCAGTTGAGGGTTTTATTATTATATTGTGGCCCCGGTATCAAATTGGGTACCGGGGCCACTCCACTACGCAGTCCAGAAACTTGTTTGATGGAATTCAGACCAGTTGAGGGTTTTTCTATTATATTGTGGGGACCACTCCACTACGCAGTCCAGATACTTGTTTGGTGGAATTCCGACCAGTTGAGGGTTTTTTTATTATATTGTGGGGACCACTCCACTACGCAGTCCAGATACTTGTTTGGTGGAATTCAGACCAGTTGAGGGTTTTATTATTATATTGTGGCCCCGGTATCAAATTGGGTACCAGGGCCACTCCACTACGCAGTCCAGAAACTTGTTTGGTGGAATTCAGACCAGTTGAGGGTTTTTTAATTATATTGTGGGGACCACTCCACTACGCAGTCCAGAAACTTGTTTGGTGGAATTCAGACCAGTTGAGGGTTTTTCTATTATATTGTGGGGACCACTCCACTACGCAGTCCAGATACTTGTTTGGTGGAATTCAGACCAGTTGAGGTTTTTTTAATTATATTGTGGGGACCACTCCACTACGCAGTCCAGATACTTGTTTGGTGGAATTCAGACCAGTTGAGGGTTTTTTTATTATATTTTGGGGACCACTCCTTTACGCAGTCCAGATAATTTTTGGGGGGAATTCAGACCAGTTGAGGGTTTTATTATTATATTGTGGCCCCGGTATCAAATTGGGTACCGGGGCCACTCCACTACGCAGTCCAGATACTTGTTTGATGGAATTCAGACCAGTTGAGGGTTTTTTTATTATATTGTGGGGACCACTCCACTACGCAGTCCAGATACTTGTTTGGTGGAATTCAGACCAGTTGAGGGTTTTTTTATTATATTGTGGGGACCACTCCACTACGCAGTCCAGATACTTTTTGGGTGGAATTCAGACCAGTTGAGGTTTTTTTTTATTATATTGTGGGGACCACTCCACTACGCAGTCCAGATACTTTTTTGGTGGAATTCAGACCAGTTGAGTTTTTTTTTATTATATTGTGGGGACCACTCCACTACGCAGTCCAGATACTTTTTTTGTGGAATTCAGACCAGTTGAGGGTGATATATTGTGGCCCCGGTACCAAATTGTGTACCGGGACCACTGCACTATGCAGTCCAGAAAGCTACCTCGGTGAAACGTTTTGGACTAAAAACAATATTGTGAGGTGTGAGGTGTTTAGAATAGACTGGTAATTAGTGGAAATGATTGTTAATGAATGTTATTGAGGTTAATAATAGTGTAGGAGTGAAAATAAACCAAAAAAACGTGATTTTAACACTTTTTATGTTTTTTCCAAAATAAATCCGAATCCAAAACCTTAAATCCGAACCAAAACCTTTCGTCAGGTGTTTTGCGAAACAAATCCAAACCCAAAACCTCAAGCAAATCCGAATCCAAAACATAAAACACGAGACACCAAAAGTGGCCGGTGCACATCCCTAATATAAGCAGACATGGAGGATTTATAGCCTCAGGAATGACTAGAAACTAAATAGTCTCGGTATGCAAAGCTCCAATCTGAAGAGAAAGATTAACAGTACGTTTATTAATGAATCCTCCTACTATACAGCTACCGTCTATTGCCATTATGGCAATGGGTGGATCAAGGGGAAGGGTAGGTAAGGATGTTTTACAGACTGTGACAGTGCTTATGAAATTCCCTGCCGCCCTGGAATCAATGAGAGCAGGGAGCGATAGCTGTTTATCCGCAAATAGTAGAAGGGCCTGGACAGAAAAACTGGAATCGGATGGAGAAGAAGCAAAAACACCTAACCTGACCTCTCCGGAGCTGGTTAAGTCTTGCCGTTTTCCGGCCGTTTGGGACAATTACTCAGCAGGTGACCTGGCTCCCTGCATTGCAGTCATAAACAATTCTTGAATTGTCTCTCTCTCTCTTTTCCTGAGAGACGAGCTCTACCTAATTGTATGGGCTCTTCAACAGGTACCACAGGGCTTTAAAAGCAAGGGGCCAGACGAAACCCTGGACAGCGAGACACCTCCCTCTCTTGGGTAAGTTCATGGAAACGTATATTAATCTGATTGCACAGTGAAACCAATGCGTCCAAAGAGGTAGGAAGTTCACGGCCCGCCAATTCGTCTTTGGTCCGCTCAGAAAGTCCTTGCCAGAAAGTGCCCACAAGGGCCTCATTGTTCCAACGAAGTTCGGCCGCTAGGGTGCGAAATTGGAGAGAGTACTGACCTAAAGGAAGTGTACCTGGGCGAAGGCGTAGAATATCTGAAGTTGCGCTGGATACTCGTCCAGGTTCATCAAAAATATGCCTGAAGTTCTCCAAAAAGGTGGCACAGTTATGTAAACTAGGGTCATTGCACTCCCATAAGGGAGATGCCCAAGCTAAGGCTTGACCTGATAATAAGGAGATGATGTAGGCCACTTTAGTTTTCTCAGTGGGAAAGATCCCAGGCTGTAGTTCGAATTGGATGGCACACTGATTTAGAATACCGCTGCAAGCTTTAGGATCCCCATCAAATTTGGAAGGGTTGGGAATCCGAAGCTGAGAAGCCGCAGGTGCAAGCGCCACAGAGCTACCTGGGAGGAGGCGGGTTGAGGAAGAGAGAGCAGAGGAAGTGGTGCGAACTCCTGAGCCGAGAGTGTATTCTGAAGAGTATTTAGATGAGCAGATATACTCTGTAGGAACTGTAGCAACTGGGTCTGATTCTTCTCTTGTTCCTCCACCGTGCGGCAAGATGCTCCAAAAGCTCTCTAGTAGAGGCATTACCGGATCCGTCCATCTTGGTAGTAGGGATCAGAGCAAACTGTTACGTCTCACATGTGACGTCTATTAGTCAGTGTTGACACCGGCCTTCCCAGGGCACGAAGTCTAATGGAGCCCCGGGTCTTCTCCAAGAACCACTGCAAGGCGGGATGGGTTTAGCTGCCGGAGGCCCGCAGGTCGCGGCCCCTAGGTTACCCCACCAATGTAATAGAAGGAAACCAGGAGATGGGTGATCCAGTGGACTGACTCAGTGGTGGTAAGCTGGGCAGGATAATTAGCTGAGGATAACAGCACAGAAGATGGAGTCCTGATGTGTCTCAGTGAGGTTCTGGGACGAATACACTGGAGCTAACCACTGATAGAAGAGTCGCAGGGTGGATGCCCAGAAGTACAGCTTGGCAGTATAACTGGAACACGGGCAGCTGAGAAGAATAAAGGAGTAGCCGGGTCGGATACACTGAAGTACACCCGGGTCGAGTACACCGTAATTCAGCTGGGTTGGATACACCAGGGAGTGAGCAGCAGGATGGTCAAAAGGATAGTCGAGTCGATTACACAGTGTTCAGCTGGGTTGGATACACCAGGGAGCAAGTAGGAGAATGGTCAGTAAGGCAGAGATCATACACGGAGATAAGCAGAATCAGCACAGGAACTCGAAGGGGAAGCCAGATGCCAAGTTGAACTCATTGCTCTGACGCGGGCAGTGTGTCAGAGTGAGGCAGAAATAGGAAAGGGGTTTGAATTGCCCGCCTCTCGAATCACATGAATGCAGCCGTGCACCGCCCGAAAGCACGACGCATCGGCTGCGATCGCATGGAAAGATAAGTTCCTAACAAGAAGTATGAACATGCTAACAACATCAGAGATACCACAAGACCAGCATTGCCAAGTAGATTTACCAAATGTTGTTACTACAGTTGGATAAGTGTTATCGTCCACAGCTGACTAGGAGCTTGGGCACTCTGACAAATGTTCTTTTGATATGACCTTCTTCTATTATCACTAGACTTTGGCAGCTAACAGGTCATGGGGGTCACACAGGTATATATTAACAGACAAGCCATAGAAAGGATTTGGTTATAGTACTATGCTGTATAAATAAATTTCCAATTGTATCCTACCATCCCTAGAAAGGCTCTGACGTGTTTCTGATTATTGGGATGCAGTAATTTTTTGATGGCATCCACCATAATCAGTTGTTGCCTCTTCATAAACAATGGTCTACATAATGTACCTAATATAATAACCTTCCTCATCTGGCATTTGTCTGGCCGGGTAGTCAGACTAGCATCACATTCTAATAATATTGAGGAGATGATCAGCCTTGGCGTTTCTGAAAATGTAATACCATCTATACTCAACAGCCATTTTGCAGTTTGCATGTAATTTTGTGTGTAGAGTCCAAATATACCTTCATAAATTTTACACATAAGGTTTTTGAGATATTTTGAAAAATTTAAATTCAAAAAGAAAAGTATTTATTAACAGTAAGTGTTTGGCAAGACTCCCTGTGTCAATGTGTGTGTGTACTGATGTTAACGGTTTAATGATTGAGTTTTGCATTCAGCACAATACTAGTGAGTTTATTGATACTTCAAAGAGTAGTCTAAAAGCAGTGTTACTCCATAATGGGAATAAACTCCCTTCAGTGCCTCTGGCCTATGCAGTGGACATGAAAGAAACTTATGAAAGTATGGTTGCGTTGCTGGAGTGAATCTAGTATGAGGATCATGGTTGCAATCTTTGATGTGACTTACAGGTAGTTACGCTGCTGTTAGGTTTGCATGGTGGATTCACAAAGTACTACTGTTTTCTGTGTTTATGGGACAGCAGAGACTAAAAATCACTATATCACAAAGCAGTGAAACCTGTGTTCCTGGAGAGAATAACGTCAAGTACACTCCATTGGTTGAGCCGCATAAAATCAGTTTATCTCCGCTTCACATCAAGTTGGGCTTAATGAAGAATTTTTTGGAAAGCTCTGGATAAAGAAGGCCAGGCTTTCAGTTATCTGAAGGAACAGTTTCCGAAGTTAAAAGAAGGCATATTTGTAGGACCCCAAATAAGGAAACTGATTACGGATTAAATATTTAACACTAAATGGATGGTAATTGAGTCTGCTGCTTGGTCCTCCTTCAAGGCTGCTGTGTGTGAATTCTTAGGGAAGAGAAAAGAGGCTACGTGTCCATCATGAATTAACTATTGGACAACTACAAGAATATGGGTTATAGAATGTCACTTAAGATTCACTTTTTACATTTCCCCTGTAGACTTTTTCCCTGACAACCTGGGTAGTGTAAGTGACGAATAGGGGGAACGTTTTTATCAAGACATTTTTACAATGGAACATCGTTACCAAGGACGCTTGGACCCTGCAATGATGAGGGACTACTGTTGGTTCCTTTTTAGAGAGACCAATGAGACACCGTACAAATGGAAATTGTCTTTACAAGTGACTTTACATTTTATCTTTTATTAACAATTACATTACGGCTAATATAGATTTTGTTATGAGACGACTCTGAAGTTTAGTTTCTGCAGTTTTTATGCGTTTCTGTAGTTTTATTAGTATTTTATAAATGCATTACAATGAGAATATTTCGATTCTATAGAGATTAATTGAAATTTTCATTTATCTTACTTTTTACAGACATAGCTATTACCACTTTTGTTATTTCTGTGTATCTAATAAATCTGACGTTAGAGAGATAATTCCACTGAATTCAGCATCCCTAAATTAGGCAAAAGCACATATCCACGTGCCATTTAAAATTGTTGAGAAGTGTAATGCCAATGCTGCACATCCCATCAAAATATTATTGACCATACATTGAAAAATGATGAGTGCATCCTTATCAGCATTACTGGAAACTCAAATAGCCCACACAGGGTAATAAATGCTGAACGGTACTTTGTCAATAGTATCTGCAAATAGTCTTTAATACACACTCTCGCCAATCAAAGAAAGGGAAGATGGATAGTTCAATATAATAAATGGACATTTTTAGAAAAAATAATAAGGATAATGATGTTTATTTGGTATATAGTTCATGCCTAGAGATTATTTAGTAGCATTCCACTAGAACAGTTTTTAAAAATAGTTTTCACAGATGAGGATACATTTAAACATAGGAGTAAAGGGATGTGGGATAGGTTTCTTGACCATGAATATTTTGAAAACATTCTATCATATGCAAGCAACGGCTAGTAGGACACTTGTCAATAGGGACCATTCTAGGAAGAATAAGCAGGAAAATGAAAAAGGTCTTGATTCATTTTAATAATAATATTGTTTTTTAATACTGATTATAGTTCATATTATAAGACTTTGTAATATTAATCACTAATATGCCACTGGTTTATGGTGGGGGACAGCCTTAACAGCTTCTATGGAAAAACATGGCACTTATTTGTAAGTGCAAATTCTTTAAATTATTTAATTACTATAATAAAATACATCTTGATCTATTGGAAGCATTCCTACTTCCTGATAACTTAGTTTCTACCTAACCTATGGTGGCCAGAGGTGATAAATTACTAGGGATTACTAGCGAAATCCCTAGTAATCTCTGCAGTTTATTTCAGAGGTTTGTTCTATAATCCACAATTAAGATGTCATTGTAGTAGTATTTCCTCTCCCAATTGTCTTGAACGAAGCATAGTAGCTCAAAAGGGAAGAGCCAGTGGAAACCTGTGGCACCACTCAGTAAGTGAATATGAGCATTACAGGGAGCAACCTCAGTTCCTTTTCTTTGAGTTTACATATTTGAGAACCAATGGTTAGAGGGTTTAATTGAAATACTCAAGCCATTACTTTGAGATTGAATGCATGTTTTGGAGTCGTTATACTCTGAACTGTTCCTAAAGGCAGAGCATCATCTCCTCTTAGAATTGAGATCTTTGGATGCTGAGAATCTCACCTTACTTAAAATCTCCATCAGGGGTTGGGCAATATGTATTGCATCTATGGTCAGTGTCGGACTGAGGCATAAATTACCCACTGGGGGACTGTAACGCTAGGGGCCCACCAGAGGGGGTGTGGCCAGCCATCATAGAGGCGAGACCAGACACTAGAGGGGGAGGGGTCAGCCCACAAAGGACAGCTAGCACCATAGTGTAGTATATAAAGAATGCAGTGTGTATATAAAGAGTACACAGTCTTGACCTGCCCCTTAGATTGGGCAGAACAGTCACCAAAAATTGGGAATGTCCCACTAGATCAGGCTTTGCTAACCTGTAGCACTCCAGGTGTTATGAAACTACAAGCCCCAGCATGCTTTGCCAATATATAGCAGCTTATTGCTGGAAGGGTATGCTGGGACATGTAGTTTCACAACACCTGGAGTGCCACAGTTTAGCCAAGCCTGCATTAGACTCAGAACATTTGACAGACTGTCCTACCTGTTCTTGCTACTTTTACAACTGGAGGCTGCTGGTTTCTTTAGTTGCGGCTTGTTTGGATCCTGGAATGTTGGGGACCCTATATGGAAAAAATAATGGGTACATTTAGAAAATTACAACCAGTCCCAGCGTTAAATCAATAGGACCAACAATTAATACTTAGGCATTCCTCCATCCCCAACATTAAAGTTATAGTATTCCCATTTAATAAACCTATTTCCCTGCGTCCAGACAGCCCCTGCAATAAATTAATTGCATATACCTATAATAAACATACCTATTTTCTGTAACCGTCACTGCCATTAAATAATTCATATTCACATTTAATAAATAGACCTCATGCTCCTCAAACTTAGCTCCACATTCATTTAATAGCTCCCATACCACCCTATCTTAAATTAATAGTCCCCACTATAAAATTAAATTGGCCCACCTTCACCCTACAAACAAAATAGCACCCATTATTTAGCCACCACCTACCACACACATTACATTTCCACAAGCCCGCTGTGCCATCACACACACATTACTGTGCCCCTTAATCACCATGCTGTGCCTCCTTATGATCACACTGAGCCCTCCATACTGCTTTTGCCCCCCCTTCTCCTGGCTCCCATTCATCACCCTGTGCCATGCTGTGTTTGCTCCCAATCACCCTGTGCCATGCTGCTGCTTTGGCTCCTCTTCAGCATGTGCCATGGTGCTTTGGCCCCCCTTCACACTCTGCCATGCTGCTTTGGCCCCCTTCACACTCTGCCATGCTGTCTATGCACCCCCTTTACACCTTCACACTCTGCCATATTGTCTTTGCCACTTTTCACTCTCTGCCATGCTGTCTGTGCTCCCCTTCACTCTGTGCCATGCTGTCTGTGCTCCCCCTTCACTCTCTGCCATGCTGTCTGTGCTCCCCTTTGCTTTGCTTTGGATATCTTATAGTACAATTAGTAAGTTTGCTTGGTTGCAATGGAGGTTCAGCAGCCATGAGCTCTTCAGCCCATTAGGCTTCCTGGTGCAGGTTGACGGAATGTTTATACATTACCCACTGTCTTTGGGTAGACAATAGGAAAATAACTGCTCTGGGGTTACACTTTACATCAGTGGTATCTATCCTCTTTGATCATCTCCATAGGTAGTGATGTAATTGAGCACTAATGGAGAAGTCCTAAATGAGTGCTATTTGCCGGTGATGATAGCAAACAGTGAGTAAAACTAATTCATAGTCTCATAGGTCAGACAAATTTCTAGAGACCCTGCATTGTAGGCTTCTCATACCTATTCCTCCCGTAGCACCTGATTAAGGAATAGGAACATGCCAAAGTACTGATCAATATTCTGTCTATTTCATCAAATTTGGTAATCTGCTAAAATACCAGCAGAGGTGTAGTTTGCTCCTGTAGTTCATTTGTCACTGTCCCTTTGCAGCTGTACAATCACTCCAGTGGGTTGTGTGTGTGGTCCTACAGTGTTTGGCATGTCATTGAGATTAGCCAAGGTTTTTATTGCTTTGCTTACTGGGCTAATCATGTGATCTGCCCCCTGCTCCTCCAAGCTTGGAAGAGCCAAGTACAGCTTGTCAGGATGCCACATTGGCAAACCGCAATGTAAAACCAGATGTTTTGCATCCAGTTTTACCATGCGGTCTAGTTATTTGCAAAGCACCAAACAGCACATGCGTTTTGAGTTTTCAGCCTCTAAATCGCCGGATTTAAATCCAACAGTTTGGCTCTGAAAACTCTATGTGATGGATTGCAAACCACATACAAAGCCGCACCTCAGTAATTCTCCCCCTTAGTTTCACTTCGTCCAACTCATCGTGGAGTCATTGCTATATGTGAGGTCATTTGTACTCCTGTAGCATTCAGATCAGTCCCACTTGGGTTTCTCAGGCTTGGGTCAGTTTATACTGTAGTTGGAAAAGAGCCTGGAGATCTGTTTTTCTCATGTGGTTATATCTAGATGACTTACTGCCCTGACTTCACTCAGATCCACTAATTGGTAGCTTATTGGAGAAGGAATTATTTGTGACTATATATTAATCTCAGCTGGGCACAGGGCTTTACCCACTGGTGTCCACAGGGCCAGATTAAGGGAATGGAGGCCCCATGGCTAAGGGGCCCTCCATTCCCCCGTGAGGCCCCCAATGTGACCCGCCCCCCGCGAGGCCCCCCCCAAGCACTTACCTGTCAGTGCAGTCCTCCTTCCGCGGCGCACTGTAAGCTCCTTACTGAGGAGATCTCGCAAGAGTTCACGGCTCTCGCGAGATCTCCTCAGTAAGCAGATTACTGAGCGGCGCCGGGGACGGAGGACTGCACTGACAGTGCTCAGCAGCATTGATCGGGATGGGGGCGCCCCCGCCCCCGGACCGATCAATAATGCTGCTGAGGACTTTGAAGAGGCCCCTGGGCTATAGCCCAGTTAGCCCTAGGGTTAATCCAGCCCTGGGTGTCCCTACTGCCCCAGTAAGAGCTATAACCCGTTGCTGCTACCAAAATTTCACTGTACCCAGCATTGAAAATAATGCACACAGCATTAACAGGTAGTGTTATCGAATATATAGCCTATTTTGAGCTTCGGTACTCTGACAAAACTCCTTTTAATATGGTCTCCCTTCGATGTCAATGTATCCTTACAGATAACAGGTGCTTTCCCTGGATACCTTAACATACTGGTACAGCGTAACAGCCACTCAATGCAGCTGGTGCTGGAAGATTGTTCACATGGAGCTTTCATGTCTGCAGAATATAATGATGTCGTTAATAGAAACAGAGGTTGGTAACAGTGAACGGTTGTTACCTAGTGGGGACAAGGGCTACCAGGTGTGTGTCTGTTATTACATGCCCTAATATTCCTATTTTCCACAAGATCTAATTTACTAGTCTTATATTCTATCTGAATAGAAGCAAGAATTGTATTATGGTGGAAATAGCTTTGCTCTCTCTATACAGCATTTGTGCCATAGATTCTCACACACCCTATGTTAAAGAACTGATAGATCCATAAATATTTTATTACTCATCAAAGCATACATTTATGGCTGTAATGTATTTTTAATATGCATCGATTGATTCTGTAACTTTAGTTAATCTTCAAAGAATATCAATTTCCTTACTAGAATCACACAGTACCTTTAAGGAAAAGAGAAGTTAAAAGCTGGTTAATGACTGTGTATTGTGGCCCTATTATAAACAGAGATGAAAAAATGTTTATAATTTTGACCTTACTGACTCGTGTACGCTCAGCTTTTTTCAGTTTTAATATTGTTTCACAGTTTGTGCTGTTAAATCAAAAGGTTATCTATAATACATTTGGCCCTATTAATGCAAAAGAGCAGTGGTATTCAAAAGACATTTATTCATTATTAATATAGGTATAATAAAGAATCATTTATGAGGATTTAGATGAGATTTTTATCATCAAAAGCTTAAAAGGAAAATTTATTTTTGCTTCAGGACAAAGACGAGGAGTCAGTTAATGTGAAATAGAAAGTCAACAGAAAAACTGTGTAAAAAAATTATTCTTTGCGAAAAAAAAGACAATTTTATTACCACAACAGAGGAATAACACAACTCAGAGGAGAGTTCAGGAAACGTTTTTTTGCTTATGGGCAAAGTATCACCTGTCATAATCACACATGGTACACAAAAAATAAATACTTATTTCTAATATTACTAAGATGTTTTACTGAAATTAAGAAATGTAAAATTAAAAAATAAATAAATAAAAAATTGTAACAAAAAATGCAAACAGCAAATACAAAAAATACATCCACATAAAATCAGTGTTTGCTGTAAATACTGGTATATAAGTTTACATCTTGCATGACTGCCTAAGTCCCAGTGTAGGAAGATTTATAAAATCAAATTGCAATAGATTTATGTATGGAACATTATAAATTGTATTGTAACTTATTTGACAGTTTTAGCCATTAGCCATTTTGTTAATTTTGCAAGATTTTGAAGATGTTAGCCCTGGGCGCATGGTGTCAAGCATGAGCCCTAACTTCAATAATTAACAATGTTTTAAGGTACTCTTGATTCCCATTATACTCAAAGGACCTGATTCATTAAGGAACGCAAATGCGTGCCGTATTTTGCGCAAAATCACTCTGCGCATGCCCAGAACCAGACTATACACCAGTAAACAACATCCAATTCATCTTCGAGCGCAAGGGACCCTTAATACGGCCTACAATTCCAGGGGCGGAATGGGGAGGGGACTGGGTGTATGCACATATTCAATGTACAGTAAAGCTGGAGCGCACACAGCAGCATCCGATTAAAGCTTTGGGCATCTCAAAGGCAAATGTTTTTCTCTCGTATCACTTGCACCAGCTACAGAGCAGGTGTAAGTGGCGATTACTAGTGATGATGGTCCGTATACCCGCTAGGACATGTGTTTGCAATTTGGAGCAACTGTAAAAATATATTTTATGACATTCATAACATTCTCTAAAATTTATTTTATGGGTAAGAAAACACTTTATAAAAAAAATAAATAAAATATTTTGGCATTAATGACTATTATTAACCGGTGACTATAATTGAATAATTTTTTTTCTTCTGTGTGTTCTTTTGTGGCTTTATATTCCACATATGTGCTGGACGTATACTGCAGTGTATTGGCTGTTAAAGCTGAGTGGACCTAGACTCATATTCATCAATACACATATCTTTACATCCGCTCTTTGTTGAATATAGACGTGCATACGCCCGAGTAACGTGTGTTTTTAAAAAATGCACAATACACTCATTTTGCGTGCCTTAATGAATCAGGCCCACTATGTTTATTATAAGCTACCAGTACAGTGAACCTGACAAAATGATGTCCAGTCATTAAAAACTTAAGCACACATTGGGAATGGTAAAGGACTCGTGAAACACCACCTGAGGTGGTTTCTGTTACTGCTTCCCTTGCCATTGACATTAGACACGGTTTCACAATTGAGGCTGCTTCTGGGCTGTGTAATAAGGCTTTATCTCTGTATGTTGTGCAGCTCAGCTATGTTTCTTAGGCTGCACTGCTGTGATTGGTGTGATTGCTGCACTACCAATCATAGCAAAGACTGCTTCAGAGATTGCTTGTTGTGCCCCCACATCTCTCAGAAAGGGGCAAAGCAGGTGCTATTAGTAATGTGTTGGCTCCACTTCCAGCGCCTAACAATAAACATGTTGCTAGTGGTAATGTGAAGCAGTGTTGCAACACCTGCTCCGCTGCACAGTGATGTAGATCCAGCACATTTAAAAGCAATAGGCAGTCTGCTTGAGACGAAGCAAAAACGCGGGATTGACCGGAAATGGTAATCCTGAACCCTCAGTAAATACATATTTAAATAAACAAAACAAAAATAGATTAGGGTAATCCGTGTCCCTGAGTATTCACTGGACCTTGTCACACGCCATTCCTTTAATCAGGTCCCGGCTCTGTGACTTTCCCTTTAAGAATCATGATTCTGCTTGCTTCTCCTTCAGACCTTACTTTCACCAGTGTTCCCAGTAACTGTGATCTGGACCACTCCCTAAACCTTATTGGTCCTGGAGCCCTATATTAACCTCCCAAGGTTATGGGCTTATTGCCTGATCTTTGTGTTACTCAGTCTACCTTGGTCTAGGCTATATCTCCTACTGCTGTTACCTGTGTGCTGGACTTCTACATCTACAACCACCATACCTGGTACTTGTGGTTCCACACTGCTTACTGAATCTCCTACTCCTGTTACCTGTGTGCTGGACTTCTACATCTACAACCACCATACCTGGTACTTGTAGTTCTACACTGCTTACTGAATCTCCTACGGCTGTTTCCTGTGTACTGGACTTCTACATCTGCACACTGAACTGTCTCGTGAGTTGCCTATGACATCTGCACTCATATTGATTGGCTCAACTACCTCTCTGCTCGGCTGCCTGTATTCTCTACTGAACTACAATCGAGTTACCTTGTCATCTGTGGTTCTATGTTTGGCATGGCTATTCTTATTACTCTGCTGATTATTAGTTGCTGGATTGTTGTTAAGAATATATTGCCAAACTGGTAGCCAGTTCCGTTATTCTAGTTGTGTGCATTCAATCTTCATACCGTTGCTATTGGTTACCAACTGAACTTCTTTCATGATTTCATTGTATTTTGTGAACTGCCGTGTACTCAGCTTGCTGAGTTGTACATATCTTATACTGTTGCTGTTACACCATCTATCAATATACTATATTGCAACGTTACTAACATCTTCTGTGTTTTGTTCAACCTCCACCATCCACTGCTAATAACATCTAAGTAGTGGCAAAAGGGATCCATAAAATATCCATAGCTGTGACAGTAAGATCAGGCCAAAAATGTCTGATCCCCTGGTGGAACCGTCTGCGAGGGATATGCTACAGCATTTAATTCTTCGAGCTGAAAAGCAGGAGGACAAACTGGCTCTGGTGCTACGATATCTTCATGCACTCACTGGTCATCTGGATGCGTTGCCAACAAATCAACCACAGATGCCAGCCTCTACTACTGAGCAAGTTTCGGAACTTCAGGCCTTCCTTGTGACTTCCTCTATGCTTAGGTTACCTACTCTGGCCAAATTTGATGGGGACCCTAAAATGTGTTGTGGTTTTCTCAATCAGTGCTCAATCCAGTTTGAGCTTCAATCACAAAATTTTCCCACTGATATGTCTAAAGTGGCATATGTGGTTTCTCTACTGAATGGCATAGCCTTAGCCTGGGCATCCCCACTCTGGGAGAGGAATGATCCACTTCTCTCTGATTATGCATCTTTTCTTTTGATGTTCCGTCGCATCTTCGATGAACCTAGTCGACTCTCCTCTGCCTCCATGGCTATACTCTGTTTGCGACAAGGGAATCTGTCAGTGGCTCAATATGTCATTGAATTCCGCATATTATCCTCTGAATTATCTTGGAACGATGAAGCACTGGTGGCCGCATTTTGGCAGGGGTTATCTGATCGTGTTAAAAATGCTTTAGCCTCTTATAAACTTCCTATGAATTTGGATGCGGTCATCTCATTGTGTAACAAAGTGGATTTATGTTTCAGAGAGAGAGCTATAGAGGAAGAGATAGCTCGCCGCCCAATCTATAGGCCAGTTCCTCCCTCTGTGTCGCTTTCTTCAATACATGATGAGCCTATGCAAATTGGGAGATCTCGATTGACCCCAGAGGAACGTGACAGAAGACGCCGGGACAAGTTATGCATTTATTGTGGTGACTCTGGTCACTTTCTAGATTCCTGTGGTAAAAGACTGGGAAAAGGTCAAACCCCGATCTGCTTCGGGAGAGTCAGATTGGAGCCTAGGGAAACCTTTTCTCCTGTGGCTTGTAGCCTTTCCGTTTCTTTGATGTACAATTCCAAAAGTCATGCTACTCAAGCTTTGGTGGATTCTGGTGCAGCTGAGAACTTTATTTCACAGACTTTAGTTAATGAATGGTTAATTCCATCTTTTCCTTTGGAGACTCCTGTTGTCATCACAACCATCGATGGACCGCAGCTTTCTCATGGGGTGGTTCATGCCCGGACCGAGCCTCTTCGTTTTCATGTTGGTGCTTTACATTCTGAAAGTATTTCTTTTCTAATTTTGCCTCGTACTGCTTTTCCAGTTGATTTGGGCCTTTCATGGCTTCAATTACATTCTCCACAACTGGATTGGAAGACTTCTGAGATTCTGTCCTGGGGTTCTCATTGCCATTCTGGATGTCTGCCCAAGGGGAAACCACTCCGGTCTCCTAGACTCCCTGCACCTTTGGAACCTTCTGCATTACCTTCTCAATATCAATCATCTGCTCCAGAGAGGGCCCTGTCCCTCCAGTCTGCTCCAGAGTGGGCCCTGTCCCTCCAGTCTGCTCCAGAGAGGGCCCTGTCCCACGCGGTTCAGCCCGAGTTGCCAGTCCATGCGGTTCAGCCCGAGTTGCCAGTCCATGCGGTTCAGCCCGAGTTGCCAGTCCATGTGGTTCAGCCCGAGTTGCCAGTCCATGCGGTTCAGCCCGAGTTGCCACTCTATGCGGTTCAGCCCGAGTTGCCTCTCTATGCGGTTCAGCCCGAGTTACCACTTGGTGCTGTCTGCTCTGCGGCTCCTCACAGTGCTGTCTGCTCTGCGGCTCCTCACAGTGCTGTCTGCTCTGCGGCTCCTCACAGTGCTGTCTGCTCTGCTTCTCCTCACAGTGCTGTCTGCTCTGAGGCCGTAATTCTTCCTCAACAATCTCCTACTAATCGCTCCAGTTTGGATCCTAAGTGCCTACAGATGTCTATGGTTATTCCATCTTCTCTTCCTGCTGCAGAACTTGCTCAGAATTTTTCAGATACTTGGAATCCAGTTATATCCCAGCTTAAGAAGACTTCTATTCGATATAAGTCAGCGGCTGACAGGAGACGTAGAGCCGTATCTGCTCTTAAAGTAAGTGACAGAGTTTGGTTGTCAACTTGGAACATTCATCGTAAAGTCCCTTCTAGGAAGTTCGCCCCTCGATTCATCGGACTGTATAAAGTTTTAAAGTAATCGCTAAGTGTCCAGTGGCCACTTTTAAAAGGGGGGGTACTGTCACACGCCGTTCGTTTAATCAGGTCCGGCTCTGTGACTTTCCCTTTAAGAATCATGATTCTGCTTGCTTCTCCTTCAGACCTTGCTTTCACAGGTGTTCCCAGCTACTGTGATCTGGACCACTCCCTAAACCTTATTGGTCCTGGAGCACTATATTAACCTCCCAAGGTTATGGGCTTATTGCCTGATCTTCGTGTTACTCAGTCTACCTTGGTCTAGGCCAGTGGTTCCCAAACTTTTGCAGTTCGCGGCACCCTTAGAGTCTCCAAATTTTTTCAAGGCACCCCTCCAAAATAATTATTGAGCAGTCCTGTTTTAGAAGTAGTTGGGTCAAAAAATTGTAATAAGTATTTAGGTCAGAACAGAAATACTTATTTAGTTGTATGCAAAAATGCCCCCTCTGCATCCAGGCACGCTGTAACCCTCCTCTGCCCCTGTCCCACTCCTCTGTCCCATTGTGCGCCCCTGTCCCACTCCTCTGTCCCATTGTGCGCCCCTGTTCCACTCCTCTGTCCCATTGTGCGCCCCTGTCCCACTCCTCTGTCCCATTGTGCGCCCCTGTCACACTCCTCTGTCCCATTGTGCGCCCCTGTCACACTCCTCTGTCCCATTGTGCGCCCCTGTCACACTCCTCTGTCCCATTGTGTGCCCCTGTCACACTCCTCTGCCCCTGTTACACTCCTCTGCCCCTGTTACACTTCTCTGCCCCGTTGTGCCCAGCTGTCACCCTCCTCTGCTCCTGTTACACTCCTGTCCCATTGTGCCCCAGCTGTCACCCTCCTCTGCCCCTGTTACACTCCTGTCCCATTGTGCCCCAGCTGTCACGCTCCTCTGCCCCTGTTACACTCCTGTCCCGTTGTGCCCCAGCTGTCACGCTCCTCTGCCCCTGTTACACTCATCTGCCTCGCTGTCACACTTCTCTGCCCCTCTGTCTGCCCTGCTGTCTGCCCCGCTGTGCCCCTCTGTCTGCCCGCTGTGCCCCTCTGTCTGCTCGCCCGCAGTGCCCCTCTGTCTTCCCGCCCGCTGTCTGCCCCGCTGTGCCCCACTGTCTGCCCGCTGTCTGCCCCTCTGTCTGCCCCGCTCCCTCTCACTCCTCTGCCGCACGCCAGCCATAGAAAAAAAAGAAAGAGCACAGAAACTTACCAATTCGCCGGGCGCTGGGACCCAGCAGCCTCCTCTCTCCCGCATCTGTCACTGATGTCGATATTCAGTGACAGCTGCGTGAGAGATGAGGCTTCTGGGTCCCGGCGCCCGGCGGATTGGTAAGTTTCTGTGCTCTTTTTTTCAATACTTGGTCCGCGGCACCCCAGTGACAGCGCCGCGGCACCCCTGGGAGCCGCGGCACACAGTTTGGGAACCGCCGGTCTAGGCTATATCTCCTACTGCTGTTACCTGTGTGCTGGACTTCTACATCTACAACCACCATACCTGGTACTTGTAGTTCCACACTGCTTACTGAATCTCCTACTGCTGTTACCTGTGTACTGGACTTCTACACCTACAACCACCATGCCTGGTACTTGTAGTTCCACACTGCTTACTGAATCTCCTACGGCTGTACCTGTGCACTGGACTTCTACATCTGCACACTGAACTGTCTCGTGAGTTGCCTATGACATCTGCACTCATAGTGATTGGCTCAACTACCTCTCTGCTTGGCTGCCTGTATTCTCTACTGAAATACAATCGAGTTACCTTGTCATCTGTGGTTCTATGTTTGGCACGGCTATTCTTATTACTCTGCTGATTATTAGTTGGTGGACTGTTGTTAAGAATATATTGCCAAGCTGGTAGCCAGTTCCGTTATTCTAGTTGTGTGCATTCAATCCTTATGCCATTGCTATTGGTTACCAACTGAACTTCTTTCGTGATTTCATTGTATTTTGTGAACTGCCGTGTACTCAGGTTGCTGAGTTGTACATATCTTATACTGTTGCTGTTATATCATCTATCAATATACTATATTGCAACGCTTCTAACATCTTTTGTGTTTTGTTCAACCTCCACCATCCACTGCTAATAACATCTAAGTAGTGGCAAAAGGGATCCATAAAATATCCATAGCCGTGACAGACCTTAGGCAGGAGCATAGGTTGCTTAATGGGTGATCCGGCTCTTTAACCCCTTAGCTTAAATTACCATCATTACAGAATAATTAATTGTTAACACTTAAGGCTGAAGGACCATCATGTTAAGAGAATTAGAGAGCACTGGTAAGTAAAACATACTTGGCTATATTAATCAAGACACACTTGTTTAACTGCACAACAAGCTGTCTTCTGTCTTTATGCAGACCACACTTTTGGTTAGCCAATTTGATTAGTGTAACCAAATTAGCCAGTCACTGTACTATGTGTGGCCTTATACAAGATTATTTTAAACTATTTAAAGCTAAACCGATTAGATTAGACTTGATCCATTAGAACAGAAATACTGGTTGCCAATAAACCCCACTGGAGCCTGTGTGAAACAATTGCTATGACCCAGGAAGGAGCAGAAAGCTAAGTACACTTTGCAATCTGATCTTTTGGCCTGTCTCCTGAATGGGCATATTTTCCTCCAAGCTGGGTAGGTACAGTCATGATTATCTGAGAGTAGGACATCGCTGCAAGTTCATCATGAGTTACTATTTTCCTTCTCACAATAGTCTTTATGTGTGAATGGGTGCAGCTGTTCTATAGGACATTTAGTTTTGTCGGTCTCCAAACCAAACATTACCAGCCCTCCATTGTGGTATGGTGGTACTGAGTTGTGATCAGAGAGCAGGTTACCCATAAATAATTAAGAAATACAGATGAAATTCAATACTGGTTACTTTGCTTGTGTAGCTGTCCCGGCTTCTGCTGGAAATAGCTGCAGTTGTGGGATATCTTGTGCATTGGTGCAGATCAGAGAACATACACTGAAACTGTAACAATTAAAAGAGCCAAAGTACACTCTTCCTTTGTTAATGACACCAGAAGCAATGTATCCAGTAAAAATGCCATTAGTATTTCTCCTTACGCCTCTGGACAGAATTCCTCCTTTCCATCCATAGTGCCAACTGACTACCTGAGGGCCAACTTATTTGTTCATCTACAGTGTACAGAATATAATATGTATAAATGAACTTCCCGGGCTGCAACATCTCAACTGAAAAATAGACTGTAAATTATACAGAATCAAATCACTGAATTTCATTGACATCAAATCTTGAACCAAGCTATACCGTAGGAGCTGGCAAAGAGCACATTCTCATAAAAATCCATGTATGGCCAGCTAGCACCATAAATAATCTTAAATGAGGCATAAGGTACAAAATGCCTCATACTTCAGTAATGTCTTTAGTTTCTATTGAATTGATAGCTGAATACTAGTCCAGACTACACACTGTCTATCTCCATTGTTTGTAGATGAGCATACATTAAAATACCTTAAATCAATGTATAAAGGCAACAGCTGCCCGCATGCATGTAGGTGTAACTGGATGAAGTTGTCTTCCACTAGTTCATTGCATACATCATGCACTTGTTTCAGAATATCATCATCATCATTTATTTATATAGAGCCAACATATTCCGTAGCGCTTTATTGTGAATACATGGTATGTTGTACTGCTTGTCATGCAAAAAACAAGGATATTTTGAGCTAGGTAGTATTTAAACAAATCTGTGGGGGAATAGACTAATGTGCACAGAACAGAATGCTTTCTATAGTGATATTGGTCTCCCTCTTAGTGTATATCAAAACAATATGCCAATGTTAGTCTGAATAATGTGTAGTGTGTCAGCAGCCATCATTTCACCCAGTGTTCCTACCAGCAATATGTTAATATACATCACAAGGTAATTGCTAGTCCCCACTGTAGACTTCTGCCATTGAGCATGCAACAATCTCATTAAAGAGATCACTTCAGAAACATCTGCAGTCATTGCTGTATGCTGATTAGGACACCTATGAGCCAGCAATGACAACCTTCAGCTGCACAGCTCCGGGAGGGCATCACAAAGACAGGGAGCAGCTGGAAAGATTAACAACACTGGCAGAGATTAACGACAGAATCGACTAGAGCTGGGGTCACACTGAAGATCAAACATAATGTAGTGTAGCATTCATGCCAAGGTCTCTCCCATCACAGAGCTGTTAAGAATTCATGAGTGAAATCAGTAGGAGAAGGATTGATAGGACATGAAAGGAAGACAAAATGGAAAAAGAAGATAAACCCACCTCTAGAAAACCACATGAAGGTTTCATCTGGAATGTACATTTTAAATCACTCTTAAATCCTATATTTATGAGTTTTATGTAAAGCAGTACTTTATGATTATAGGGTATGAAGAAATCTGTCTGTCCTAATAAATCCACGCTGTATAAAAAATAATTCTTTTCAATATACAGTGTTGCTGAGTAGCTTATAATAGCTTCAGGCAGAGTAGGATAAGAAAATACTCTTGTGCCAGTGGTTCACAACTCAGAGAAATAGGTGAGCTTCAGTGTTTTAGGTTTTTTATTTGTAGCATATAATATATAATATTTTTCTGGTTTGCTATTTGTTGGAAGATTTTTTTTTTCAGGGACTAAAGGTGCGAATCAGACCATACTGGTGTATTTTGCAAATATAACCTCTATCTGTAAGCATATTCTATATATACTCTCTAGTGGAGTGTATAGAGTATCCAGTGGTAATGAACAGGTGACGTATGGGTCCGGGCTCCAGTCTTTACAACATCGGAGACATTCATTCTATCCATTTTACTGCAATATGAGTTAATAGACTGTATATTTCTTACTATATTCTTCTTACTATATTGTAAGTGATATGATTCAATTTTGTTTTACAATATATTGCCATTTATTAATCCTGGTGCTTTCCTTTCTATATATGCATATAGCACTTACCTGTCCTGAAGCTCTTGCCATCTTTGGTGGGCTGGATGATAGGGAGTTGTCTGTCTATGCAAGGCCTGCTCTGCAGCATTATCTTGTGAACATCATTGGATTTCAATAGATGGCATAAACATATATTTGTGCTACTCAGTTCAAACTGCAGTTCTGGACTGTGACATGGCTGAGGTCTCATTTATGTATTAATCACGAGAGTGAGGAGACATTGGAACCAGGCGCAGGCTGGCAGATGTCAGCCCGGGGGGGCGCACAGGTGGCCGTATCGCGTGTCATGTGATGCGGCCGCCTGTGCGCTGAGGTGAAAATAAACTATATTGCCCCCCGGGCCAGCCCGCCCCTGATTGGAACTATCTTTATTACAGAGGTCACGTTTGTGCATTTCAATGTTTTATTACATTGGTCAAAGTGTGCCTAGAAATAGATTTTTCTGAAAGCACTAAATTACATCCTATAAAGAATAGGATAAGCCCCAGTCTCTCACTTTAGAGTAGGTGGAAATTTCAAGCTATTTTGCAGGCAGAAAAAGCCTCCATCAATGCCTCTCTAAATGTGCCTTCTCCACTGCATTCAAGACATAATTTTGTTTTTGAATGTGTGCAAAAGTAGTTGCATTTGTGTACCTTGTCCACACTCCGTGAGGAACACTCCAAACTGCAAAAGTTTTCATCCCGACAGAATCCACCACTTTTGATGCATTGACGTAATAGTAACCCCTGCACTTATGCACATTAGTTAACAAACCTTTACGTCTGTGTGCAAGCAACATTGAAGTAGGCAGTGCTAGAAGGACTCAATCACAGGGTTACCATAATTATTTTAATTGATAAAATGCTGCCCACGTACAGATCAACCTTTCACTTTTCTAGGGCCGTCACGTATTCCAATACCCAGCAGGCTCTGTATGAGACATGCATAAAAGAGCAGCAGATAGCCCCTGCTATTGTGATATTGGGTTTGGCCCAAAGACAGTAGTATCTCACTGTAGGCTCCCCACACATTGCCAGTGGCCTGGAAAATAATAAATATAACAGCTTATTTCTCTTTTCTGAGGCGTTATTAATTCAGATAACTTCTGAGTATTAAATAGAATACTCAGATACAATGAAGCAAACTTTACAATGAAGGATACACCCATCACAGGAATAGAAAGGTAAAGTGCTTGGAGTCCAGGACAGCACTTGTTCCAATTTAAAACATTATTGGCTGACAATATTGTGTATTTGGGCCAAAATTATTAAACAACCAATATAGTAAACAAAAAACAATAGTACTAAAATGCAAGCAACCCATAGAGCGTATACAATTAGCAACTGTAGCTCCTAATTATATTGCTGTATTAAATGAAGCTGCTGATGACTTGTAAATTGCAAGGACAAGACAAAGACAAGACAAAGATAAAATACAATCATTTGTTATAGCATGTCACTTTCTGAGCATCTTCATAGGACTTTTCTTATATATCATATGTACTATCAACATCCCAGGCTGTAAACTTCACTTTAAATTAGTTAAATTAATTCCATCCAACACAAACTATATCAATTAAGTGTGGAGATATGCTGCATTACCAGTTTTTCGTACATGCATGATTTCTTACAGGTGCACTAAAAAATGAATGTATTTTTTCTTCATCTTGTGCTTCCAAAATCACGAATTCTGCAGATGACTCTGCATTTATGGTCTGCTCCTTAGACGGGTGGGGTACGTCGCGATAATGACTACCACTGAACAAGACTGTATGGGTGAGCTAACAGATGGAACAGAGTTCATAGTGACTACAACTTGCATTTTATGGTAAACTGCTCATGTTTATTAAATAGCAGTAACTGAGATCAGCACAATATTTTAGTGCTTACATAATTGGTCCTTATCAGGTGCCTAAAAAGGGGTGACTGGACAGAACATTATAAAGATAGCAGAATGTTTGGTAAAACATGGAGTTCAATAAGTTCCTCCTACCAGTGAACAACAATTGCAAAAGTACATAAATAATACTATATAATATACATATACTTTATAATGTATATTACCTGAAAGAGGAACAATATTTGTAGCTTGCTTTGTACTCAGTATGTTAGTCATGACATCCATTCTTACATACCTCCCCACCCCTACCATCAGGCATTAAAAAATGCCAGCTGATATATTAAGTAGATTAATTAAGTGACTTTAGAATACCGTTATATCAGTGATGAAAAAAATCTACATCCTGACTTGAGAAGGAATTAGAGTAAAATGATAATTAAAAGAAAGGTGGATAACAATGGGGCTCTCGATGTTATGAATTGAACAGATTATATCCAGAAGGCACGGAGCAGGTGAGAAATTCATCTCCAGTTAAAGTCTAAAACATTGAAATAACTCCATGTGGAATACAAATTGATTTTGGATAAAGAAATGTAATACAGTCAGGATTGAATATTTGTTTCATTAAGAATCTACATTTGTCCTTTAATATGCCACATTTCAAAATACATGAATGCAACTGAAAGTCATGAAAGTCAAAATAGAATATTACGCTAAAATGAAATGTACTTCTTTATGTAAAAAGGCTGTTAATGAAACACTGTAAAACATTTTTGCATGATACACAACTTACGTTAATATATGTATAGTGAGTTCTGATTTCATCACTTAAGTTTTTATTAGGAATACTTGTGTATTATAACTACTTTTCGTACTCAAGATTGAAAAGATACAACATGATACTTCCTTGACAAACCACCAACTCAATTCTCTAGGTCTTTAGGACACTATCCTGGTTATTATTATTGTAGATTTGTAATGCGCCACAATGCTCTGCAGTACCGTACATAGGGAAAACAGGACATACATAAAACAGGGACATACCAGGTAGACAAAATAAGTGCAGACATGAACATAAAGGGTACGGAGGACCCTGCTCATTAGAGAGCTTACTTTCTACGTGGAAGATGACACAGCTGAAATAAGAGGAACAAATGTTGCTTAGAGTGGACATGGTAGGGAATTCCATAAGTGGGAAGCAGCACAGGAGAAGTCTTATAGGGTGTGAGAGGTGGTTACCAGAGATGAGACAAGGCGCAGGTCCGGTGTAGATCTATGAGTGTGGAAGGGAGAGTATTTTGATATGAGATTTGAGATTTAAGAAGGGGTGGTGTTGTTGAGGGCTTTGTAAGTAAAAGTGAATAATTTGAATTGGATTTTGGAAGACACAGGAAGCCAGTGTAGAAATTTGCAAAGTGGTGCAGCAGATGTGGAGCAGTGTGAGAGGATGATCACTCTTGCAGCAACATTTAGGATGGACTGAAGTGTGGATTGATGGGTGTTGGGAATGCCAGATGGCAGGAAGTTGCAGTAATCAAGACGGGAGATGAGAAGAGACTGGATAAGAGTTTTGGTAGCATGTTGAGTAAGAAAAGGGTGTATTCTGGCAATATTTTTAAGGTGGAGTTAACAGGAATCTGGATGTGAGGAATAAAGCTGATGTGTGACACCAAGGAAGCAGGCTTGGGAGACTGAAGAAATTGTGGGGTTATTGAAAGTGAGGGAGATTTGAGGGCAGGTGGTGACTCTGGCAGGAGGGAAGATGATATGCTCTGTTCTGGACATGTTTCATTTTAGGTAGTGTTGGGACATCCATGTGGAGATAGCAGTAAGACAGTTGGTTACACGAGATAGTACAGAAGGGGAGAAGTCAAGAGAAGAGATATAGATTTGTGTGTCATCAGCGTAGAGTTGGTACTGGAGGCCAAATGAGTAAATTAGTACCTTTCTATTCGCTCTTTCATTGTTAGCTTCTTTGAATCCAACTCCTCTCCGCTTTCTTTATCAGTTGGAGTACCACATGACTCAATCCTAGGTCATCTGCACTTCTCTATCTATACCACTTATCTTGGAAATCTAATAAGCTCCTTTGGATTTCAGTATCATCTCTATGCAGATGATACCCAAAATCTGTCCCCTCTGGATCTCTCACCATCTGCATTGGTCCATGTTACTGACTGTCTTTCTGACATTTCATCTTGCATGTCCTCTCACCCCCTCAAACTTAATCTTTGAAAAACAGAGATAAAAAAATTTCCATCAGCCAAGAAAAGTTATTCTATTATATTTCTGTTGACACCATGATAATAAACCCTACCCTTTAAGCTCGCTGTCTAGTTGTGCTCCTTGACTCAGACCACATCCAATCTATATCCAAATCCTGTTACATACACCTAAGAAACATTTACAGAATATGCACATATCTCACACAAGACACTGCATTGACTATTGCAATACCTTCCTTACTGGTCTTGCTGAATCAGACTTCCATCCCTACAATCTATTTTGCACGTAGAAGCTAGATTGATTTTCCTGACAATCCACTTTGTAAGTCCCTACATTGGTTGTCTGTTTTTACTGATCCCATATATAATACTTTTGCTAACATACAAGACCACCAACGAAACTTACATCACAGTTTTAGAGGACAGCCTGTACTTTGCAGATTCACAGTTGTTCCATATCATCTCCATTTTGTATTTTGGACTCAACAGTATTTCAGGAGATATATTACTGGCTTGGATATATTCTTGTACCCTTTTCCTGATTGGTACTTCTCAATGACCTTGTCCCAGATCTGCTTGAAAATGTTCTTTTGTCTTCATTTTGTAGTCTTCTCTTGGAAATGCACTAACTACCTGGAGGAGTTCACAGAAACAGGTGTATTTATGCTGTAATCATTTGACACACCTTAACTACACACAGTTGGACTCCAATAAACTATTGTGAAGAAAGCTGGTTACTACAGAGGAAATCTAGTATTGATATAGCAAGAGTGTATATACTGATCAAATCACTTTTTTCAGCTTTTTGTTCATAATGAATTTGAACAAATGGTTTTTATTACATTTTTTTTGCCACATGATCAAGTATTTTGTGTTGATTAGTGGGTATAGATTTCAAATAAATCCATGATGGTTCCATGTTGTAACACAGCAAAATGTGAAAAAGTCCAAGGAGTGTGAACCTTTTATAGCCTACTATACCACCTCCCCTCCATTCACACCCTCTTGCTTTTTCCACTAAATGAGCTCCCTAAACCCAGTAAGATTTTTATTCACTTCCCCCCTACCATCATATTAAGTTTGCCTCCTATAATGTAAATAGATGTAATATACCCAAAAAAAGGTCAATGATTTTTAGGTAATTAAAATATGAGAAAATGCAGGGTTTATTTTTCAGGAAAACAATCCTATAATTAATAATATATATTTTAGAAACTGGTACTATTGCTGAAATCCTGTTAAGAAAACTGCTGGAGTGTTTATTGCTCTGCATAACTCTGTGGGTTTTGAACATAATGCAGAAGTGAGATATGAGTAGAGGAGGTACCTCTGTTTAAAAGTTGTCTTATGTGGGTAAGATGAGGCTTGCAAATATATATGTGCCCAACCAAGGTCAAATACACCTTATTATTATTTACACTATGCAGATTGGCCAAGTTTTATTCATAGGTGGAGGAGATAATAACGAAGCTTTGGAACCAACCAGAGACTGTTATGTAGGTTCCATAACTTTCTCGTCTGACTTATTTGCTCAAATGAAACACTTTTCAACTAGTGGCTGTCTGACATGCATTATATCCTGAGAAATCAGACTTCGCTTTTTACATTAGCTCACACTATTCCTATAGTAGAATCTATTATTGCTTCCTGTCACATCATACAATACACAAGTCACATGTCCATATCACTCGGTTCTGCCTTTAAGAGACCCTGTGCATGGAAACTGAATAAGAGCTTTCTTTCAGACCTAGATTTTAAATTGCATTTGAACTAGGCAATAGTTAATTTTGCAGTTAACAACCTGTCATGTATTGGACACTATGATACACATACTGGAGTCCGATGCGTGCTGTTTCATTCTTCAGGTGACACCGGGGACCTCCTTCCCCTATGATACCGCTGATGAGATATTAAAATGGGGACTCCATCTTGGATTGCTTGGGCATGCACAGTAGTGTGCTTGCCAGTTCTATATTAGACCCTGCCTCTCCGCCCCTATTGCTTTAGTATATAAGGCAAAAATGGTGCCCGTAGATTTAGTCAATGTCTCAGACTCTTTGGCTTCTGACTCCCCTGTGCATTCTTCGATACTCAATTCCAGTGTCTTCCTGCATACTATCTTCCAGTGAGTTCCTGGTTTTCCCATCCATGCTAGAGTGTTTGTGGTTATTACATCCACGACAGAGAGTTTGTGGATATTGCAAGATATACTGGGATCTAACACTTTGACAAAATTTAACTACTGTAGATCTGAACTTAAAGAACTGCTCTCGCATCAGACAGCCAGATTATTTATCAAAGGTATTTTAAATATGGTATAAAAATGTGGAAGAAAATTACTGTATTTCCCCATGTATAGGACGCTGCATTGTATAAGACGCACCTTCATTTTTTCTCTGAAATTTAAAAAATATATATATTTGCTGTTAAAAAGTTTTGTTCCATTCAACTGAAGTGTGATGAGATTGTGCAGCAGCCAGCCAGCACACTCTCCCTGCAGGTCCGTTCGGCAGGGAGAGTGTGCTGACTGGCTGCTCTGATTGCAATCAGTTGGCGCAGGTCGCCGTAGGAAAGAGACAGAGGTTGTGCTGCTCTGCGCTATGGAGAGTCGATACCTTTATAGTCCGGTAAGACAGCCAACCCTCTGCACCGCTGGAGCCATCTCTCCCTCCCCTGGTGTATTGCTGGCGGCTGCACACTGTCCCTGCAGGTCAGTTCCGCAGATACAGGGAGGGAGAGTGTGCTGGCCGGCTTCTCTGATTGTGATCAGAGCAGCCGGCCAGTACACTCTCCCTGCTGTATCTGCAGCAAGGCCCTCAGCACACTTTAGCGGAATGGACCTGCCAATTACACCCCCCCCCCCTTTGGATCCCCCGCTTCCCCTGTATAAGACGCAGCCTGTTTTTAGACCCTAAATTTTTTGAAAAAAGGTGCATCTTATGCATGGGGAAATACGGTAGCAACACCTTTATGAGAGTGTCGGACCTATATAACAGCCGTATTTTTAATAAAGATAGAGTAAGGAAATTGAATAGCCATGATATTTTTTAAAAAATTTTGCGTATTCGAATCAGATATTTAATATAGCCTCCTCCCAGGGATCCTTGAATTCCCAAACTACCCACTTCCACACATGTTACCTGAGGCTGCAGAAGCACTGGATGCCCAGCAGGAGCCTAGGTCTGTTGGATTTCCAAAGAATATTATAAAACATTCCAAAATAATCTCCCTTAATTATATTGATAAAGATAAACATTTCCCTGACCATACATTAGAAACATATATTATACTTACGGCATTACAGTTATAGCTAAGCCAGATAAGGACCCAGTGCAACGTAGTAGCTATTGATCAATTTCACTTCTCAATATGGATGTGAAACTCTATGCAAAAATAATAGCTAATAGATTAAAATTGGTTTTACCCACATATATCCACTCAAATCAAGCCGGACTATGAACTTTGTCAAGGGAGATAGTGTGAGAACTTGGGATTTTGTATTTATGGGGGAACACACCGGAAGATGTATGGATGTGATACAAAGAAAGGTTGTCACACTGGAATACACTGAGGTGTTTGACACTGTAGGCACAATGCTGAGGGTACAGCTAAGTACACAAAGTGTGAGGGTTTGATAACGTGAAACGGAGTACATAGAGTTTACAGGCACTGCTTGAGCAGCGTGTAGTGTGTAATGTGGTACATAGAGGTGCTGGCATTGGTTGGACAGCCCGTGGCAGACAATAAGTTACCCTGAGGTGTTGGCACTTGTTGAACAGTGTGTAGCATGTCATAAGATATACAGATGTTTTGGCACTGGTTGAACAGCGCAGAGCATGTAATGTGGTACACGGATGTGTCAGCACTGCTTGAACAGTGCGTAGCGTGCAATAAGGTGTTGGCACTATTAAGGTAGTAAACAAATGGATATAACACCGTATATCACAGTGACCCTTGAGAACACAGATAGATAGACACAAAGTGTAGCGGAGTGTACACACACAGATAACAATAACTAGCAGGCAGGATTAGCACAACCAAAAACTGGCATGGAGGCTAATACCCCCACTGGACTTCACCAGGCATTCCCGCAGGAGGAACATCACTCAGTGAGTATCCAGGTCTAGGCCCAGTGTAATTGGTTCCCTCCGTGAGGGGACATGAAAGGCCCAGTCATGGAGTTCCCTACATATACACATTTTCTTTCCTCTTCTCCCTCCGTGAAAGCAGCAGAGTACTTAGCTTGTATGAGGACTGCAGATGGAAATGCGGGTATAAGTATACTGCTGCCAGGGAAAGTGGAAACAGGAGTTGAAGAAACACAAAGATTTCCTATAGTTCCTAGTATAGTTCTGGAGTGGGAGTATGGGACTATCGATGTTGGACACAATTGATACTCAAGCCAAGAGGAGTGCACTGAGCAGGTTGTTAAAGAGGCTGATTAATTGGAGATTCCCTGCATGTTTCATCAGTTCTCAAGGTTAGTGCTAACACCTGAGAGAGGTGTTATGTCATATCAAGCCTGAGGCTGGGCCCAGCTGTGTTAAGGATTGTAATTGGGAAGGCCAGCAATCAGTGGACTGCTGAGTATTGGAGACAGGCCACTGATATCTAAGACTGCTGGTACTGACAGTACCCCCCATCAAAAAAGTGGCCAACAGACACCCACACATTTTTATATGGGAGAATTTCCTCAGGAAACTTTTGATTGCCTGTGGATCCTGCCCCCACCATGGTTTGTTCCCCGAGCTCAATCCCTTTCATTCTAGCAGATCTTGAAAGGTACCTCTGTATCTGTGGACATTTGAAATCTGCTTGATTTTGTACTCCTCCTGTGATGACACTGCAACTGGTGGTTGTGGAGTCTCCTGAGAGGAAAACCTATTGATGATGAGCGGTTTGAAAAGTGAGATGTGGAACATATTGGAAATCCACAGGGAGTCTAGTAGTTTTGGCCTAAATGCCACAGGATTTCTAACTTGGGTGATTTGGAACGGTCCACTGTATCTCAGGGTCAATTTCAAGTAGGGTACCCAGAGGTTAATGTTCCTGGTTGACAACTAGACCTTGTCAACCCAAACGTGGGCCCTTCCTTTTTTCTTTTATTGGCTGCTGTATTGTATGTGGCAGAGGATTTGACCAGCAGTGTCTTGACATTCACCAAAATGTCCTGGAATTGTTTGTGTACATTGTTCACTGCTGGTACTTCAATGTTACGATGACCGGAGGTTCAGGAAGTTGGGAGTGGTACTCATGGAGTACAAAGAATAGTGTGGAGCCTGTATGAGTGGTAGTACAGGTTGTGGGCAAAATCTGCCCATGGGAGGAAGTCCACCTAGTACTCCTGGTTGCCTGAGATGTACATGAGCAGGAAGGTTTTGAGGTTGTGTTTAAGCCAATTACATCTGACTATTAGACTGAGGGTGATATGCAGAGAAAGAGTTCAGTTCTATGTCCGCCTGTCAGCAGAAGGCCCTCCAGAATCGGGATGTGAAGTAATACCTCTAGGAAACTGTGGAGTTGGAATATGTCATGAATGAAGATTCCTAATAATTCTGTAGCTGATGGTATGAGGGTATGTGCCCTTGAGGGGTATAAAGTGGTCCGCCTTAGTGAACCAATCCACTACAACCCAGATGGTGTTACATCCTTTAGATGTTGGCAGTTCAGTGATAAAATCCATGGATATACTGGACCATGGTTGACTTGAGACGGGGAGTGAATGCAGGGGCCCTTGGGGTTTCATCCTCTGAATCTTGTGTTGGGCACAACTATCACATATGGACATGCATTCCTGCACATCTTTCATGAGAGTCTGCCACCAGAAAGATATTGAGCGGAAGTGGGTCATTTTCCTGGTTCAGGGGGGTCCTGAAAATTTTGATGTGTGTGCCCAGCGGAATAATATGGGTCGGTGGTAATCGTAATCACAATTACCTAAACCCCGACAGTACTAACAACGGCAGTAGAATAGCGAAAGTCATATTCCCTGCTTACTCTTACTTTCAAAGATGTCATTTTCCGACATGGAACTATTACGGTGTTTTAACATCCTGGCAGCCGCATGGATGTCACTTTTAACAGCCGCACTACTAATTATTCTGTTAAAGGGGATATGCAAGCAGGCACAGGCTGTACAAGGCTTTTTACTAAGCCTTCTACATTGTAGAGCCCGGCATAAAGGTGATAGTGAGTTTATGAACCTGGCAAAGGAACAGTGACCAACGTGCTTCTCTTGGCTTTAGTCTGCTGGTCGACTGCATATATGCCAGGTTCTTGCAATCAGTGAATACTGTCAATGGGTGTAGAGCCCCCTCCACCAGATGTCCCCACTCCTCAAGTGCCAGCTTGATGGCCAGGAGTTCTTGTGCCTGGTGCCGTACTTCCTCTCTGCGAGAAGTATCTTGTGGGAAGGATATCCACAAGGGTGAAGCTTCCCCATGGGGTATCCTGCTAGGATATTACTGCCCCTATGCCGATGGCAGAGGCATCCACCTCCAGTATGAAGGGTCGAAAGGTTTCAGAGTATTTGAGGATGGTGGCTGACGTGAAGGCCTCTTTCAGGATATTGAAGACCCGCACAGCTTCTGGCAGTCATTTTTTATGGTTGCTAGCAATTGTCGTTATCAGGGCTACCATTCTGTAGTAATTTCTTATGTTCTACCGATAGTAGCTCAAAAACCCCAGGAATCATTGAGTGGCTCGGAGGCTAATGGGCAGTAGCCAATATTTTATGGACTGGAATTTTACCGTATCCATTTCCAGACATGTGCCTGAAATGATATGCCCAATGAAAGGTAGTGAGGTCTGCTCGAAGTGACATTTATCTAATTTGCCGTATAGCTGGTTGGCTCATAGCTGTTTGAAGCACCTATTCTGGGAGAGTAAGCAACTATGTCTTTCACCCCTCTGCAGGTTGCAAGTTAGGAGATAGGTGGGTCTCTAAGTAAGCAGAGATTGACTGACAATTTCCCAGCTTTGCTCTGCAAAAATGCACAGTGAGGCTTGATGGACTCATATACAATGGCAAGTCTAGTAATGTCAGAGCAACTGAAATGCCTACAAACTCAACTTTTGACCTGCTTCAGATCCCATTGGGAGACTGTGATAAAGACATAAGAGGACCTCCAGCTGTCCCGAATGGGGAGTTAAACTTTAGAGCAATGTTAGGTTTACAATGAACAATGTATTCAATTAATTGCTGTATATTTGAACTGTGGGGTATAATGATCAGACTTGTTATTTTGTCTAATGTGGTCCTTATTTTACCATAAACAGATATCAAAATACATTTTCCAGGTTCCCCCAGGAAATCTTATCAGCACAGCAGATGTGATTCTTCAATGCAATAAATAGAATTGGTAGAGTCCTGCACTCAAGGGAACTTATAAACTGTTTTGAATAAGATGTAAGCTGTATTATTAAAGTATGTGTAATAGATCATATCCTCTGGTGCCTATTAAATTAGGGATAGTAGCAGCAAAGTCCATTCAACTACAGCAAAAAGGTTAACTCCCAACTCAAGAGAGATCAATCAATATTCCAAACACAAACCTTTATTGTTACACTTTTTGTCCATTTACCAGAACTGCATTAACTGCATATTAACACATAACAACAAGCAAGTCATCCATCCTTTACTCACATAACCACCGTGGTGTAATTGAATCATACTGACAGCTCTTTCATGTAGATTGTATAACACTTTCTCAAAGTGATATCTTTATACACCATGATATAATGTTTTATACGTAAACTTCTCCTACAAATAAAACCTATACATATTTTTCAAAAATATAATTCAAATACATTAAATATTATTAGAAACCAAAAATAACCAATGCAGAGACTGAGGGTCCTTTATGAAGTTAAACAGCAGAGTAATTTGAATTCATGAATAGGTGTGTGTGTGTGGGCTGTACACAGTGCTTTACATAAATATATAACATATATATTAAATCATATTGCATGTTTAACACACCATATTGTGTGTGTGAATGTTTAAAGGGACATTCAAAGTTTACATAAAAAATAATGTTTTTCTTGTGTAGAGCAATCTGAAATGATTTGCTCCAAAGCTATTGCTTTGTTTCCACCATGTAAGCATTGTGACATCATTTAATATGGCACATTCAAATCAGTTTCATAAATGAGATTATCTGACCATAGTAATTTATATTATATGTTTTACCATTTATGGGCAGTATATATATTTTGCGTTTGGTTTAGGTCACTTGTAATAAAAACAGAGCAAGAATTGTTATTGTAGCAGTTTCAATGTTAATGTTCAAAGTAAATGTGAAAATAAGTATAACAATGTAACTTGGTTTTCTAAAAGGCTTGTATCTCCCATCCCCCATTCATGAACTTTGAGCTATCCAATTTAAAATTGACTTATTTCTGTGACATGGGAATAGCCGAATAAATAATGAGACTCAAAAATCATACGGAGGAAAGGATGTATGCTAATAACAAAATTGGTCTTTAATGATCTCTATGTCCAAATCTCCCTTATGTATTCTTGCCTAGTTAAACAACTACAATTGATAAAATAGCAAGTTAATGGGCTGCAGGATCGTGCTTTGAGAAAGTGGTTATAAACCCGGAGTGAGGAGGGCAAATATTTAACACAGTCGTTTTTCCCTCTCCTTATCTCCATATATCATGTTAATTTATTCACAGGAAACATTTGCTAATAGCTAATTAACAGATATTACTTTTTTAATCCCATCAGCACAAAGGCATGGTGAAATACATTATTTGATCCCAGCAGAATACTTCAGTATATACGATTGATGGCCAGTTTTGTGAAAGGAGGAGAAAGTATAAAGAAATATTTTTAGCTTCCTTCAATTATGCTTTATAGTATAACACACTTTGCAAAAAAAAAACCTGATGGTCTTATTTAGCGTTTTGAAACTGGAATGTAGAATGGTTTACTTTTGTCAAATGTAAAAAAAAAAACATTGTTTTTGATTAATTCATTTTCAAATGATAGTTGTGATTTGTTCGCCTATGTGGTCTTATTTATGCATGTTAGTTCAGCTAGTATTAAACTTAATTTTGAAAGTGATCCAGGAAAATGTTCTGGCATTTTGTCTGATAGAACTTTTTTTTTGCTAATTGTTTTAGTTTACCAAGGTAAAATTGTTATTCCTGGGATAGATTAGGGTGATTTAATTCAGATCTAAATGGCCACTTCACTGTCGTCTCAATATGGCTCCTGGTCATAAAGGTTAATATTTTACAGTTTTGGTGGTCTTTGAGGGGAAATAATGACTTAGTGGTTAGCACTTCTAACTCACAGAACTGAGGTCATGATTTCTAATTCCGACCATGGCCTTATCTGTGTGGAGTTTCTTTGCTCTCCCCATGTTTGTGTGGGGTTTCTTCAGGTGCTCTGGTATCCTCCCACACTCCCAAAAAACATACTGGTAGGTTAATTGGCTGCTATCACATTGACCCTAGTCCCTAGGTTCCCAAAGTATATGCCGCGGCTCCCAGGGGTGCCGCGGTGCTGTCACAGGAGTGCTGTGGCCAGGAGGAGAAAAAAAAACAACTTACCAATCCGGTGGTGCCTGGGACACAGCATCCTCCTCCCTCCTCTCTTCTCAATGAATGTCTGGCATGATGTCATCACGCCCAGGCACCGCCGAATTGGTAAGACAGAAGAAATAGAAGAAAGAAGGTCAAATATGGTAAGTAAAGAAACAGAGGGGAATGGTGATAGGAAACAGCAATGGAGGGGTAAAAGAATGAAGGAGGGTGCAGAGCAAGGATGCAGAAGGGGCAGAGCGAGGATGTAAAGGGGGCAGAGTGAGTGTATGCAGGGGACACAGAGTGTGTGGATGCAGGGGCCACAGAGTGTGTTTATGAAGAGGACACAGAGTGTGTGGATGCAGGGGGCACAGAGTGTGTGGATGAAGGGGGTACAGACTATGTGGAGATGAAGGAGGGCACATTGTGAGTTAGCTGTATATTATTCTTTGACAGAAATATAATTGAAAAAAATATATAAAAATATTATTTTCCCTTGGATTTATTTGTATTATTTTTGCATACAACTAAATGAGTATTTCTGTCCTGACCTAAATACTTATTACGTTTTTTATTCCCCAACTACTTACAAAACGGGACTGCTCTGTAGTTATTTTGGAGGGGTGCCTTGAAAAATTTGTAGAGACTTTAAGGCTACCGCGAACTGCGAAAGTTTGGCAACCACTGCCCTAGTCTGTGTATCTGACTGAGTGTGTTAGGGAATTTAAACTGTAAGCTGCAATGGGGCAGGGACTGATGTGAGTAACAAATATTCTCTGTATAGCACTGCAAAATTAGTGATCATCATCATCTATTTATAAATAAATGATGATGATGATGAAAGAATAGTAAAGAGGATGCCCACTCTCAATAATGTCTTACTGAGGCTTCCAATAAAGACAACGAGAGGGCACCTACAATCCTAAAAAAGAAAACCCAATTTATTAGAAAACCAAGACACAGTTCAAAATATTTACCTGCCTTAACCACTACAGAGAAGTGACATCAGTCACAAAACAAAGACCTGAACCAATGTCCATTTCTCCTTTGCGGCCATCTTAAAGGTAAATGCTTTTTTTTTTTACCACTACAAACAAATCATTTTTCAAATACAATATTAATGTTTAGACACTACAGATGCATCATCCAAATCTATTCATGTTTTTGTTCTCTGCAGTCTTTCTGCTCAGCTGTCTCTAACAGTGACCTCCATCATGAAGTGGTGACTCAGTCTCCAGCCTTCTTATATTGCAATGTATTTTTATATTTTATCAACGTGCATATTTAGTCTAGTTTTCATTGAGAATAATTAGATCATTATTATACTACCTTTACATTTTCTGTTCTTTATCTTATCTACAGTTATTTTTTCCTTTTTACTAATATAAAACAGCCGATACATGAACTGACTGGTGAAGTGTGTGTTCACTTCACTACCATTGAAAGGAGAACCATATTCCTTCATCAGTCTTGCGTCAGTGTCATCACTCAGTTGTAAAGTTCTAGGCCATGATGAAATAAATATTGGGGTGTGCATATACAAAAGTTTCTAACCTAAAAATCACTTTTCTAACACTAATTTTTGTACCTTTGTTTGCAATTCAGAAGCACCCAATCTTCTGCACCATTGTCACCTGTTCTTATCTGCTGAGTTGAGTGCAGAAGATATGGTTCAGAGACAATGACAAGTTTATTGATGGGAAGACTGCAAGGTGTCGACATGTTTTGCATAATCAGGCAAGTAGGTGGTGATTCCCAACCATAAGTAGACATCCAGGTGCTCATCAGTTAGATATGACTGCTATGTTGATTTCATTATTTTGCTATGTCACAGTGTCGATTTACAAAGGAATGTGGCTCCAAAAATTGCTGCACCCTTCCTAATGTTAGGATATTTGCTCTCAACTAGTAAGTGTCATATGTTTCCCCCAGATGCCCTGGCTTTAATGAAGATTTCATTTTAAACCATTACCATTTCATTTGCAACAAAAGAAGCGATTTTTCAACATAATTATACAATTTTGTAATGAAATGTCATTAAAGCCAATGTCCACACCGAAGCTGAAACTGCTATTACAAGTTCAAGTACCGTAAAGTCCTGGAACCCCCAGTCCATGTCTGATATGATGTTTTTCTTCTGTATAAGTATCTACCTATGTTAACTTGTGCATATTCTTTCTTTCTGACAATCTAGCTTGGACATTAGACTTTCTACGTCACAAGGTTTTTACTGCCGCAGACGCAAACATAGCAATCTCAGTTTCTGTTTATAAGCATTTATAGAACTAATTGTTTTTACATTGCAACTGTACATTCAGGCACGATGACTGCAACTGTACATTCCGCTAATTCAACAAAAGCTCAAAATCATTGACGAAATGTGTCTTGCTTAGCAACGTGACGTTGGTGTGGAGCAAAAGATCAATACGTTCTGCTTCATTTCTTTCCAGTTGTGGCCTATGTACACTTCTGTCACTAACCAAATTGGCAATTTTAAGTGCAATATCTATGACATTGTTCATTTTCAGCATTTAACTACATTAAACCTCATCAATTACACTAATAATTCAGAAGCTCATAAAACGTATCATCACAGGCTCACAGCCAAGAGCAATGAACCCATTGGTCTGACCAGTAAATTAGCAAATCTGTGTCATTTGCAGTCCTTGAATGCCTGAAAATGTCCATCCCACTAGTTCAGGATTTTACCATTTCCTCTTTAGCAGAGATATATTCAAATATTATTGTAGAAAAATGCAAAGTTCTGATTTGTCGGTCAGGTCTGCTAACTAATAAAACTGAGGTGAAAAGAAAACACACTCTCTTTGATCTCTTTCAGTTACTCCAACCATACTTGTCTATTCTCTTGGAATGTCTGTGAGACTCTAGAATTCCGGGGTTTCTTTTGGAAATAAGGCCAGGACCTCAGACCTTGCCTCTCCTTCTTGGGCGTCATTATGTCTCCACTGAGCGATGACATAAATCGTGTCATCACGTACCCCCTGCACTTGCTCTTGGACCTCTACTTTTGGTTCTCCTGGTGGAGAGGTCCAAAAAGTAGGCAAGTATGACTTCAACAATTCTTCAGCTATGACTTCACAGCATCAAATCACATTGTTTTTTCTGTGTAGACTTTTAAAATGACTCTTGAGACTGTGCTTATTTACAATAGCTACACTTTAATAGCATATCAGGAACATAGATTTTGAAATGGACATAGTGAAAAAATATTTATTATTCAGTATGAAAGTGGTATATTTTCTGTTTCTTGGCACTTGGGGCAGTATTTACTGTATACTGAATCAATATGTATCACTTTCAAAGGAAATGATGGAGTATGTCCAGATAAAATGGATGTCCTGTATCACTACTCATTGGAAAGAAATATAGAATATTGATTATTACATGCACCGTTTCAAGCAGAACTATATGAAATTAAATAGATATAAACAGACAAACACATTGACAAAACAACTTTATTTGAAGGAGGTGTATGAAATTGGAAAAAAAACAGAAATGCAGCTGCTAATATGAAATGCTTTTTATTCAATATTTAAGGGACCTCTGAAAAAAACCACAAAGGAAAACACCCATATATAATAAAATTTGTGGCTAACACAATCATATCCATATTTAATTAAGGACGTAGCTAACATACATATTTAAATACACAGCTAAAGCATAGATTAAAAATGTAGTATATTCAGTTAATATATATTATTTTATATTAAACAGGTATATACAGGCAAAATATACCAAAGAGATATGAAATTAAATGAATGAACTTACCTGTTTATATGCAGACAACAGCTTCCAGTATATCGGAGACCCTTCTCCACTCTACAAAACACGCAAAGGATCGACACACTGATTGACTTGCACAAGCAGCTCTGGAAGTCCACTATGGCTGCAACAAAAAAGCAAGAAGAAACATGTAAAGGTATCAAGGGTGAGAGGAAGTCCACAACCTACCGTGGATGTTCCGCCATCTACCAATAGATATTTTGGCTATGTCTGTTCTAGTCACTGACCAGAGAATGGAACAGCACATGTGTGAGCACTGATTTAAGCACTCCTGCTAGTGCAATGTTCACATTTTGAACTTGTCTTTTTGAAAGCAAGTTTATACATATGAAAGCATTATGTTTGTAACATTTAAAGGTTGCAGTATTATATAAACATCAAAAGAAATATTTTCATTATTTTTGTCTGGTAGATTTTCGCTACCAATTTTATTACTACAAGATTTACAAATGATTGTTTGGTAATCCTAAACCGTACCCAAGAGCTGCTGATATTGATATGGAACCCTGAGGACATGAACATTTGGGTTTAAGTGTCTAAAGCGTTTTATTAATTAAATTGCTGTGATTTAATTCTCCCATGTTAGCATTTACAGTTTATGAAACAGCCTTGTAATTAGAAAATGACTACACTGATGTTGTGTGTTTTGTTTGCTAGTCATACATTACTGCACTACTTTCCCCTCCTTTGCACACAAACTCCCAGGCTACCTTATTCTGGGTCCGATTAATAGGCAACTGCTACTGGTGCGTTAAATTGCTTTCTGCTTTATTTTTAGATGCCAGTATATGATAACTGGTACTTTAAGAGTCATGTTTGACGAGCTGTAAAGGAATGATGCTTATTTTTCTTGCATGCAAAGAAAAAAGTAGTGCATTGTCTGTAGATAGGCGGGCACGTGGAAACATTGAAAATCTGCTAAGGAAAATATTATTTAAGCAGTTTTATTGCCATCCAGTCATGTGCAACACTAATGGCAGAACACAAGTGAAAAAAACAAAGTGCGAAACAGAAATATTTTCCACTCATTTATTAAAACATTAGAATGTTCTAAGTGAACATTTTCACTTCTATCCTAATAATAATAATAATAATAATGGCAAATGGACATGTATAAGCATTTCTTATGTTTAAAAATATAGATCATACCCCCTACCATTCCCCTCTGGTCCACAGCATTTGACAACAAAAGAAGATCTGCACTATCAATTGCTGCAGACCGAATTGACCCCACCTATTCAAACAGTACATGCTAACAGAGCCAGTAGTTTAAATCCCCTGCCTAGTTTGAATAACTCCAGTTGTTGACCAGCCATACTGCCCTCAATCTCCCCACAAAATTATCGAAGTAAACCCATCAACACTTTTAAAAACTACTTTACTGTAAACCTCTTTGGACAGCCTTCCTCTCCTGAATATTTTTTGCAGATTGAGAAGAGGAACTTTTTGAGTTTAGCCAATGGGTTTGATGAATGTGTGGGTAAGAAAGACATTTGTTGGAAGAAGGAAAACGTTTTCGAATAGGAGAATGGAAATATGTGTCTAGTTGCTCTGCTACCTTCTAATCACTTATATAAACAACTATATATAATTGTATACCAGCACTGTGCAGTATAGAAGACAAGCATTGACATTAGTAATTATTAAGATATATCAACAAAGTAGAAAGCACCAATGAAGACTCTACCAGCAATAAAATTACTATTTTTAAATGGATTCCCTATATTTTGCTGAACCTCCAAAACTTCATGCCTGATACAACTGCCTCTGTAAAGAAATAACTCTGGGGGTGTTTTTTACAGAATAAACTATACAGTAGATGATCCTATGGACAATTAAGTCTAGGAGAATGAAGGATGGATGTATTAAGTGTTGATACGGTAATAGAGCACATTAGTCAACGTGACAACACTGAGACACGGAATAAGCAGCGCATAAGCAGGGCATCCATGCTTCACACTAATCTAATACTACACAGCCTACCTTGTCCTTTGCTATACAATAACATACGTACAATTAATTAATTCTACTTCCTGCTCAGTACTTGCATTTATATTTCCAAAAAGTATATACCACTTAAGTATTTTTTTTTACTTGGCTGCATTTATATTGTGTTTGGATATACAGTATTACATTTCAGAAATGGAGCATATTTCTAAGGCAATGTATCATTAATATCTCAAAAGACAAAAGCAGCTGCTATAGGAGAACTTGTAACCACTTATATAGAGTTGTAACCAGTTATATGGAAATGTACATTCTACATCAAACAGTGAGTGATGTCATGTACATAGTTGGGACTTGTTGCATGACAATGTATAAACTAACATGCTAATCTAGCAAGCACAATAGTTGGTTTATTGTCTTTGACACAAGACACTTATACATTTGCTCATTAAATAATGTTTCCTGGCAGTAGATGCTCAGGAAATCTGGTGCAACTTAAACAGTCTATACTGTAAATAACTGATGCAAAAAATAGATTCACATTATTTTCAGAGTTTACCATAAACTTTGATAAATCCAAATCTCTCCCTATGTTTGGCCTGCAAGATCAGGCTGATAAGATACAGTTCCCTTTTATCGGGCCCACAAATATATAACCTACCAGAGAGTGGCACTTCCATTACATCACAATAAAGTTTACACTTATAATGTCAAACCAGTCGTTCAGCATGTCTCAAACGAGCTAAACTCTTGGCAGGACTTAAACATAAATTTCTTGGCCAGATGCTAGTGAAAATGTCTAGTTTTCCTAACATGCTGTATGTCATGCAAATTACCCCTCTCCCCTCTCTTACAGATAAATGCTGAATCAAAAATACTTAACAAGTTTGTATGGAACAGGAAAAGGGTGGGATTTATACTTTCAAACTGCACAATGGCCCACAACAATAGCCTGCCAGCTTTGATTTGCTGTTGCATGGATCAGAAATAAAAACACATATAAACTATTTTAGATCCCAACTATGTATCCCTCTATCCCTAAACTACATTCTACATACGCCTCTAATAATCTGAAATAGAGAGGAAAGCCAAGCATTGAACTTATTCCTTCCCTATCCAGGGAATTTAGACTTTCAAGATGGGAAAACGAAAACAGTCCTTTACTCAAGAGACACCATTAGTGATCACCAAATGAATAGAATCTTTTCATGCTTTCCATATACCCCTTGCATACAATGAGGCCCTGGTGAAATATTACTTTTTATCCTATCATAAATTCCCCTTTTAAGCAGGCAATACTTAACTTATAAACTGTCCACCATGCCGTGGAAAACATAAAGTTTACCTTCTACACTCACTCATACAGACTGGTCCATACCCTATTTCAGCCATATATGCAAGGCAATCAGAAATCAAATTTGAAGTGGTGGATTCAGGAATTAAAAAGTGAAAACATCACTTCCCTAAAATGCAGCGGTTACACATTCTGGAAATCTTCCATCTCAAACTAAAATTGCTCCCAGTGAACAGCTGCCAAGTTATAGCATATATAATTAAGCATATCTCTTACCAAAAGTTCAACGTTTGATTGGTCACTCCGATAGTACCTGACCACAATTCGTAATGGTTGATGTGGATCTCTTTCTTTGCTTATGGCGCATATAGCCAAGCTTTTTGGGAAGAGGTGGCCCGATATGGTAATAACTCATTATGTGTATGCTTCAAATGTATTCCTAAGTGGTCAATATATTACAAAAAGCTCTTCCTAGTGTTAGCAATGGTGGGATGTAAAGCCGCAGTACAGCAAAACACTAGAATTAAAACTAGTCCAATCCAGGCTCTACTATTTGTTCAGAATGGATTGATTCGAGACAACACATAACAAGGAAATTCTAATAGCCCTATACCAATGCTGGAGAAAATTTATGAGAGCTCTCCCACCAGACACTAAAACAAGCAATTAAAAATGTTTTTAACGCAAAACCTGGTATTCTTTTTTCTAAATATGTTTTTATTGAGAGTTTTTACAATTAAAAAGGGGGATGGGAGCAAAAAAAAGAAAGAACAAGCGAATCAAGTATCAGATATACATAAACAAAGTCATGTAGGTACGCAATAATCAAAGCGCAAAAGTAATTGTCTAGATAATATTGGATAGATACTTAGGTTTGCATTATTCAGAGAACCAATAAGAAGATCATTCAGGGATGGAAGGAGGGATTGTTAGAAGAAGGATGTGTGGGGGGTGCAGGGAAAAGGAGAGAGGGGTGGTAAGAATAAGAGTAAGTAAGAAGCAAAGTTCTCAGTATAGGGACGGAGAAGGAGCTATAGGTAAAACTAGATCCTTAAGTGTCAAAGACTTCGGGCCAAACATTCCAAACAGATAGAAACTGACTGGTCTGATCACGAGTCAGACTGGTGATGTGTTGAAATACCTGCCAAACGAATTGATGAGGGCTGGGATTGTGGGGGGGGGGGGGGGGCGGTCAATGTTCTTTCAGCTCTGGGTGATCAGGCATCTGGCCACTATGAGGATATGTCCTGTAAGTTTACAAATGTGCCTAGTTACATCAGAGTAAACTGTGGAAGGAGACAGTAGAAAAGGTTTTGGACAACGCCACCAAACGTGAAACAGAGTATGGAGGAAGATGCATAGATTGCTTTTAGTCTGAAGGGGACCAGATAATATCTGTTTAAACACTTGAAAGAGTTTTTTTTGATCCGGGTACATATCAAAGATTTGGTAAATGCGTTTGAGACCATTCTGTGGGGTTAAGCAACTCACCAAGGTCCTCCTCTCAGCGCAGCTCATTTGGACAGCAAGCCATGCTGGCGGAACAGGGACTAGAAAGGGAAGATAAGGGCTGTGGATGGGGCTCTGTGCAAGTAAAATGCTTCCAGAAGTGATTGTTGATAAGGAGTGCGAGGATTCATCTGTTATAGAGATGATGAAGCTAGAGGTATTGATAAAAGGAGCCACTGCAAAGTTGTAGTCGATCGCAGATCTCGGGGAACTCTGGGAAAAATTCTCAGGGAACTACATCATAGAGAAATGTGAAATTGTGTTTGATCCAGTCTGCAAAGCTCTGGGGAAGGAACAGTTGTGCTACAAAGGTACCATTCTCTCAGGGTTGGCAATTAATCAGAAACATTGCACACAATATCTCCAGATATATAACGAGAACCAAATTGTAAGGTACATTTGGTAAATAGGGGGTAGGTCTGTGCAGATCAGCCAGAACAGAAACGACATATGCATAAGGTCTGCGTCCACATCAACCCACATCCTAGTGCAAGGGTTGGAATGGGAGAGAACAGCTTGTGTTAGGTGGACGGCCAAATAGAATTTGTGAAGGAAACGGAGAACAAGGCCTCTGCACTTAGAGTGCTGAAAGAGGGCCTTCTGGCAGACTCTCCGATAACTAGCAGACCATAGACAATAGGAAATTCATGTTGGAACATCTTTGAGGAAGGATGAATGGACTTGGACTGGGAGTGCCTGAGACAAGTAAAGCAACCTATGGAGAAGGCTCATTTTCACGGCTGTCACTCTATCTAATCAGGAGAGTAAATGTGAATTCCACTTGGTTAGGTCTTTTTTAAGGGTATCAAAAGGGGAGGGGGGTTAGCAGCAAATTTTTAGTTAAATAAATCCCCAAGTACTTAATTATCTGGGATTGCCTGCTTGATACAACTTCAGTACAAATTTTTATGTGGACCTTTGCAAGTGTAGTTGAATAATTTGTAATTATTTACACAAATATAATGACCTGTCTCATGATCATATATTTCTTCTAAGCAGTTTGCCAGAGATTGTGGCCATGAAGAAAAACAATAGTAGGGGTTTATTTATTTTATAATTTCTTTATAGGAAAGGACATTCAAATAGAAATTTAAAGCAGATAGAATTATTGTTGAAAATACAAAATATTCAACTGAAATGTTTCCTTTCACTGTGTATTTCAGAAATTGTGCTGCTGAATGAGACATTAGTCTTTGCCACAAACATTAATATGCATTCCATTGTTAGTGGCTTTTACATATTTATGACAGGGAGTGTTGTTAAATGAGACTGTACCTTTGACGAGAAACTCTTCTTTAACCCATGTAAAGAGTTGCCACGGTGACCAGAGGACAGCACGAAGGGGAAAGTAAAAATGTTTAAGATTCAGAATTTGTCCACAGACAATAATTTATTGGAACTCATCTGTAATAAGGCCTGGCACTGATTTATAAGTTGATATGAAAAATAAATAAAAGTGATAGAAACCTACATTTGTTTTTAATGATAGACTGTTGCAGCGTGAAAAGTAAGGATAGGAAACATTGCTAGGAAATTAGATATTATGCCCTGAGGAAAACTGCAGCTACCAGCCCATTAATTATTAGATATTTATTATTAAAAAATTCTTTTCATGAGTGACTGCAGAACATTTTTGCTGTTCAAGATGTTGAGTGCCAGCATCAATGAAACGTATGAGGCATTTGTTTTTGTATGTTAACCTATGTACCTGTTACTTTCAAGTCAGGGCTGTTTGAGTTTATATTGTGCATTGTATTAGCGAAGACATCCTCAGAGATGTCTTCTATGAGGAAATTGCCTGATGGCGATGAAACGCGTCAGCTCACTCTCATCTTAAATATTTTATTGCTGTAATTACCACCTTTGCTGAGGAAGAAGCGTGGACAGTGCTGTGTGCTGTGTATCTAATTGTGTTTATGCAGCCGGCTGACGACGAGAAGCGGAGTTGTGCATATCGAGTCTGAACAAGACTGAGCAGGACTATAACCTATAATCGGTACTGTTGTATCAAGGAGAATTCTTCCAGTCTTGCACACATTGGACGGCTCCGGAGAGCCAATGTGGCGGTATAACACTATTGGAACACTGTCACTCAATATGGTATTATCTCCAGGAATCTGGTAAGAGATGTTCATTTTACCTATGACGGATTATTTTCCCATTGTTTACACATCAGTTTGTCTGCGGAATTTATCCATACTGTTTGGGACACTATTATCCTATTCTACTTCAAGGATCCAGCACTTTTATTTGTCCTGATGCTTCATATATATATATATATATATATATATAAATATATATATATATCCTCATGAACTAAAACAGCATTATTACTACTACCATCATCTGGATTTAAGAACTGCTGATTGAATATCTATTTTTTGATAATTGTGATTTTATATATATTCTGGGTGTAAAGTATTATATGCATGCTATAAAGATATGATGGTGGATTTACAGCAATTGTGAGGTTGTCTTGTTGCTTTCTTCTAATATATGGATTAAATAAAACAATCTTTTAATAAATCCACAGTTCACATTTGAATCAATTTTAGTGGCGTAGGCAACCATTGCCTATCATTTTCTTTTTTTTCATTTTTCATTTTCTTCATTTACTTCTTGTGATGGCATAAGGTGACTCTTTACAACCCAGCCCTGCTGATCCAGACAATGTTTTACCTGAGCGGTCTTGCAACTGATACCATGTTCTGATTTCCCAACCACAAGATTGTTTTCACATAAGGCCATATATTGACCCCTTGCTTCCTCAATTCCACTATAAGTGTGACTAACACTTTGGTAAACATGCTTGGGAAGTCGCAAGCTTGAAGGGCAGGCAAGTGAACAGAACGTGTTGGCCCACTACACAAAATTTGAGATACTTCCTGTGATAAACAGTCATAGCAATATGAAAATAGGTATCCTGAAGATCTATGGATATGAGAAAGTCTCCTTTGCATATGGACATGGGAATGGAATTCACAGACTCCATGAGAAAATATCTGGTATGGACAAACTTCTGATCAGAAAGAGTCTGGAGTAAAAACCTATGACTTCATGACCGGCAGGAACAAGAGAGATTGCATGAGACTTTATCAAAATTTGCACAATATTTCGTAGTGCTACTAACTCTTGGCAAATGGAACTCTTGACTGGACAACAAGGTTTACTTTGCGATACTGATGAAACTCTATCTCATTGTTATGATCTGCCTTATAGTTTTGTGTGCATTTTACCCTGTGTTATTATTTGCCTTGTTTTCCTGTGTGCATATTACCCTGCAGTACCTGTGATCCTCCAGAGGTGCTGTTGTTTGGCCTTCCTATCAGGGGTTAACCAGCACTGCTTATTAATCATCCACACCTGTCTGTGGCCTATATATGCCTGCATTTTCCTGTATCCTTTGCTGGTCATTGAAGTTCCTGGCCTGCTCATGTGGCTCTGTTCCTGAATTACCTGCATGTATCTCTGTTCCTGGTTTCAGTTAAGTTATTGGCTGCATTTCTTTATCATTTACTGTTGTCTGCCAAGATCTGGAAATCCATTGTTTCATTCAACTTGAACTATTTACTGTTTATTTGCCTTCCCTGGACTATACCTTTACTGCAATAAACAGTTTAAACATTTATATCATGTGTCTGGCTCCATGGCTGTAATCAAGGAATGGGTTTTAAACAGAACCATAACAGAATGACCAGCCAAAAAGAAAGCCTTGGAGTCATGTGGAAAAACATTGCTTCAGATTTCTCCTGGAACTCTCATTGCAATTGATTTCATTTGTTTTCTCCCTGCAATATGTCTGCTCTACAAATGGCTGAACAGCCTCTGCTTCAGTGTCTAAAAATGGACATAATTCTGTTACGCTCTCAGCTGGCTCAATTTTCTGCTATACTTTTGGACCCACTCAGGAGACTATCAGAATCTGTTTCTCTGAAATCCAATACTGTTGATCTGCTTCAGCCAACTCTGTCTGCTGCTGAAACTGTGCTGCCAGCACCTCTTAATAGTACTATGACAAATTTGCATTTAACTAACAACTACAGTGTAACAAATGCCTGGTTCACAGGTGGTCCACGCCCCCACCTGACCGAAGCGGAGCGACGGCGCAGAATCAGCAACAAACTGTGTCTCTACTGTGCAAGTAATATACACTTCTTACAAGCCTGTCCTCTCCGCAGACCACGACAGCCTACCAAACCATCTTCTGTTGTTACTTCTCCGCACTCTGAATTTGTTTACATTTCATCTGTTCTGCTCCCTGGGATGAGCTCCAATCTGTGAACCCCAGTTACCAGTCCTAAGGCTCCAGCCGCGTGTCCTGCGGCGCCAGCTCCAGCCGCGTGTCCTGCGGCGCCAGCTCCAGCTGCGTGTCCTGAGGCGCCAGCTCCAGCCACCTGTCCGGAGGCGCCAGCTCCAGCCGCCTGTTCCGGGGTGCCAGCCTCTGTCTCCTGTCCCGAGGTGCCAGCCTCTGTCTCCTGTCCTGAGGTGCCAGCCTCTGTCTCCAGCTCTGCGGTCACATCATCTGCCTCCAGCTCTGAGGTCACATCATCTGCCTCCAGCTCTGAGGCCACATCATCTGCCTCCAGCTCTGAGGTCACATCATCTGCCTCCAGCTCTGAGGTCACATCATCTGCCTCCAGCTCTGAGGTCACATCATCTGCCTCCAGCTCTGAGGTCACATCATCTGCCTCCAGCTTGGAGCCTGCTGCCACTGTGTCCGGTCCTGAGCCTGCTGCCACTGTGTCCGGTCCTGAGCCTGCTGCCACTGTGTCCGGTCCTGAGCCTGCTGCCACTGTGTCCGGTCCTGAGCCTGCTGCCACTGTGTCCGGTCCTGAGCCTGCTGCCACTGTGTCCGGTCCCGAGTCTCCTGCTGCAGCCGTTGCAACCGAGTCTCCTGCCACTGTGCTACCCGGTTCCAAGTCTCCAGCCGCTGCCTCCAGTTCCGAGTCACAAGCTGCTGTCGTTGTTCCTGAGCTCCAGTCTGCACCATAGGGGGCGCTGCCCTTCCAGTCTGCACCAGAGGGAGCGCTGCCCTTCCAGTCTGCTCCAGAGGGGGCCCTGCCCTTCCAGTCTGCTCCAGAGGGGGCGCTGCCCTTCCAGTCTGCTCCAGAGGGGGCGCTGCCCTTCCAGTCTGCTCCAGAGGGGGCCCTGTCCCTCCAGTCTGCTCCAGAGGGGGCCCTGTCCCTCCAGTCTGCTCCAGAGGGGGCCCTGTCCCTCCAGTCTGCTCCAGAGGGGGCCCTGTCCCTCCAGTCTGCTCCAGAGGGGGCCCTGTCCCTCCAGTCTGCTCCAGAGAGGGCCCGGTCCCATGCGGTTCAGCCCAAGTTGACAGTGCTGTCTGCTCTGTGGCTCCTCACAGTGCTGTCTGCTCTGCGGCTCCTCACAGTGGTGTCTGCTCTGCGGCTCCTCACAGTGCTGTCTGCTCTGCGGCTCTTCACAGTGCTGTCTGCTCTGCGGCTCCCCATAGTGCTGTCCAGTCCGAGTGGTGTTCTCAGTTTGGGCAATCCATCCAATGTGCCCAGCTTGCCGTCCCAGTGGGGGACTCCTGCTCTGCCGTCCCAGTGGGGGACTCCTGCTCTGCCGTCCCAGTCGGGGACTTATGCTCTGCCATCCCAGTGAGGGATTCTCCAGAGACTGCTGCTCAAGTTGAGGACTCCCCAGAGTTTCCTAGTGAGCCAGAATGCCCAGATGCCTCTTCCAAGTCATCAGATCCTCCTCCAGTCTTCTTTGATGGAGACATCAAACAGTTTATTTCGGTTATTCAGCTTTCCATGAAACTGTTTCAAGACTCTCCAGATTACTTTGCCAACCAATTTAACCAAGTGGGTTCTATGATCATGAGTTTTAGAGGGGAGCCACAGACCTGGGCCTTCTCCCTTTTAAATTCCAATAACCCCATTATCCATAATACCATGGACTTTGTTAACGCTGTGTGCAAGAAGTACTCTCCATCAACAGTTGAGTTTTTTGGTCATAGTTCTTCTGTTTCCATTTCAGCCTGTGTTTCTGCACCTTAGCTTATTCACAAATCATCAATGTCCGTTGCTTCCATTGGTCAACCTATATCTTCAAAAAATAAAAAGAAGAATCACAAGCAACAAACTTTGGTTACCGGTTTCATGAGCATTTCACCATCTTCTCATAAAATTAACAGTCCTGTTCCGACTCTAGAAAGGGACTCAGACTCTGAGTCTGAGATTGATACTTCTAGAGACTTGGTGGATGAACTTGACAGTTCTTTTTGTGCTTTTGAAGAATTGGGCTTTGTCTGCACTCCATTGGGGAAGGACTCCATTATGTCTCCTAGAAAATCCCAGAAGAAGAGAAAGCAGAAGAAGAGAAAAGCCTGAAAGACTTTTTATGGAGCGTCTGGAATCCGCTCCTGTAAGGGGGGGGATAATGTTATGATCTGCCTTATAGTTTTGTGTGCATTTTACCCTGTGTTATTATTTGCCTTGTTTTCCTGTGTGCATATTACCCTGCAGTACCTGTGATCCTCCAGAGGTGCTGTTGTTTGGCCTTCCTATCAGGGGTTAACCAGCACTGCTTATTAATCATCCACACCTGTCTGTGGCCTATATATGCCTGCATTTTCCTGTATCCTTTGCTGGTCATTGAAGTTCCTGGCCTGCTCATGTGGCTCTGTTCCTGAATTACCTGCATGTATCTCTGTTCCTGGTTTCAGTTAAGTTATTGGCTGCATTTCTTTATCATTTACTGTTGTCTGCCAAGATCTGGAAATCCATTGTTTCATTCAACTTGAACTATTTACTGTTTATTCCCTGGACTATACCTTTACTGCAATAAACAGTTTAAACATTTATATCATGTGTCTGGCTCCATGGCTGTAATCAAGAAATGGGTTTTACCCAGAACCATAACACTCATACCCATAGTTTATAATATTGAAGACCCACTGATCTGTGATGGAGTGGGTCCACATGTCTTTTTAATGTGCTATTCTACCCTCCACTGCTATCACTGGAGGTCGATTCTGATAATAGTCATTACTGATTTCTCCGATTTGATCTGCCAGGCTTATAACCCCTCACATCACTGAAGTGCTGATGACCTTGTGATCTTGTGGCAAGTGGTTAAACCTAGCCCCAGAGGACCTTTGTATAACAGTGTCAAACTTATCCTGCAAATGGAAGCATGGTCAGGCAATAGTTTGATGGAGCATTCGCTGCCCAAAGGTGCAGCCATAGGACTCTCCTAGTTACAGCTATTGAGGACATTGTTCTTGCTGAGAAAGCAATGGTATCCAGAGATGCTTCACACAAAAATGCTATGCCTTTCTGCATAATCTCAATGCCTTTCAACATGAGCTACTAGCTGTTCCTTGGCCATCTGTATAAAGTGTCTCACCCTATAATCTAAGTGCTGTCACCATTGAGGCCATAGCCAAAACAGACTTCAGAATTCCAGAAGAAAAATGGGACTTCTTAAAACAACTCTATATCTTCCAATCCATGGGATCTCTAAGAACAGTTCTGGATGACATACTAGCTACTGAGGCACCTACTTTAGGAGCTATACTTAATTTCTTGACCTACTCAAAATGCAAGGAGTTCTTTCAGTCCAGCCTTCTTAAGTGAGGATGACATTTATGTGCAAGTGACCATTCCTTAAAAATAATTCCTTTAGCACCTCTTGTACTCCACATTTCCTATTATGCTCCTCAAAGCGGGATTGTTGGATTTCGTTGAAGGTTGCACTTGATCCATAAATATGCGTCAATAAACATTCTAATTTCTCCAGACTCATTACTAGATGAGTTCTCCATATCTGCTAGGGAATCACAATCAGTTTTATACATACAGTATGTCTTCCAAATTTATGCTTGCCTTATTAACCCTTGCACGGAACATAGATCTTCCTTAGTAGCAAATGCTTCCTTCATCTAAACTTAGTTCCCTGTACTGTTCTGCTATTTGCCCTTTGCTTTTGAACTATATACCACACAAACCATTCTTCCAGCTCATTTGAGGTTTGTCACATGCTCCACGTACTCTGCATCTTGCTGTCCTTCTTCTCCTCAGGCTTTACAACAGTACTGAATAGAAGCTAAATTACCAACTATGGGCCTGATTTTGAGTTAGGAGCAAAGAAAAGTGGCAAATTTGCACCTGGACAAACCATGTTACAATACAAGGGGTACAAATTGACTTATTTTTTTGCATGCAAGGAAAATACTGGCTGTTTTTTTTCATGTATCACACAAATACTTGATCGCTTTATTTTCACACAAAGTAAAGTTGATCTATAACATATCCCAATTATAAATCTGTCCCTACATTTTAAATTTACCTCCCCCTTTAATGCAATGTGGTTTTACCAAGGTGCAAATTTGCGCATTTTCTTTGCTTTGCTCCTAACTTAAAAACAGTCCCTAAGTACATACAATCTACCCCTATGTTTACGGGCTTACCTATTGCTGGTGCTCTTTGGCTGCTTGGGATCCAACTCAGGCTCCATATTTAAATATCTAGCAGATATAAATTTGTAGAAAATTTTCTTCCTGCAAGGAAGCTCAAAAGAAGCTCCAAAAAGACATACAGTTTGACCATGTTTGAGCCCTATGAATTCTGACGCCTGCGCATGTATGTATAGACCATATGCATTAAGAAAGCGGTGCCAAATTCAAATGTACTGCAGTAGAATTGCTCAAAAAGGCAACAGTCTGAAGCACCCAGGTAGCCAGTCCTATTCATGGCCTGCAGAATAGGACTGTTTTATGTTTATGATTATAATGTTTGTAAATGTGTGCTCTATATTTTGTTTAAAAAGAGTTTCTAAGATCAACTTCTAGAATGTTTGTTTATGGCATTTGGCTATTCAATTAGGGAGCGATAGCGATTGGCTCCCAACATACATCTAATAGTATTTAAGGGGGCCTTTATGACATACACACTTACCTCTGATGAAACCACCCCCAAAGAGGCAGAGAAATGCGTCAGTTTCCTCTAGTTGGCAAGTGTATCAATCTACTCAGCTTACTATTACCAGCGTGTACTGTGGTTTTTTTCATACCTGGACTCCATTCGGCTTCACTGAAGCCGAATTATGAACTGGTTACAAGGTACAAAAACTATATCTTGTGGACAGCGGATTCTTTTGACTTCTTGATTGTTGCCTAATGGACTGTTTTTGTTATCTTTAAATATAAATGGGTATATTCCCTAATATGGATGGTTGGACTCTCTTCTTTTGCACCTTATAATCATAATGAAAGGTGCTCTATATAGCGCTATTGCATCTGTACCAAAGGTATTATTGAGGATTGAAATTTAAGCACTTAATTAAGGGAATTGTGCAATTAACCCAAATATTAGTTGGACTTAATCCCAGCATTGAACTTGGATAACGCTATATGTTTGAATAAATCAACTATATCTTGAGTTTGAATATATAATATCAAGTTACCGTATAAACACTGGAAGGACTATAGAAACCTGTGGGCTTAAATAGTTGCACTTGCACGAAAGATTTAATAACGGAAGCTAATCATCATCTTGGACCCAGAGCAATTGTGCTTTTTATAATCGCTTTTGTTATTTTCACTTGCCAATATTCTTATTAATTCATTATGTATATTTTTAATGGTTTAAATTGTTTGTAATGAATAAATGTATATATATAATCTGTTAATTTTATAATTTATCTTATTCCACTTCAACCAGTGCTCTTCTGCCTTTTTTTTTTTTTCCCGTTTGATTTGTTAGCATTTTAGTATTTGCTTATTGTACCTACGATTGGTGAAGCGCCCATTGGTTTGTTTCTTTCCCGTATTTCTGGCTTGTAGAATAGCCTGGTGCATCACTGGGATACTTGGAAAAAAGACAAGCCCTACCTACAGAAAACTAATAATACCTGCTCTACCTGTGCTAGAGACAGGAAAAGACATAGGGGAAGAGGATGGGCTGCCTTAAATATCATCCAGGATGTGATTTTTGTTACTGATCTCTACCTAACCTGGAAAGGCAAGCTATCCATAATTATGGCTGTCATGGAGTATGAAGGAGAAATGTGGATAAGGTTGGTGGAAATGAAATTACAAGGTGGATAGGTTTTGGAATGAGAAACATAAGCAGATACTGGGAATTGCACGAGGCTTGGGATAGCGTGAATGTCATCTGCAGTGATAAAATAAAAAAAGAGCAGGGAAAGAGGACATTCGAGGATGATTTTTGGTGCTTCCTGCAGTGCAACATGGTTTTATAAGGTGCAAATATATGCCTTTTGCTTTGCTCTCAAGTCTAAACGAGGCCATGTATGATCACATGTAGTTCCCTGATCGTACAACACTGTAGATGCTTAAAACAGGTTAATTATGTCATTTGCTTTTCATCTATTGGTAAATCATAGTATGAATAAAGATGCATCTGACACATGAATAGGTGATATGATATGGACAATAAGGCATTTGGATTACATGATTTTGTTTGTTATGTAGTAAATAAGATGGCCTCATGTTTTTAAGTAATAAGTCATAGGACTTCCATAAACACTAATTAAATATAATTATACAGAACGGTCCTGGTTCATCAAGACACATATCTGCTGATTTTGAGCTCATCATACACAAAATCACTGTGCATGTCCAGAACTGGACCGTACGCCAGTAAACGCAGCCATGTGCGCTCCATGTTTGTATGCAAAGGACACTAACTACTGCTTAGGATTTTGAAGAGGGAACAGGGCAGGGAAGGGGCATTCGGCTGTACTCAATTTGCAGTAAGGGTATAGCAAACTGAAACTTACACAGAACTTGATTCGAACATGGCTGCGTATCGCAAAGCTACTTGTTTTTCTACCATATCTCTTGCTCCAGCTACAAGTTTAAGCCTGATCAGTAATGATGACTGTCTTGTATACATGGTAAAACATGTGTTTGCAATCAGGAGCAACTGTAAAAATGTATTTTATGTTCGAACATTAAGAACATCCTAATAAAAGTATTTCATAGGGGGGAATTTTTTTTAAAAAAAAAAACAAACGCATGTTGAGTAAACATACATGTACACTAGTTGTATAATATCTTTGAACGAGCATTAACAGAGGCCATATACTATTGATTAAAGGCATGACTATCAAAACTACCATAACAGTTTCTCACTTTTTGCACAAGATGTGAACTATAAACAGTCTGTGCAAAGCAAATGCTCTGGATATTTTAGCATCGCCCTCACATAGATTTTAAGGCAAATGCAAGATAAAATGAGATAGGCATCATAAACCGTATGAAATGCCAGATTATGCCAACTGCAAAAATATTTTAAAAAAGCAAACAAAAAATAGGTTCATCTTCAGCGCATGGAACAGGCGAATATTTAATCTGGTAATACTATTAGCTAACACACACACACACAAAAAAAAAAAGAAAGCACTGCTTGGCTCTATAACATTCTGGTAGAAGTTCATAGTGTAATATATTCAGGTCTCATAACATAAAAGTCCACTTGTACATAATCCTCTCTCGCTATTCTATATTAACAATCAATTTCATGAACACATAGCAAGTTCAAACACGTACTGTTGATAACAGAAAGGGGAGAAAGGACAAAGGTAATGGATGGGCTGCCAGCACTTTCCTGTTGTAGTAATTTTTAGAGGTTGATACTTTCCATAGAATTCTATTTGCTCTGAAGATGGGCTTTAGACACTCGGCATAATTTATTGCACATGTTACAGAGGTCACCACCAGCTCCAGTAAATTAGATTATTCTGATGAAACCGGGAAACTAAACATGTAATATACATTGCATTTTGTGCTCTATCCTGCCATTTTATCCATGTATGAATTGCTAGCACATTAGTAAATTTACAACTAGAAGAATGATCCATGTTCTCTGCACCTATAGGAGGTACATTTTAGACAAATTTGTTTGACTCGAAAGAAATGAAATGTCACTCCCCTCATCTTCACCAAGCATCATTGTTATGTATTTTTATTTAAATGTATCAAAATTAGTTATTAAATTCTATCTTTATCTCATCTATGGGGCCGCTTCAATTCTGCCACGAATAACGCAGCGTTTCCAGTATTATCGTTATTACGGTAAAACTGCGCATAATTACCCTTAATACGGTAATTTCAACGCTGGATTTTTACTCGCGGCTCCCTGAGCTGCGAGATGAAATCCAGGTTAAAATTACCGTATTAACGGCAATACTGCTAAGGCCGCGTTATTCGCAGTAGAATTGAATCGGCCCCTATGTGTGCTAGAATATCCTATGCTTAGTGTATGAATTTGTCTCAAGTTTAACCACAGCAGGATATCAGATGCACACAGAAAACTGCACGTGTATATGCTTTTTTTTAAAATGAAATGGTCATGTCTCCATAATATATAGAAGATATTTTTCAAAACAAATATTTGTCCCTTATTTACCTTTTCCCCTAAAAAAGGATGTAAATCTAATTTTAACGTTATACACCAGGCCATATTTCCCTTTGCCCAAATTATTGAAATCTTGTTGTCCAATAGTTTTCACCGAAAATGAATTACTCAAATCACCATATGTGTTGTGTTCCCAATGTAGCGGTGGAAGTTCTGCGTTGGGATCAGTAGGTAAACCCAGAAAACGTCATCAGTCGGAACTGCTTTGAGAGGGGTGACAAACTCAGTCTTCCTCTGCACTCTAGCAGTGATGAAATGCTAGTTAGAATGGCAGCTAGCAGTACATCACTTTTACAAAGGCCTTACAATGATCAGGGGCAGGCAGACCTGGATGAGGACCTATGGGTACATCCTCAGATTATTTTTGATGAAACCAACATATAGCCTTATATGTGAAATTTTGTCTGGTTATTAAAAGGTATACAATACCCATTGTCATTGAGAGGTTAAATGTGTTTGTACTAAATTTATTCGAGACACAAAATCTTAGAAACGGGAGATGAAATGATGTACGTGGACAGGCAGCCCCTATTGAGGGAGTAAAAGTTAAGAGAAAACGGCCACTTAAGGAAAAATTTGCGCAAAAATTACTTTTATGATATATTTGAAAATATCTAATGGTTACGGAGGTATTCCAATACATATTTAAGACAAGAGACAATAAATAAAAGAAAAACTATACAATTTTTAATGTCAAAAATAGCATAAATTAATGTAGAATATATGACATAATAAAAGTGGTCACCATGAGACAATGGATTGGTTTTAGATGCCCCGTTATAAAATCTTTAATACAGTCTCTTTGTTTGGTGAGTAAATTATCTAATGTAGTTCCTCAGTTTGGTAAATTAATAATTTAAACAACCCAATGGTTTGCTAAACCAGTTAACACATAGCAGAACATAGCCATTAGGACCTCACAATCGCCACACTTTCCATATGTTTTCTAGAGAAACTATACAAAAAGGGAGGAATGTTTTCCGTTCATGTTTAGCAGTAAAACAAATAGGATGAGTTTAGATCACATTTCATATTGTATCACATTACAAATAATTTTGCACTTGAACTGCGCATACAAAGAAACATACGGGGGGAACCATATTATTACAAACAAAATAAGATGGACAAGAAAATGACAAGTTATAAAAGTGAAAAACCAGGGTGCAAATAGCATTCCTTCTACATCTGTACACAACTGCAATCTTACAATCAAGTGTCAATAAGGCTCGAACTTTCTGCACCACATCTGGCCGCAATGTGTAACCAACACTCAATCCTCACGAAATGGTGTAAAACATGTACAACTTGCACATTGCAGTCAAAGGTTTAGGTCTACAGACGAAAGTATGCTTTATTGGTAAAAGGGCCTCATGTGCAAAACAAATATAGTCCGTAGCCCGCATGATTTACTTCTGTGTTCTGAAACATGGTGTTTGCATTCTAAAAAGATACTGAAAATTTGGCGTTTGAACACTGATGATTCCCTGATGCTATGTTGACATTAGAACAGTAGAAATAAAAATGCCATAAAAAGTCATGGTCCACTAGTGTGTATGTCTCTAGAAAGAGCGGTCACACAAGTCTCCAGGAACCATACTCATTGGAGACCACCACACTGTGTCACATCCTGTCACATGACCATCAGTGGGAGGAGTGATGGAAACCGCTTCCTTGGCTTATACCTCAGCAGGAACAAAGCAGGCAATATGCCTTCACCTTCTCTTAGTGTATCCGATTCCCTTTGGAAAAATATAATCATTTAATGATTTTAGTAGTTAAAAAAAAAAAGAAAATTAAAAAATAAATTATACAGTCTGAGAGAACGTCCTTGATTTTCCTTCTGTGCCCCTTTTCTTCAGAATATTGTACAGCTGGGAGAGTTTCATTTTGTCCATATTCTTGCTATAAACATTTAAAAATATTCCAAGAACAACTAACAATCCAGCCCATATATACCTGCAAAGTAAAAAGAAAAAACAGGTTCAATTAAAGCACTGATAAATGTGTATATTCTACCTAATGTGCCATGAATAATGAATCGGTTCAATAATAGCCATGTGCCAATACCTATCTGATAGCGCCAGTTTATATAGGCAAAAATATGGATAAGCTTGGCAATACAGAGGCCACAGCAGGGTTGCAAACACTTGCATTTTCTGATGGGAGTTTGGCCGGTCAGGACATTTTGCGCTGAAAGTGGGCTATGCTCAGTAATGCAAGATAAATTGAAACTTGAAGTTGCAGTTTGACTTTTAAATAAGCTTTGAGGGAAGAGAGATACACTAAGTGCTTAGGATTTTTAGGTCTGCAAAGAGGGGAATTCAATTGGCTGCCAGGTGATGCAATATGTCTCCGGAACAGTCCGCAGTGACACATTGCACCAGAGTTTTAACTAAAGTCTCTGCTAATTTTACCTTGCGTCCCATAGAGATGCGAAGGGAAATGAACAGAGATTTCTGTACCATGTCGGCACCTCACGGTCAATTGAATTCTGCCCAAAGAGATTTCATTTTACACATCCTCTGAGGTCCTGGAGATCAGGCATTGCTTTTTACCTTTTGCACCATGTAAGTAAAACTATTTACTCACAAGCATCAATGTAATAAAAACCATTCAAATATTGTATGTATAAGTAAGGGTGCAACAACAGTATTTTAGGGAAACAGATGGAAACGTTGAAATTAATTTATGGGGGCGGTTCAAAAGGGACAGTAACCAAGACTTTGAAGTGACAATTCTATGCGCAATCCTATTGCGTACTGCAATCATGCAAATTGACAGCACTTCCAATATACAATGGTCAAATGGACACTCTGAGCAGAAGACCAATCAGAAGCCGCAAACCAGCCACGCTACTTACTGGAAAGTGAAGGGTTTTGCAAAAAACAGGAAGGATAGCACAATGGTCATTGCCTTTCTGCCAGTTGTTACTGTAGAAATAAGAGAGATCTGGTATTAGAATTGAGATTCTCAGGCATGGACATATGTGTTAAAATGTGTACTCCCACTTTAATGTAATCAGTTTTCACCCACTTGACATTATCAGTAACAATGACATGATAAATTTATAGTCATAAGAACTCCAGAAATGTTGCGATTCCATTGCTTATTTTCTAATATAACTCTTGCTGTAACAGCTGTGTTAGTCTAATTGATGGCGATTATTCAAATGTTTTTCCATTTAGATGTAGACTTGTACTACATTTACTAAGAAATGCTCATGTACACAGTTGTTCGTATTGTTGATTTAAATTTTGACCAGGGAAGCTATTTGGGTGGAGTTTGTATGTTCTCCACGTGTTCTTGGGGGACTCTGCCAAGTGCTATGGTTTTTTTCTACAGCCCAATGACACAGACTCCTCAACTTCTAAGTTGTCCCTGCCGTGTGGTGTGGTGTCTATGGTAGGGAAATCATACAGTAAGCTCTACCAGGGTAGGGGCCAAAGAGCCAAAAGAACCTCTCTACATGAATGCATAATACGCTGGTTCGTTACAAAAGATAACAGTAAGGATGAAAAAAGAAAAAAATTCTATATAAAAATTTGATTATATTAATAGATAGATATATTTTAAGAACTTTTGAGTTCTGTCTTCTCAACATTCCCCGATTTATATATGAATTTGGCTCCTGTTCACACATGCCCCAGTCCCATACTGTACTACTAGAAAAATTAAGGGATCTAGATACAAATCTCCATCTACTGAGCACATTAGCAATAATCTTACTTTTGCACTAGTCCCAGTTTTGTTGGGACTGTCCCAAGTAGTGAGCCGTGAAAGGGGTTGGACTTATCAGGAAATGGATGTGGTTTGGTGGTTTCAATCATGGTAGGACTCATTTAGTCTCAATTGTGCAGTTTTAAGTGTGGGGAGGTATGAAAAACATCTCAAACTGCATCCATTAAAAAAAACAAAAAAAAACCCTCATCTAACTCATTCCAAAGACATTTCTTTTTAGTCTACTAATTTCAGATTACAATGTGTTATTTACCTGTTACAGCAAGAAGAGCACCAAACAGCTTAATCAACGCAAGTACAAAAGAAATGCCAAAATAGCCGGTGAGGGAGAAAAGGAATGCATATCCGTAAGTCTGGAGTGGATTCTAAAATACAAGAAGCCGTTGTTACAAGCAGAGTGCAAGTATTACCCTGTGTTTTGTTGAGGCCTGTGCATAGGGTACAATCAGTAATAAGTAAATGATATAAAGATAATGCTGCATCAGTACCTAGGAAACTGCACAGACTGACCTGCAAAATAACCAATCATGTCTACTGCTAAAAGTGAACCCTCCTGCACCCAAACATTACAATACAATCTGTTTCTCAATGTCACAATCATCTAGGTGGGATTAAGACAAACAGTAAATAGAACAGATGTCCAACGCACACTACAAAATATTCCAACGTACACTACAAAATATATATTTTTTAATGTGCGTTGGACACCTGTATTATTTACTGTTCATTATAATATTAATCTATATCTAATGAATGTGCTCCGTAAATATATAATCATCTGATGTATTAATGTGGCATAAATAAAACATGGTATTACAGTGTTTTTGTGAAACGAGTAGATGACTTCTGGCTGGAAGGTAGTGCCTATTCAGCAGCCTGTGCATGACATGTATATTTTATGCTGTCATGCACTATTGCCTTACATTAATACAGTTCTCAGCTGTGTACCAGACATTCCTCTTTTTAATCAAGCTGCTCTATTTCAGCACTCACCTTGGAACAGAACGCTAGAGCGGGAGTCAATCCACTGGTAATGGTCAAGCCCAGTAAAATGTAAACAAATCCAATGGAATATGAATACAGAACCTGAAAAATGAAATAAATCATTTATAAAAGACAATAGTGATAACACAGAGAAATCATGTATTATTTCGTTCAGTTAGAAAGGGTGTTTCATTGAGCAGTGCACCCAATAACAGAGTACACATTTGAATATATATATATATCTCTCTCTCTATCTATCTATCCCTATCTATATCACAGTGTGCAAGTCACAGATGTACATATATTATTTGTTTTATGTTAAGTGGGAAACAACAAATGGTATTTCCCAGCTTTTGTTAGAAATTTAGATCATGATGTTGTTAAGTGTTATTTCTGTAGAACAGAAAATATGTATTACATAGTCTACCCTGGTGATTTTTGTTTTGATGACAGAAAGAAGCCTGCGCTTACTCTTCACAATCTAGATCAAATGGGGATCAGGAGCTGCTTAAGATAAAAGAGGCGTCAACCCTCCAAATATTCACAGTCATAAAATATACCATGTACAGCTTAGTATAGGCAGCCTGTACCTGCTAGGGCCTCTGGATCCACTGTATGGCTTTGATGTAACTGGTTATCACACTTCAACCACACTGGTCCCTATAGTAAATATAATGGGGCTTCTTTCATAATCATCAGTTATTTATATAGCGCCACTAATTACGCAGCGCTGTACAGAGAACTCATTCACAACAGCCCCTGCCCCATTGGAGCTCACAGTCTAAATTCCCTAACGTACACACACACAGAGACAGACTAGGGTCAATTTTTTGATAGCAGCCAATTAACCTACCAGTATGTTTTTTGGAATTCTTATTTCAGTAATGTTAAAGTTCTTAATATAATCTGAAGCTGAAAACAGATTTAGTGGTGGTGTAATTTTTAATCCAAGAAGGCCAGCCAAAAAACAGTTATTGTCCTCCTTGATGCATGAACTGCAGGTGGAGTTAAGAGTGAACTGTTGTCCTCCGACTTTTTGCATATAGTACTCGAGTGCTTACATAGTTATAGGGCCAGGATCAATCACACATCGTTTCAGTTTAGATTTCAGTTTTGGTTTGTTTGTTTTAAACATAAGACATGCTGTAACACTTCATATTATTACCCTTTTTTTTTTCTTTATAAAAAGACAACATATTAAATTGTACTGTACTGTGAGGGGATAATACAATAAATAACATACAACAACATAACATGAGACAAGGTAAAACCGGCACTGCCTAAATGAGCTTACAACCTAAGAGGTGTGGGAAACAACCGATACATAAGATAGAGGAATATCCATTGGCTGGAGTAGAAGAGTGTATGGTTACTGTAAGGCAGAAGCATGGCCAGCCATCAATATTAAAGCTGCCATTGTAGCTTCTCTGAGCTAGCAGATACCTATGCGCTAGGTATTTTTCCTTGGAATCATGCTCGCTATTAAAACACAGAGCCAGGACACTTTTACTCTGTGCTCACAGAAGTTGTGGCAGCAGCTGCAGCCATCTGGAAAGCTACAGGGATCACCAGAGGAGGAACAGAGATGGCAGAAGCAATGACAGTTGAACTAACTGGGTCCAGCAGTGAATGGAGAAGGTATTCTAGTAGTTCTTCGAAACAACCATGTGTGGACTCTCGTGGGTACTTCTCACTGCCTCCACAAATTTTTAACTATTTTAGATTTGCAAGAAGATGATTGTGTGGGAGGATGGTCATTTCTAACTGCAATCCGCAGGTTAAACATAAGCACAAAGCACTTGTGTGTAATAGCCAGCGTGGTGGGAATAAGAGAAACAAGGCCAAGTAGTCGGTGGATACAATTTGGGAAGGGGGGGGGGGGGGGGGTTGACGCTACATTTAGGAGTTGCGGCAAAGTACTTTGTATGACATTCATAGCTTTGTGTGGGAGTGTGTTAAGTGCCATGTCCAGTGGAGACACGGGGGTATATTTACTAAACTACGGGTTTGAAAAGTGGAGATGTTGCTTGTAGCAACCAATAACATTCTACAAAATACAGCTAGAATCTGATTGGTTGCTATAGGCAACATCTCCACTTTTTCAAACCCACAGTTTAGTAAATTTACCCCCTGGTCTTATGGTCCGTTCTGTCATTTAAAAATATTTAATTAATTATTTTCATTTATAATTCATTAGGGGTAAGAAGTTGCTATATTCAGAATACACTTACACCTTATGCCTTTAGATCACTACTGTGAGTCCCCTATTATTGTCTAGGTGTAGTGGGTCCCAGATTTGGTCCCCTGTCTACCTTTCTCTTGAGAAGTACCCCAGTGATATCACTGGGTTTCTATGGTAATTATAATGCAAATATAATAGTTCCACAATGTATGTAATAGATATCTACATCATAATAAATATATATTTAATGCAAAAAACGATAAAGTTGTTTATACACACAGCTCCATTGTTCACCCCAGAAAAAGTTTGCCAGGTGGGTGGCATTAAGTAGTAACCAGATGGGGGCAGTGCAATACTCTGCAATAATAATAATAATAATGAAAAATGTTGGAGGTTACTGCCAACACTTATATTATTTATAAAACCTCTTACTGGTATTGCCCACTTGCTGGCTGGACAGGACAAATTTATATTATTTCTCAAGACTCTGGCTGTTGTTGCCCACACTTACATAATTTATAAAGACACTGGAGGTTAATGCCCCCTTGCTGGCTGGACTGGACACACTTAAATTTTTTTTTTAGAATAGTTTCTTTTTATGCCTTGCTGCTGAGCCTCTGCCTGCCATGGCTTGTGGCCAGTGGTCTAACACTCTGCTGGCTGAAGTGCTGACATAGTGTCTATTATAATGGGACAAACAATGGTGCTGGATGTCTGGAGCTGTTCTGGACAACTCAGAAAGAAGCTCTGAAAACACTACACGCCATCAGCACACTGCACATCTGAACTCTCTGCGTCCTGTATCATAACGTCACACTGACAAAGTGGGAGGGATCCCCAGTGTGTCGCAGTAAAGCAGGCGCAGAGCGACTCAGATGTCCGCTGTCACACTTCTAGTAAAATTAGCTGCGTAGAGCGCCTGGGAAAAAGGTCCTGGGGAGAACACTGCTGCTCGAAACTGGATGTTTATTATAGTTCCATATACGACACAATGGTTAGTATTGCTACATCACAGCACTGGGGGTTTGGGTTCGATTCCAACCAGGGGACTATCTGTGTGGAGTTTGCATGTTCTCCCTCTGTTTGTGTGGGTTTCCTCCAGGAGCTCTGGTTTTTTACCAAATGCCAAAAACATACTTGTAGGTTAAATGAGTGGCGACAAAATGGACCATGGTGTGTGTTTGCTTGTGTGGTAGATAATCTAGGGCAGTGATGGCTAACCTGTGACACTCCAGGTGTTGTGAAACTACAAGTCCCAGCATGCTTTGCCAGTAGATAACTAGCTGATAGCTGGCAAAGCATGATGGGGCTTGTAGCTTCACAACACCTGGAGTGTCACAGGTTAGCCATCACTGATCTAGGGCCTGATTCATTAAGGATCTTAACTTGAGTAACTTCTTATTTCAGTCTCTTGGACAAAACCATGTTACAATGCAAGGGGTGCAAATTAGTATTCTGTTTTGCACATAAGTTAAATACCGACAGTTTTTTCATGGCCTCTAGATTGTAAACTCCAATGGGACATGGGTTTATGTGAAGAATTCAAATATTCTCTGCCAAGTGCTGCATAATATGGTGGCGCTATAAAAGCAGTAATAAAGATAGCTATAACTATATGGGTGCAACATTTATACTTGTTTCTATGGTACACACAAAACATGGGGATAAGGAGTTACTTACCATTTCTGAATTAGATCCATTGTGTAGCTTCATAGCCTTTTCTTGTACATTTCCTATAACAGCATCAGCACAAAGTGCAAGGGAGATAAGCAGCACACCTTAGGAACAAAACAAAAAAAAGTTATATATAACTATCCTGCTAGGTCTTTGGGATAAAGCAAATATATGTCTAATGTATTAGTTTGTGGGATATGGTGCCATCAAGTTTAACTTTACAAAAACTAGAGAAGGCAGATAAGAGGCAACTGCAGTTTAGCCTTGCATGGAAAAAAGCATCCTACCTGATTCCATGCAAGATAATAGGATTAATTCCATAGTTATGCTAGAATCCATTTTTAATGCATTTAGCGACATCACAACTTCTTTTAAAAGTGAATCCACATTATCTAACCACCCCTTCGTTTAGGTTAAAGCTTTCTTTCCCGTCTCCGTGGATGACCCATTAGCAGTTGTACAGCCCTTGATATGAAAGGTTTGTTGGCCAAATCTTCGTATTGACTTTGGATAGATTTAAACATATAAAAAAAAAAAAGGATGATATTAATTAGGTGCCTTTTCACATCTCCCTTTACAATCTCACTGCTGTATTATTTTCATTTCACAAATTATGCTTTCTTTTTTGCATATTATATGAACAGTTTTCATAATGTAAAATAGGAGGTTGGAGAGATGGATAAGAGGTGTGTGTGTGTGTGCGCGAGTGTGTGAGTGCGTGTGTGTGAGTGCGTGTGTGTGAGTGCGTGCGTGTGAGTGCGTGCGTGTGAGTGCGTGTGTTGATGGGTGGTGGTTGATTTTCACTACAGTCATAAAATGTAGTTATTGAGGGATTTAAATCCAGCACGTTGAAACAGAGGGCGCTTCTGAAAGAAAGAATGGGAGGATAAGAGAAAGACATAAGCGAATGACAGAAGAGGAGGAGAGGAAATAAAAATACAAAAGGGAAGAAGTGTGTGTGTGTGTTTCAACAGTGAACAGAAGTGGATAGAGGCTGTCTTGCTGTTACCACAAGAGGTCATGGTGGCCCACAGAAGGTAACTGATGAGGAAGAAGGATTATTTCCTAGTGTTTGTCCTGCTACTGCCTTTTTATTTTCTAGGGTGGCCATGTACATTGAAAAGTCCCCTAACTGCAAGCACCATCTCATCCAACTCCATGACGTCTCGGATTCTATTTATCCAGTCCTTAGAAGTTTATTTACATGTACACTGCGAATGTTTGGTTTGCTGGATTCCCCAAGGCCCCTGAAGCCCTGAACAGAACATATTTCCTGACTGTGAAGGTTTTTTAATTCATAACAGGCTTTTGGCAATAGCATTCCTAAAGACCCATGGGCCCTGGTGCAGAATTTAAGTAGTGGTCAGCTGGATATGTGGAACCACCATCTTAGCCTGACAACTGTGCTATCAGTTTGACTAAACACTGCCCAACCAGAAAAGATCATCTTAAATTCTGGACCATTAGCGGCACTGTGGATCCCACAGGATCATTGGGAAGTTTTTTGGTTTAACATATTCTCTCCAATTCCAAAAAAAACTAAATATTTAGTTATTGCTGTAATTAGACTTTCATTTTGGAGACCTCTGTGGATCTCCACCAGCTTATGGGATTAGGGCCATTGCAGCATTCAGCAAAAGGGATGATTTTGTGCACTTCTATAGGAAAGGTGTTGTGATGGGATCTGGTGATACGTATTTAGTTACCCATGATACTAGACTTCATTCCCTTTACTCATGAAGAGGCCCACAAGGATCCAAATTTAAGGTCATCTCTAAATATGGGAACCTTACTTCCTAGTACATCTAGATCAATAATAAAAATACTGAAACGAACAGGAAGCAATAATGAGGACTGTGGTACCATTAACAACTTTAGTTCAGTCTGAATATATTCCTTCTGTGTTCTATCCATCATACAGTTATCTACCCATGTTGCTTGCAAAATATTTATCAAGGTCATGTTTCAGATTCCCCTCAGATATTTTACCTGCAACTGATGTCAGACTCACAAGTGCTCCTTTATAAACACTGCATTGAAGTGCAACATTTGCACTGAACTACAGCAACCAATCAGCTTTAGCAGTAAGCGTCTATTGCAAGTTGGACAATGAAAGAAACAAACTGGTTACTAATATTAGTGCACATTGTGCACCTAAACCCAATGATCGGAAATGAACCTTCAGGTCTATAAGTTTCTAGGTTCAATTTTGCTTCCTTTTTAAATATTGAAAACACATCTGTTTTCTGCTGGTCATGTGGTACAATTTATTGTACGGTTATCTTTAATACCAAATTTGGCCAATAAATACATTTTTGTTTCTTGATTACTTGTTTTGGCACAATGAGATGTGTAGTTGTTGTCAGAATGTTTATTGTTTTCCCAACATTGATCTGGATATTTATGATGAGCATTCTGGGACCTTTCAAATGCGGTTGGAGGATGACCTCACACACAGGCTAATAACAATCAGGATTTACACACATGCCTGTTAAATATCTAAAAGATTATGACAATATCATTATTGGACCTTTTTCATACAGAGGCTAAGTTTCCCTATTGTCAGCGATATTGCAGCATATATGCTTATGTAGGTGTAAGTGATAAAGGATAATTTTATTTTACTCTAAGTCTACCCAAGAAATCACACTCCTCTCCTCCAATATTGTTAACATTAGAATTATAATGTCATGTATAACTAGACCTGGTTTACCTTTAACGAAAAAATTGCTTCAGAAATTTGTAAAAATACTAATTGGTTTAAATGTGGCATTTATACAATTTAATTTGCAGACCTAAAGTTCTAACACTGTCTACACTCGAGCTCAGAACAAACCCTCATCCAACTGGGGTTTTATGATAAGAATATTTGTACGAGACAGCGTAAGAGTATGCTTTGTTTATACTAGCTGAACAGTTTTGCTTCCTTTAGGCAAAAATGTCATCTGAATAGATTTGTCCCTCACAATGTTCAAAGGAATCTGATTAAATTATGTAAGTAGAGCTTCAGCTGGAATCAGACTAGTTTATGTATCAATGTTTCTGAGAAATTTATGAGTAAAAGTCAAGTGAAGTCAATTTGGCATTTAGTAACTAGCATCCAAACTGCTACCCTTAGGCAACTGAATCCTTAAGAATTTTTCATTTGAAAGTTAATATAAAATAGAGAAAGTAGTATGTTTTCTGAAAGCCTCAATGCCTCCAAGACTTTTGCTGGTTTATGCATTTATCCATGCATATGCTAGTGTCAATACACATTTAACATATGTTACCTAATACACCGCCTTTGTAAAAGAATAATATGTTGTAATAAACTACAGTACCTCGCCTGCTTCCCCCCCTACTCATTGTCTGTTCTGCTCCACTTTTGCATAAAAGAAATACACTATTCTGACTACAGTTTCTATTGTTAAAACAGCATATGGACAAAATCCAATTTCAGTTATTTACAGGCTGAAAGGAACTTGTGCGTGTTACTGAGCATTTCATTTTTGTAGTGAATAGATTTACAGTAAGCTGTGCATTTTACACAGCTAATTATAGAAAGTGAGTGTGTGCATTATTAAACAATTGGCATAGTGACATACTATCAAAACTGAGCTGTCATTATTAAAATACTTTAATAGTACAATAAAACAATATATGCATACTGCCATCAACTGGTTTCCCAAAGGTTTATACACGATAGTATTTGAATTTTTCAATCAATCGCCTTCCTCTCTATTGCTAGCTGCCTAATCTAAAATGTAAGAGATATTCTATGTAAATTAGAGAAAATGTAAAGATTTGGCACATAGTCCAGTATAAAAAAATAAACCAATATACTTAGAGCACAGAAAGGGAACACACACAAAAGACAGAATTGTAGAAATATTTTATGGTTGGCATTAGTATAATTATTTTGTACTATCTCCCTTTCCATATAAATATTGGATTCTTCATTTATGTGGTGTAACATACATGCTGTCAAAATATCAGAATACTTCCGTTATCAGAATACAAACTACTTATATTCTGCCTAGAGCAGACCAATTAAAACTATGAATGAAAAGAAATCGACCCTGGCATTGTAGCTTTGAAACAAGAAGGAAAAAAAAAACAACTGAAACTAAGATAGTTACAAGAGATCATTCATGTTATAAACATACTGTCAGCAAGGCCAAATTTGATTTTATGAGAGAATGACAGACCATTTTTAAATAGGCAATGATGAAACAGCTTCAGATATGTATGAACCTCAACATAAGCCCTTGAAAGCCCGGTGTAAAGTCAGGGGGTGCAAAATAACAGCCTCCTACCCCCCAGAGGCACGTGTTTTACTCTGACTTGCAGGGAAACCCTTTTACTGCCTCCCATGAATGTATGGACAAAAAAAAAAAAAAATACATACATCAACAATATCTGCTAAAACTGACAGTCACAATGTTCCTTAATATATACACACACAAATATTTTTTTTAATAAGTTAAACACTAAAAAATAGACAGTTTACATTTTAGAAGACCAAAAAAAATGTTTCCTAGACCAAAATGTAAAAACAATTTCTTTGTGCCCTGAACTACACTTACTAGAATGCCTAGCGCATCTACAGGTTAAGAATTCAACAGAGCTGTAGATTGGCTACCCTTGTTGCAATCCATGACTTTACCTGTTAGATTGAAGTTTGGTGCAACTGTACTATCAGCCAGTGTAAACCAAATGAGACCAATGCTCATGCATACAGCCGCAGTCACATCCACAGCATTGTATCGCTTTCCTGTAGACGCAAAGTAAAATGGATTACATATAAATTTGTACTAATAAGTAATTATTTTAGTTACTTCATAAACAGTTTGAAAAACACATGACGAGTATGTTTCCCGTACAATTATGTATCTGACAATAATGCATTAGAAAACACGTTAATGTAGGGTAAAACCTAGCTTAAACATTTGTAATATTAGAAATAAGTAGATCAAATGTGGACACGTTAATTTAAAGGGGACTTTACCTCAATATTTTATTGTCCCTTTATATATACTTAATTTAAATATAAATGGATGCAATTCTAGAAAAAAAATCCTATTATGGTACTTTTTCAAAGAGTCTATTATAGTACTAGTGGGTCCACTGGCAGAGCTCAAAATTCAGTAGAGAAGCCAACTATAAATGTGGCAAAAAAGGCAATTACAATTTTGGGGTATATTTACTAAACTGTGGTTTTGAAAAAGTGGAGATGTTGCCTATAGCAACCAACCAGATTTTAGCTGTTATTTTGTAAAATGTACTAAATAAATGTAAGCTAGAATCAGATTGGTTACTATAGGCAACATCTCCACTTTTCAAACACGCAGTTTAGTAAATATACTCTTTAATGTCATAGTATAATAAAGAAAATATATTGCACTGACAAAGAAGTGCAGTTGCAGACATAAGAATTAAAAGCTTCAGCCAGCTCCCAAATGAATAGGAGATATTAAAACACTTAATGGAGCTTACCACCTTGTGGCAGTAGTTTTTATATAATCCCACCCCCCTTGTTAGCAAAACCTTAGCGGACCCTCCTTTTGCACACCTTCAGAGAGAAAACAAGTCCACCGAGGACTGCAATCTACAGGCAGTAGTGGCTGGACAACTTGATGTGATGGGCAGGTATCTCTTTCTCACTTTTGTGCCTATGTTATTTGCCCTGAGATACAACACATCTGTACTCTCTACATTAGACAGAATGATATGGTTGAAAAGCACAAACTAGAAAGAACAAGCTATATATACACAGTAAAAGTTCCTTTTAAGTGCATTTTTCAATATCTCCTGACAGTCATTTGTAGTACTGGAAATAATTTTTCTGTCACAGCTTGATTACAGTAAAGTATAAAACATAGCATAGTTCTATAGAAATATTACAATATAATAGAATTTCAATATTAGCGAATACTACATATAAGTAAAAAAAAATAGTTATTTCAGTACCTCCCCATGGACTATCATACAGTTGGATCATGTTTGTTAAATAAATGCCCAAGAGCTTGTCACTCAGAGGTTCAATTGCGAAAACCGATATTAACCACATGATGGTGCCCTTGTTACAAAAAAAAAAAAAAAAAAAAAAGGAGGTGCAATTAACCAAGCACAACATGTGGCGCCTAGTTCGGAGGGCATCCGATCTAAAACATGCTCCATCTGTAAGTCCCTCGCACCTTAGCTGGCTAGAAGGTTGCATACCTTGAATAAAAACTCCTCCAATCATGACAGGGATCAGTTTACAGCATTTGAAAATAACCTGAGTAGGATAATTCAGATAACCAAGGGAAGTGTTTGAAAGACCCATTGTCCCCACAGTGAGGAAAGCTATTATAATATAGGTTTTTGCAGGTATTCTGAAAAACATAAAAAACAAAAAAAATAATGTTTCTTATGCATATAATAAACAGCCCCAATAAAATAAAAAGCTCCACCATGTTCTAGCCCAAATAGGGCTACATTATATTGTTTATTGGTCTATACCATGTTTCTAAATAATGAGTATATATGAGATATATATATATATATGTATATATGTGTGTATCTCCTTTGTCCACATCATTTTTTCTCCAGACAAGCCATAGTTATTTTATACCTATGCAAGAGGTTTTAATATGTATGAAATAAAAATACCATTTTATACTATACATGAATGGCATTTGGGCCTTGTTGATTACTAGAGAATGCATTGTGAAATCCACTATACCAGCTTATAGGAACCTTTTCTAAGAGTCAAAGAGGTAAGCTGGATTTTATTAAAAGTCCAGTTCTCATAATCTTACTTTTTTGCTACTACACTATTTCTCTCTACCTGGGCGGTTTGCCCTCTTTTCAGCACTGAATATCAAGAAGGCTACGGGCCACTGTCCAGGATACACATCCAGAAAATTATTATTAGCATTATTATTCATTCTGAGCGCGCTGTATTGGTTCATAATTACGGATTCCTACTGCCTTAACTACTATACTATCCGTGCTATATTTTTGTGATTTTATACCACATAATAAATTTACACTCTGAATATTCTATATATGACTAATTCAGATGCAATAAAGACAACATATTATTTATGCTATTCTAAAACAAATAACTAGCGGTAACAGCTAGAAACCCAATGGGGTCAGAGATTAAAAAGAAGAGGCTCATAATCCAACTCAGATGCAAAACTATTACTGTGGTGAACGTTAAATGCAATTTATTAGTGTCAAAAGGATGTTGAATTTTATTTATTTTTTTATTCTTCATGACAAGCAAAAATGTTTGTTTGTTTATGGACAAGTCATAAATTTACAGATGCTTTCCAACTATGCCATTGATGCAGAGAGACTTTGTAAACGACTGCTTGCCTCTGCAGGCTTAATGACATCTTAGTAGAGGATTTTAAGGATAAGGTGCAAGAAAGGTGACCAGGAAGAGCCGATTACAGTGGTTTTGTCAACTACATACAGGTAGGCATGTTGGCCAATAGAATGCAACCTATTATTTCAGTAGGAAATAGAGACACAGTGATTACTCAAAGTAATAGGCTGCAATCTCATGAATAGTAGTCCATACCACACTGGGTGGAGCTTATTTTGTCCCGCTTTTGGGATTCTGAATGTTAGGAGCGGTGTGTGTGGAATAAATGCACTGTGTGTGGATTGGTGGGTTTATACACAGGGGCAAGGACAGTGACGTCATATTAGCTGAAGTGACAGCATTATCAGCTTTTTGACCCGTATGAAATGAGAACCTATCATGGCATAGTCCTAACCATGGGAGGAATTTCATCTTTCGGTAGTGGAGTACGGAGCTAATGTTTGATATTCTATTCACATTTGCTGTGCAGCTCAGTGTATTTAATTGCTCAGCTATTTTTCTGCAAAAAGTGGGTAAATGTTAAACTACTTTGTCCTTCAATGAGATGAGCAACAGGGAAGTTTATTGTATGCGTGAAAATATCTCCCAACGCGATCACAGCTTCCTATCAAATATCTCTGGTCCTGCTAAGCTCCGTAAATCTTTACATTTATATATACAGATATATATTATTACGAGCATTTGCTATTTTAAATGATCCAAAAAGTGCTTAAGTTTCAGTGGTGCTTTAAAATAAAGTCTAAGTAGACTTGTACCAAGGAAGTACTACAAAAGAGAAGTCAAGTTAAAGTTTAACAGTAAATACAATAAAGCACTCATAATTACTGGGGTCATGAGTTCAATTCCCAACCATGTCCTTATCTGTGAGGAGTTTGTATGTTCTCCCCGTGTTTGCGTGGGCTTCCTCCGGGTGCTCTGGTTTCCTCCCACACTACAAAAACATACTGGTAGGTTAATTGGCTGCTAACAAATTGACCCTAGTCTTTGTGTGTTAGGGAATTTAGACTGTAAGCCCCAATGAGGAAGGGACTGATGCGAGTGAGTTATCTGTACAGCGCTGCGGAATTAGTGGCGCTATATAAATAAATAGTGATGATAGTTCCATCCTAAACACCTGCAAATTAACAAAATACATTTGTTCTTAACATACCTTCTGCGTTTGTCTTGTGTCAACTGTAATTCTATTAGTCCAAACATGGAGTAAAATCCAAATTGCACTAATGTCAAGTACCAGCCAAATGGTTTAAAACCTTCTATTGAGAATATCAATTCCTGTAAAAGAAAAACATGAGCAAGTTTTTTTGTGAGATATCTACAGAAACAAACATAACCTTGGTTATTAGTAAAAGATACAAAATATTTAATTTTGCTGTAGCTGGTAAGAGGATTATCTATGCCTGTCAAATTACTGAGAAATGTGAAGTGCAACTGCAGTAACTCATTTCAAGTGGATAATATTTATAACAATATAGCGATAAAATTTAAGTTCTTGTTGATAAATGTATTTGATTATGTTGGCTTAATTCTGACAATTAGCATATATTATTCAGCAGACATTTAAAAGTGATAACCACTGTGGGTGTTCCTATATAGTGGCATTCTCCCTGTGACAAGTAGACAAAACCACTAGTCCAGCTAGATGCTAGCTTAGGCATTGCTCAGCCATGAACATGAGAAAAAGGTTGCAGAAGAGAGGAGTCTGAAGGATAGGTTAGTGATGTGCTTTATACCAAGACTAGTAGGGGTTCCTGGGAGGGACAAGTAATGGAAAAGTCCTTTTCTAAAAGTGGACATCTCTTCAGTTTGAGTATTAAGTTAAAGCAGCGATACCACATAGAAAGGTTATTATTTTTGTTCTTAAAATGGCAAGTTAAGTACCTTTTAAGCAAACAAAAAAAGAAAAAGAAAACATTTTCGCTATTTTTCTTAGTTGTCCTCATACAAAAGTATCTCCTTTTAAAAACCTCTCTGGAGGGCTCAAAGTATGGCTGTCAGTCACATACAGGCTCATGTAATTTGCATGCAGACTGCATAGGAGGGAGGTTTTTTTTTTGTTTTTGTCTTTTTTTTTTTTTTACAGCACAGAACAGACAGAGCTCAGAGGAGCATTCCATCTCTGCTCTCTGTAGCATGTGACTGTGGTTACCATGGTAATCCATGACACTGTGTTAAATTATAAATCATTAATAACAGCATAATGAAACAAAACCAAGGAAAATGGTAAATACGGTGATTTATATTGAAAAACAAATAAACACAAATCAATTTTTCATGGGATTGCCGATTTAAAACTTAAGCAGGAAGCATGGGATGAAAAGGAGTGATTTAGACAAACAGTCCGTGAGTGTCTTCTACAGTATTAATATGACCCCTTGTAACCATTGGGGTAACAATAGGCCACCAGAGAGATGACATTTCGCATAATAATCATTAAAGGTGGCAACTATGTTTTCCTGAATGTGCCTCCTTCCCTATCAATGAGAGTCCATAGGTAATGTCTGGGGGCCAAGAACTATTTTGTTCATATCCTAGTCTCACAATCAATACACAAGGGGGTAAATGTATCAACTGCTGATTTTTTTCAACTCGCCGCTAATCTGCGAGTTTTCAGTGAAAATTTAAAGCGGCAATGGCTTTAAAGGCAAAACAATGCCCCTTTAAAGGCATTGCCATTTTAATTTTTCACTGAAAACTCGCCGATTAGCGGCGAGTTGAAAAAAAAATAATCGGTGTTCAAACCGCATTAGGCTGCAGAATCCTCTCATGTTGCATTGTGACGTTAGTTACTAAGTAAATTCCTAGTGACAAGCAAGCTGAAAAATATATCTAAAATTTGCTTCTGGGCAGTAAAAAGTAAATCCTAGTGTAGTAACTCAGGTACAAAATACCACCAATCTCAAAGGCTGTACTCAAAGACAGTGGATATAAAGATTGTTATTCTGGCAACGTGATCAGAATTAGTACATTTGCATGAAAATACAATTTAAGCCCTGAACATACAAATTTAGAAGAGTTAAACCATAGTAATTTCTTCAAATGATTACCTGTAAATATCCATATATTAAATAAAAAACAAAAACTCCAGTAACACAAATGAAAAATTGCACCGATTTCTGGAACTGACTAAGATTGATACCAAGCACCCGAATGTCATCGACAGACTTTATGTGGGGAGACATTGTGTCTGTCTTTGAAGGAATACTGATGGATATATACTTCCTTGAGTTGTTAAATTTTAGATCCATGGTGTTAGGTTGGTTGTTGTCAGGATCGTCTGACTGTTCCGTCAACTGACCCTCTGAGTCACTGGAAAAAAAAAAAAAGAATCAAATAATTAGCATACACCTGATAATTGTCATTTATATATGAAGCATATAGTTTATTTCCACTGTATCATTCACCATGGTGCACTGTACACAGCAAGTCCATCTATACTTTGCAGTTTTAAGTACTCCAGAGCAGAACTGTCTATTGCAAAATACCATGATCAATTATTTGTACCATCTAGCTTACCTATGAAATTTGACAGCCCCATATTGTATAGGTTTCTGTGCATAGTTCTAGAAGTAACCCTTAAATGCAAAATGTTACTTTCCCAAGTTGCAGTGATCCACTTGATCACGCAGGTCCCTCTTAGTCAGCTACAATCTGGGGAGACTGTCCTCACCCCTTCCAGACAGTCTTTTTTCATAGAGGCAACATGTCTGTTGACAACATGCTGTTGACAGGGGCGACAACTGCCTTTCTTGATCACTGCAGGATCTAGTAATATTTTGTGAATTCCACCCAAAAGAGCCTTTAAACAAGAAAATCCTGGAAAAGCAATTGTAGAGGAGTGTTTGTGTGTTAATGAATGACACCATTGACCCCCTTGCAGTGAACACAAGTAACTAGAGCAGGCAATGTCTAAAAGACACTGTCGTTGCTTCACAGGTGTAAATGGCAGTTGCTTCACAGGTGTAAGTGGATATGTGGTTATTAGAACACAATTGTTCCATCACTATACCCGTTTACATGCTTTTACCTATACCTAGCATGTAAATAGGTATGGTGGTGATACAAGCGTTTCACTTTGACTCTACCTGCCAATGGTAAAAACACTAATAAAAGCTGGATTCTTGAGGCCAGTGTGAAATAGGCCTTATATCTAGCACACAGATATTGAATGACTTCTGTATACTCTGAATTGTAGCTACATTACAAAATAATTACAATAAAAAGCACATTATGAATGTACTTACATATTCTAATGAGTGGAAAGAAGATTTGTGCACTGTGCCACCGGTTACATTTCCCAGAGGGGCAGATAGGTATGGGCTGTAATGCACCTTAGTGTTAGCAAAACACAATACTGACTCTACCTGCCAATAGCAATGCACTAACATTGCAAAGGATTAGGCCAAGACCGTGATCTAACGTGTATATGCATAAAATACATGCCGAAATGAGGAAGCGTATAGTGTCCTATAGGAGGGTCAGCCGTGCACGGGTTCACAGCAGCCGATGAGCTGGCCGGATCGCCCCTAGGTACATCTTTCCTCGGCCTCCTGCAATCACCTAGCAGCAACAACCGCAAATCAGCTGTGCGCACCAGGCAGCCGCATATTGCGTTATCCCCGCCGGCTGCTCGCACACACACCGGCCACCGCTGACAGCCCAGCCTTCGCTGGTTATAATGATGATACAGGTGATGAGGGTCTAGTTGTATTGTGACAGCGGCCGTTTCCGCATTGTGACGTCACGCCGTGGTGACGCGTGGCATCACTGGGGCTGAAGGGGATGGGTGGGAAGGAGAGAGCCTGAGAGCCATAGCTACACACAGACGCGGAGTGGGACGTTGTGTCTGCAGTTACTGCGACCCAAACATGCCAAGTTTACTATAATCAGCAGCATCTGTGTACAAGGAAATAAATACTAGTATCCAAGACTGCATGTGTTGTACTTCGGATTCAGGCAGCTCAACACAGCCGCTGTAGGGTGCAGTTCTGCAACTTTACTGTCTGTAGCTGGGCAGAGTTAATTGCATCCTATACCTGTGCTCACAGCCTCACACACAGAATAGCATAAAACGGCACAATTACAAACCAGGTGCCTGATTCATTAAGGATCTTAAATGAAGAAGTATCTTATTTCAGTCTCTTGGACAAAACCATGTTACAATGCAAGGGGTGCAAACTAGTTTTCTGTTTTGCACATAAGTTAAATACTGACTGTTTTTTCATGTAGCACACAAATACTTGATAGCTTATTTGTACACTGAAATTTAAAGTTGATATTTGTGTGCTACATGAAAAAACAGTCAGTAATTAATAGAGATGGGCGGGTCCGGTTCTCCGAGAACCGAACCCACCCGAACTTTGGGTATCCGAGTACCGAGCTGAGCAGCTCGGTACTCTCCCGCCCATTCCGAATCCAAATCGAGGCCGAACGTCATTGTGACGTTGTCGGATTTCGGGACTCGGTTCTCGCGATACTTCAACTTTATAAATACACGCCTCCACAGCAATCCATCGCCATTTGACAGAGGGAGAGAGCAGGGTGTAGTCATAGGCTAATTAGAGCAGGGACAGAGAATACAATATTGTTCTTGCAATTGCTCTAACCAAAATCGCTAGTGCAGAGAGGAGGATAGAGGTTTATTATTTTTTCTTCATATTTGGCACTCCCCAGCGCTTTTGGGGTGTCCCCCATAATTGTGCATTAATATTTCTGGCTGTCAAAAGTCATATCTGTCAGCAGTATCTACTAAATAATTTTTAGCACTCCTCAGTGTTTTTGGGGTGTCCTCCCTAATTGTGCATTAATATTTCTGGCTGTCAAAAGTCATATCTGTCAGCAGTATCTACTAAATAATTTTTAGCACTCCTCAGTGTTTTTGGGGTGTCCTCCCTAATTGTGCATTAATATTTCTGGCTGTCAAAAGTCATATCTGTCAGCAGTATCTACTAAATAATTTTTAGCACTCCTCAGTGCTTTTGGGGTGTCCTCCCTAATTGTGCATTAATATTTCTGGCTGTCAAAAGTCATAACTGCCAGCAGTATCTACTAAATAATTTTTAGCACTCCTCAGTGCTTTTGGGGTGTCCTCCCTAATTGTGCATTAATATTTCTGGCTGTCAAAAGTCATAACTGTCAGCAGAATCTACTAAATAATTTTTAGCACTCCTCAGTGCTTTTGGGGTGTCCTCCCTAATTGTGCATTAATATTTCTGGCTGTCAAAAGTCATAACTGTCAGCAGAATCTACTAAATAATTTTTAGCACTCCTCAGTGCTTTTGGGGTGTCCTCCCTAATTGTGCATTAATATTTCTGGCTGTCAAAAGTCATAACTGTCAGCAGAATCTACTAAATAATTTTTAGCACTCCTCAGTGCTTTTGGGGTGTCCTCCCTAATTGTGCATTAATATTTCTGGCTGTCAAAAGTCATAACTGTCAGCAGAATCTACTAAATAATTTTTAGCACTCCCCAGTGGTTTGCGCTCAGAATGGATTCAAAGCAGTCCACATATGATCTAAATGAGCAACCAGGTTCTGTCACCAGTCCTGATGTTAGTGTTCCCAGTACGTCATCTGGCCAAGGCGATGTCAAACAACAGAGTGTTTTCAAATTAGTGCAAAAAACAAAAACCAAAAAAAAATTTACTGTATTGAAGCGAAAAAGAAGTGTAACTGAGCAAAAGTTAAGTGACGATAAAAAAAAAATTGCAAGCATGCCATTCTACACACGCAGTGGCAAAGAGAGAATGAGGCCTTCACCTTTGGCTATTAGTGGCAGATCCCAAAAAGTTACCCAGCCTACAATTGGTGCGCAACTACTGTTACGCGTCAAAGCCGAGCTGCAAGATAACAGTGAGACATTACAGGAGAATATTTGCTCTGATTCACAAATGACAACAATCCCTGTGGAGAGTCCATCCAACAGTGGGATGTCTAATCGTGAGCATTCTGCTGATGTGTGCCTTAATAGCCCGAGTGTAGCCGGTGATACCCAAATTGAGGATGCCACTTTGGAATTAGAAGAGGATGAGGGGGAGATTTGTGTAGGCGACGAGGGCGCTAATGAGGATGTTGATGAGGATGAGGTTGTTTGTGTAAGTCCTGCACCAGTGGCAGCAGTTCTGGCACGTGACAAGAAAAAGGCCATTGTCATGCCTGGGCATAAAACAAAAAAATCCACTTCTTATGTGTGGAATTATTTCTACCCAAATCCAGACAACAATTGTATAGCCATTTGTAGTGTATGTGAAGCCACAGTCAGTCGAGGGAGGGACCTTAACCATCTTGGAACCTCGTCTATGTTACGCCATTTAACGAGAGTTCATGGCAAAGTGTTGGGAAAAGCTGAAAGTTCTTCCCAAAAGAATACAAGCACTCCCTCATCAGCTAAGACCCTCCGCTCACCGACATACCGACGGCTACAAAATACACCCACCACACCATCCTCATCAATATCCTCAGTAGCGCTCGGAGTTAGCCCGGCATCCCACTTAAGGCTGGATGACTCCGGCACTATTATTGATTCCTCTGAAGAAAGCGTTAGTCCTGCTGCTGCTGTTGCTGCTGCTGGGGGTGAATCGTCATCCCAGAGGCAGGTGAATAAAATGAGCAGTCCTACATTTCAGCAATTAACTGTGAAACAATCATTTGCAAGGGGAAGCAAATATGACAGCAGTCACCCAGTCGCCAAGCGAATCACAGACGCCATGGCTGCAAGGTTAGTGTTAGATCTGCGTCCAATCTCCACAATAAACGCAGCTGGTTTTTCACAGTTAATTGAGGTTTTGTGTCCGCGTTACAGAATTCCATCGCGACACCATTTCTCCCGTAAAGCTATTCCACAACTATACCAAAAAGTGTGTAAAAATGTAGAGATTGCGCTGAAAAATGCCATTCTGCCCACTGTTCACTTAACCACAGATATGTGGACAAGTGGAAGTGGCCAAACCAAAGACTATATGACTGTGACAGCCCACTGGGTTGGTCATTCACCTTCACCAGCAGGAACAGCAGCAGCATGTACACCACTACGTAACATTTGTCACAGGCAGGCCACTCTTTGTATCACCGGCTTCACTAACAGGCATACGGCTGACAATTTGTTACGCAAACTGAGAGATGTGATTGATGCATGGCTTATACCACTCGGACTCTCCCCAGGGTATGTCATTTCAGATAACGCCAACAATATAGTGCGAGCATTACAGCTGGGTGATTTCCAACATATTCCCTGTTTTGCTCACACCATCAACTTGGTTGTGCAGAGCTTCCTACGAAATAACCGTGAGGTGCAGGAGATGCTTTCGGTGGCCCGTAAAATTTCAGACCATTTCAGGCATTCAGCCACAGCATGTAGGAGATTACAGCAGCTCCAAGAGCAGTTTAACTTGCCCTGCCACCAACTTAAGCAAGAGGTGGTAACTCGGTGGAATTCCACCCTGTACATGCTTCAGAGGATGGAGGAACAGCGCAAAGCCATCCAAGCATATTGCACAAGTCATGACATTGGGAAAGGAGGGGGGATGTATTTCACTCTTGCACAGTGGGGAATCCTTTCAGTGCTGTGCAAGGTGCTGAAACCATTTGAAGTTGTGACATGTGAGGTCAGTGCTGACTCTGCTAGTTTGAGCCAAGTCATTCCTTTAATTAGACTATTGGAAAAGCAGCTTGAGAAAATGAAGGAGGAGCTGAAAGCAAGCAATTCAGCAAAGTATGTTGGCCTTGTCGATCAAGTACTTAATTCGCTTCACAATGATCCTCGAGTTATTAAGATCTTGAACTCGGATCAGTACGTTTTGGCCACTGTGCTTGATCCAAGGTTTAAAACCTACATTGAGTCTTTACTTGTAAATGAGCGAGATGTGAACTTTTGCAAGGAGCTATTGCTCAGCAAGTTGGCCGCTGAACTGGGCCTCGGCTTGACGACGTGTCCTCCTTCACTTTCTCAAGCTGTTGCTCGTAAAAAATTAAATTTCCAAAAAAGAAGCAGGGAAGACACAGGGGGCAGACCAGAACAATTTAACATCTGGGCTGGTTTGAAGGATTTTTCAAAAAAATGTGTCACTTTGCCCATAACTCCATCCAATATGAGTATAAACATGCAAAGGATGGTGGAGGATTACTTTCAAGAGGTAGTTGATATGGAAATGTCAGACAGTCCCTTTCCTTACTGGGAAGAAAAGCAGGCCATTTGGAAACCCATGTACAAACTTGCTTTGCAATACCTAAGCTGCCCACCCTCCAGTGTGTACTCTGAACGAGTGTTCAGCACAGCAGGGAACTTAGTCAGTGATCGCTGTAGAAGGTTACTTCCCAAAAATGTGGAGAAAATGATGTTTATAAAAATGAACTACATCTTCCACGAGGAAGGCCTTCACCATCCAAGACATCCAAGCACTGACTGTTCTCTAATGGCGGATTCAAGCGGCGATGAATTGATAGTCTGTGATGATGACGTACACACTGATGAGGGTGAGGATTAAGCTGAAGATGATGCCGATAACATCTTTTTAAAACTTTCTATGTAAGTGTAGGGTGCAATCTACCCCCAAAGAGGAAAGGGACTTGTGGCATTTCCATATCACATACCATCTTGAAAGGCTGCTGTTAGGGCAATTTATCCTTAAGGGTAGGGTGTCATAGACAGAGTGACCCTAAACTGGCTTTGTCCATTTTTCATAATATTGTACAGTCTATAATGGCTGAATTTTTGGGTATTTTATACAAGTGGAGGGGGGCCTAGAGAGACAGAAACCAAACTGGCTTTTTCCATGTCAATTAATATTGTACAGTCTATAATGGCTGAATTTTTTGGTATTTTATACAAGTGGAGGGGGGCCTAGAGAGACAGAGTGACCCCAAACTGTCTTTCTCCATGTCAATTAATATTGTACAGTCTATAATGGCTGAATTTTTTAGTATTTTATACAAGTGGAGGGGGGCCTAGAGAGACAGAAACCAAACTGGCTTTCTCCATGTCAATTAATATTGTACAGTCTATAATGGATGAATTTTTTGGTATTTTATACAAGTGGAGGGGGGCCTTGAGAGACAGAAACCAAACTGGCTTTCTCCATGTCAATTAATATTGTACAGTCTATAATGGCTGAATTTTTTGGTATTTTATACAAGTGGAGGGGGGCCTTGAGAGACAGAAACCAAACTGGCTTTTTCCATTTCTTTACATATTTAACTATAAGTGTAGGGTGTAATATACATTCAAAGACGATGGCTGCATTGCCAATATGCATAGATGGAGAGGAAGACAATCTGTTTTGTGTGTAGAATAGGCCTACCAACGAAGAATTAAACTGTTTTTTTGGATGATTTATTACCTCAACAATTAGATTACTTGTCTCTAAAACAGTTGGAGCACTAAATTGGGTTAATTTAGGCCCAAAAACATGGATTTTCCCAAAAAATAGCAAAACAAAACCAAACAAAACCAAAACCAAAACCAAAACACGCAATGGCGGTTTTGCAAAACCAAAACACGACGGTAATCCAGATCCAAAACCGAATCCAAAACCAAAACACGGGGGTCAGTGACCATCTCTAGTTTGCATCCCTTGCATTGTAACATGGTTTTGTCCAGGATACTTAAATAAGAAGTTTCTTAAGTTAAGATCCTTAATGAATCAGGCCCCAGTTTATTCAGATATACAATTTTTTCATAGCATGCATGCATGTCACCAATATACTTCTGGTTAGCCCATTATAAAGTATGTCATACATTGAAAAGGTAGATCACAGTGCTTTTAGTAACTCCCCTGTCGTGTCTTAAGCATATCTAAGAGAAATGTAAAAAAAGTATAATACATTTGTCTTTAACCTATTAATGTCTGCTCAATTTACGCTGGCCAGACATGCACCGTAAACACATGGCACATAATAATGGTAACTGCATGTGCTATTTGCTGTCACACACCTGAAACAGGGCCAGTGACTCTAGAGAAATGATCAGCAATCAATTATTTTACGTACTTCTGTCCTGTAACCCTAGTGATCATATGATTACCTTGCCCGTTTATTTTTTCCTTTTTTGTCTAATTTAGAGTTTGTAATACTGAAAAGTAAAATATTTTTTAAAAATACTGCAAAAAGAAAGCCCTCTATCATGAAAAAGCAATATAAAATACACTCTTAATGTACTAATAAAAACTTATTGTTGTTTAACAAGCATATAACAAAAATGTGTCTTGTCACAAAATTGCAAAGTTCCTCTTGGCATCAAGTGGTTAATTATCAGTTCGGCTCAACTATAGAAGCCTACAAATTAATAAGTATTACTATTTGTAGTTTCACTATGTGGAGGACACACTGTTTTTGTAGAGCGTACCCATACCATACCTCCCAACTGGTCCCGATAGGGAGCAAAGCACCACAAGTTCTTAATTTCCATGCTACTACTTGTCAACATTTTCAAAACAACTTTACCTGACACTTTACTGTTAGACAAGTGAATCTGTATACATCATAGGTGAAAAACAAGGTAGACGAAAAACATCACACATACGCAACATGAAAAGATCATTAGGCATGATCAAAATAAAGTTATGCATTTTAAATAATATTTTTTTATTTATTTTAACTTTTTTAAGCATAACATAAAAGAATAAATACTGAGAATTGCCACCTGAAGAAAAGAAAATGTATGTTTCAAAGAGTAAAACTGACTAGACATTGGGTACAGTTGTCAATAAGGGAAAAGCAGCTTATATGATTATCTACAACTATTATTTTACATATTTGAGGATAATACATATTTCTGTGCAACATAACTTTATAATTGATGAGTTGCAATGTTAGAAGAATCATTATAAAGTAATTTGGCATGTTATCCACTTCACTACACAGTTAGCGAGATCCACTTTATATCTAGGTGTATGTTTTGCCTTCACTGACAGATGTATATTTGTACTGCACAAACAACAGAAGAACTTTAAGTAAAGGACACCCGGAACCTATAGCCTTCTATAAAAGATCTACTTATAACAGTTTTAAATATATGTATGCAGGGCCGTAATGAGATATTTGTGGGCCCTGTCTAAATTTGTGTTAGGGCTGCCTTGTAAAGAATGACAAAAGAAAACACATGCACACTTGGGGCTTTGACAGAAGAGGCTGGTCCCATAGTAGCTGCACCCCCTGCTACTTTGGTAATGATGCCTTTGTGTTCCTATACCTTGGCAGAACTTATATTTATTTTGTATTTACAATATTTTAATCAGCTGTTTTCAGCCATTTACTGTTAAAAGATCCTGGCTGCAATGTCATTCAATGGGATTAGTGGACATGACATAAAATCTCCCCTCACTCTTAGAACTTTCTCAAATATCTTTCATTCTGACAAGCTCCTGAAACTTCTACATATACACTATATGGACAAAAGTATTTGGCCACACCTGTTAATTATTGAATTGAGGTGTTTCAATCAGACTTGTTGCCAGAGGTGTATAAAATCAAGCACCTAACCATGCAGTTTTCATTTGCAAATATTTATGATACAAATGGGGGGTTCTGATGAGCTCAGTGACTTCCAGCGTGGTACTATGATAGGATGCCACCTTTGCATTAAGATGGTTCGTGAAATTTCATCCCTGCAACTGTAAGTGATATTATTAGTAAGTGGAAGCGTTTAGAAACAAAAGCAACTCAGCCAAGAAGCGGAAGACCACGTAAAATCACAGAGCGGGGTCAACGACTACTAAGGCGCATGGTACGGAAAAGTCGCCAACGCTCTGCTGATTCCATAGCTGAAGAGTTTCGAACTTTCAGTGGCATTAATGTAAGCACAAAATTTTTTTCGGCGAGAGCCTAATGGAATGGGTTTCCATGTCCAAGCAGCTGCATGCAAGCCTCACATCACCAAGACCAATGCCAAGCGTCGGACGGAGCAGTGTAAAGCCCACTGACACTGAACTGTGGAGCAGTGGAAACGTGTTCTGTAGAGTGACAAATCATGCTTCTCTGGCAGTCAGATGGGCAAGTCTGCATTTGGCAGAAGCCGAGAGACCATTACCTGTCTGACTGCATTTTGCCAACTGTGAAGTTTGGATGGGCTGTTTTTCAGGGTTTGGCCTAGGTCCCTTTCCTCCAGTGAAAGACAATCTTAGTGCTGCAGCATACCAAATCATTTTGGACAATGCTTTGCTACCAACTTTGTGGCAACAGTTTGTGGAAGGCCCTTTTCTATTCAAACATGACTGTGCCCAGTGCACAAAGCAAGGACTACAAATATGAGTTTGGTGTGGAATAACTTGACTGGCCCGCACAGAGCCCTGACCTCATCCCCATCGAACACCTTTGGGATGAACTGGAACGGAGATTGTGAGCCAGGTCCAACATCAGTGCCTGACTTCATATATGCTCTACAGAATGAATGGGCACAAATTCCCACAGAAACACTCCCAACATCTTGTGGAAAGTCTTCCAAGAAGAGTGGAAACTGTTATCACTGCAAAAGGGGGACCAACTCCATATTAAACAATATATATTTAAATACAATGCCATTACAGTCCTGCTGGTGTAATGGCCAAGTGTCCAAATATTTTGTCCATATAGTGTATATCTGAATGTTTTAAGTTAAATTTTTTTTTTAATTTTAGAGTCATTTTCTTGAATATTTGCTTGGTTATTTTTAAAGCCATATTCTTGTTTTCAGTGTTCTTTCTCCATTTATATGGTCATATAGTCTGACTTACAGTACTCCTTTACAGAAAAGGATCATTTACAGAAAGGGATACATTATCAAAACTTCTGCTATGGTGCATGCTAGATGCATATGTCTCTATTTGTCGTATGCAACTAGTGTGCACAGTTTTGTTTGGGGAAATTTCTGAAATTTGTCCCCCACATTCCTACACTAGGAGCTATATACACCGAACATTTCAGAGCAGCGCTGTTTCCCTAACCCTATTTGCTGTTAAATGATACATTATCTCCCATATCAAGGCTGTCTGATAGCCAGTGGGCCAGATGCAGTCTTTCAAGTCTTATTTGTGACTCCAAACATCATCAACAACATCCATTGATTATGGAATTGCATAATCCTTTTTTTAAAATAGTGTTTGGCAGCTGTCTGGAAGCTTTCGCAGAGCGTTTCCGTTCATTTGAATTTGGAACTCACATTGCTTGTTTCGGACGGAGTAGATAAGTGCTAAGTTCCTAATACTGAAATACGCAACGGCATTAGCGGTCCATTTAACATTAATCAAAATGTTTCACAAAGACTGACTATGCATTTAACAAAAGAAAATCAACATTTTCATGAAATACAATGTCCTGCTTTTCACAGCATTTTAAATAACACCAATTGTGTAAAATCGTTCAAGATAAAACCTGAAATTGATCACTTTTCATCATAGTACAAAAGTATTATAAACACCTGTAGGCGAGTAGGGTTATCTGTAAAAGAGAATTATTGTCATTTAAACTGTTATTAGATCTTTCAGGAACAGAGGAACCTCTAATTTACTCTTGCTGCACAAATTGCATTTTTTCAATTCCCCACTCTTTACTTCCCTAAAACAGCTGCTTAAGGCAGCTGGCTCAGGTTGGTTCATGGTATGCATACTGATGCCTCTATCCATCAAAGTAATCCATTTCAGTGGCTCCTTTTTGCCTCGTCAAATCTCTAAGTGTATTAAGCTCCACCTCTCCTACTACAGAATGAGTCTGTGTCCGGGCACTGAGATGTACATTCATCACATGCTTGGCCAGAATCATATAGTGCACCCAGTTTTATAAATTAACACGCATTAGATAAAAGAGGGCAGAAAACAAGTTTCTGCACTTTTCCCATATTATCTTGCACACAAAAGAGTCTGATTTTGAAGAATAATCATTGCCTTGTATTGTTAAATCAATCTACTATTAATCTACAGCACTCAGTAAGCAAAGTAGGTTTGTTCCAGGCTAAATTGTTGAATATATTTTCACATGAACTATTATGAAACCTGTTTGATGACATTTATAAAATGTCAGTTTGTTGATTCCACCTTGACAACCCAAAACAACTACTGGTTGATTCACTGAATTGTGTAGCTATCCTTATGTATAAACTAGCTAGGACAGTACTTACACAACTTTGATCCTGTAAAACATTAATTGGAAGGGAAGTGCTCATAATGTTTTCTTTAATTGCAATAGCAAAACAATGGTTAATATGATCATTTTCATGAACATAAAACATAAAAAGGAAAATTAATTATATCAATAATTTTGTCTCTCATTTACATGTAAGTATTAAGCAGAAGAGAAGCAAATTACATTATTGTACAGTATGTTATAAACTTATATATATGCAATCTTAAATAAATGGTGCTGATTATGATGATAATCTTGTGAAAATTGTCCTTATTTAATAATGACTTTCATTGGTAACAAAATGGTTTAGGTGGATGGTTCCAGTGTTTGCTAAATGTGACTGTGCATACAACAAAGCAAACATCACATGTACACGGGAAGATCTTGATATCACTGGATCCTCAAAACAAGAATACATAGTCTAGGATTAAAATTAATTTCTGTTTAACATTACACACAGAGGGCCTGATTCATCTTCAGATGTAAGTCCATTTGGGTGCTATATCCTGCGTGAAATAGCTTTGTGCATGCTCAGAAACAGACAAATGAACGCAATTGCATGTAATTCATGCCTGAATGCAAATGACACCTACTACTTGAAGGGTGGGATGGGTGCGGTATGGGCTGATAAACATAGGCAGTAGCTGATTATCAACTAGGCTGCAGCCTAGGGCGCAAAACATTTTGGGGGGGGGGAGGTTCAAAAATGTGAAATGGAGAGGTATAAACTGAAATTCACTTTAAAATCTAAGTAGTAGTTCTAAGTAAAAACAAAACATGAAAGAAAAATGTAGTAAGGTTTTAATCTTGATGTATTACCATGGTAAAAGCTAAAAACAAAGGAATATTCTGTAAGTCAAACTTGGACAGGCTTTTGGGGAGAGCGTGTAGGAAAGACAAGGATGGCTACAGGCGCAGACATGACAGTCCCTTCACATCTTCACCCTTAGTAGCACTTATGGTTGAAGAGTGGCATAATGTAGGCCACATACTAACTTATGGATGTCCACCTGCGCTCTGCAAAAGGTTCCAATTAGAGTTATGTATTTATGTGTTGGCAAGGAGCGCATTACTAGGGCTTCTAGTGTTACTGCTGAGGTCCCAGCTTGGGACTGTAACCAGTGGTATCTGTGCTGAATTTGGCAGCAAGGAAATATAAATTAAAGTTAGGAAGTGCTAATTCTGCCATAGAAGTTGTGTTTTGCAAAGTATTTTAGCTAAACTGTGCTCTTCTCCCAGATCATTTGGATAATAAATTGACAAATTATTCTAATTAAATTATTATTCTAAATTATGAGTAAGAGTTTAGGGAGTGTGGAAAAAATATAGTTTTGGTAATAAGAGCATCTTTACTAAGTTTTTTTTAGCAATAATGGAAAATAGAAATTTTGACCATATAGATATTTTAACTTTTATACATTTATATTCAGTTTTATATAGTCAAAGGGATTTATTTCTATATTTATGAACTTAATTACCTAAATTTATCTTTCCAATAGAGCTAACAGGGAAACAACAAACTAATATTTATTTTGGTATCCACTGATTTGTACCAGTTAATCACTTAACTTAATTAATCATTTCCTAAATTAGTTCACTAACCAACATATTTTGAAGATGTCAGTGTGAAACCAGCGTTATCATCTTTAATTTGTGTAAAGATCTTACTGGTATTAAATCAGATTGGTCCCTGTGTGTTATCATCGATTTAAACGTAGTGCCAGAACTTTTGCCAGTGTCATAGCATCTACATAATTTGGAAAAATGCTCACTTGTTGATCATCTTTATTAGCACTGTTTTCAAAGCTTCTCTTATATAAAGGAACAAGTTCTCACAATTGGAATAAAAAAATAATTCCCTCAATTGATATGGAGAGGATAGGGAAGACATTATTATTTATTTTCCTGCTGCCTTCTCATGGAAAATAGCAGACTGTTAAAATGCTTTTAACCTATCAACCTGTATGCTGGAGATTTCGGTTGACATATCAATTAAATTTGAGAAAATTACATTCTATGCCCTCATATCGTATATGAAACACAATTCATACATCCACCTTCAACTTTGCAAGTGGAAATACAAGCTTTTTTTTTTACAATCTGTGCCTTTTAAAGGGTAGACTCAATCTATCTCTAGGCTTTTAGGAACACGCTTAATATGATGTCCTGTTTATTGTTCCAATCAAAATGGGAGCTATAATCTCCTAACCACCTTAGTTGTACTGGAGTCAGGTTGCAATGAACATTTTCATTTGCCATTCAGGTTTTTATAATTTGGGGGGAATAACAGTGGTAGTTATGTAGAGAGCAAAGAAGGCGGTGGAGCCTGATGCCAATACAAGCAAACAATAAAGAAAAATATGCTACTTCAAGATGTGTCCTTGTAGGGGATTTGAGCTCATAATCAATCAGTTACCATACCCTCACTTTAATCCACTCAGCTATGTAGTCTAATATAGCTTACATGAATAAAAAAACAAAACTTAGTAAAATTCAGACCTCAAAGTAATCCCAAACCAATTGATTTTAGAAAAGAAATCAAAGGCTGATCATAATACACATTTTGAATCATCGTACACTCATTCATATTTTAAATCTAAAAACTGAATGCCAGTGTATCATTTAAACCTGGGTTTCTCAAACTCAGTCCTCACGCCCCCCCTACCAGTAGAGTTTTTCCAGGTAACAAGGTAAATAATTAGTACAACCTGTACCTGGATCTGTTACAATGTGTCAGTCAGTTATAAATACACCTTTGCTGCAGCAAGGAGATATGGAAAACATGCACTGTTAGGGGGCTATGAGAACTGGGTTTGGGAAATCCTGATTTAACCATTCGGGTCCATTAAAATTCCAAAAAAATTCCCTCTTACATAGTTTCCGAAATCTATCAACACCCATAAGGTTGGTTTAATAAATTCTGTGACCGCAACTGTTAGCCCATAGATTGTAAGCTTGCAAGCAGGGCCCTCTTACCTCTCTGTATGTATTACCCAGTATTGTTTTGTTTTGTTTTTGTTTCCAATTGTTAAGTGCTACATAATTTGCTGGCGCTATATAAATAAATGTTGTTGATGATGATGGTTGGATCCACATTATGCATTTCTACAACATGTTTTGATAAACTATGTGTTAATTTTTTTTATTTTTGTAAGATTGTTGTTCCTCCTATGCTCCATAAACTTAACCCTAAAGGCTCTAGTAGTCCTACGAAGGTATTGGAGCTGGCAGAAACATTGAAGTGCATATTATGTATCACAATTACAAAATGTGGAAAAAACTCTTTTGAAATCGAAGAGGAAACATTCTTAAGTTCATTCATCATGTGTGTATACTTTGGTACATCTTGTTTTGTTGCACCTAAATTTGTGAAGAAGTTTTTCAAGAAAACTTTGATTTTGTTCCTTAATGTTTTGGAATTCATCTGATATTCTCTAAAAGCCAATAAAATGTTAAGGTTTTTATTCTTTTGAAAGAATGTATTAGGTCTATCAGAAATTGAGGAGCACAAAAATGTGATCTTAATAATAATTTTTGTTTATGATTTTTTAAATTTGTTCGGAAAATTGTGTTGAAGGCGTTAAATTTGTGTCTAAATACAAGTTCGCCCCATATGTGCCATCCCAGATGTACCTCTGTTTGAAATGGCCCATATACAAATGAAAAAAACTGGGGGCAAACTTGATGCCCATGGCCGTCCCGGGATTCTGGAGATAGAAACCTAAATTGAATAAAATATAAGTGCGTGTGAGAATAAAAGTGATGGAATCTAAAATAAAGTTGCGTTGTCTCTCCGAGATACCCCATCAATGTTAAGATATTCTCTGACAGCTTCAATCTATGCATATATATGTATGGGTTTATTGGTGTAGAGAGCTTGTACATTCATTGTCAGAAAAATATATTGTGTGTTCCACACAATGTCTTTTAATCCTTTTAACATATGAGTGGTATCCATGATGTGGGACCTTTAGGGACAACGTGACCCTAATATATAAAAATTAACATATAGTGAAAGATTGGTAGTGAGGGGCCTGATACCACAAACAGTAGATCGCCCAATTGGTGAAGTGTCACTCACCGGACTGTGAGTGCCATTTCTCCTGTGTTCAGGAACCGTGGCCGTCCGCCATCCTGAGGGTCTGCGCATGTGCAGCCCTTATGAAACCTTCAGTACCTGTTGCTTTTAATTGATTGGATGATCAGGCAACCCTCCCTATTTAAACCACCTGTGATCATTACCTGGTTGCCTGATCTTGGAGTCTCATTCCCCATGAGCCTCTAAAGGTGTTCCTGTGTTTCCTCGTGTATTCAGCTCCAGCTGATTCCTGTCTACTACGATTGTGGTTTCCAGACCACTTCAACTCTCCTGTGTTCATCGTGTCTGCACTCAGCTGATTCCTATCTGCTACTGCTGCCGGATTCCAGTCCGCCTCAACTCTACTGTGTTCAGCGTGTCTGCTCTCCGCTGCCTCCGTTACTACTGCCGGGTTCCAGACCGTCTCAACTCTCCTGTGTTCATCGTGTCAGCTCTCCACTGATTCCTATCTGCTACTGCTGCCGGATTCCAGACCGTCTCTACTCTCCTGTGTTCAGCGTGTCTCCCTTCCGCTGCCTTCACTACTACTGCCGGATTCCAGACCGCCTCTACTCTCCTGTGTTCAGCGTACCTTCCCTCCGCTGCCTCCGTTACTCTGCCGGATTCCAGACCGCCTCAACTCTCCCGTGTTCATCATGTTGCCAGTTTTACTTACTACTTCTTCCTGAGTATTGCTCCGTTGATTACCGGTTACCTTCCGTGCGCTGCACCAACCTGATTACCGCTTCCATCCTCCAGTGGTCTCTCCTCCTGCCGGCGTTCAGCCGTTCAGGTATCCCTGCACGTCTCCTTGACAGCCTGCTCTCCTGAACCGCGGTATGCATACTTTCCATTGACTTTGCTATTGTATTGCATATCCGTCTGGACTGTGTTGTGTTCATCTCCGGAGTCTTCTATCTACTGAAGCTATTGTTACTATTGACTTTGTTTCCTATTACCTGGATCGCAATAGTGACTTCGTATACATCAAGCAGCGCTTGTCAGTTATTATTGTATTGTGGATATCATCGTGGGATCAAGTTCCGTGTGCCCCGTGTATCCTCTGCATTACATTCATCTCCTCGTGCCCCTCCTCACATATATATAGCAGTGGTACAACTTGCTGACGCAGACCACTGACTCCTGTTTCCCATTGGCACCAGTTTCAAGTATCCTCTCACATAAGCAGTGGTACAACTTGCTGTACGCAGACCACTGACTTCCCCGTTACCTACTTGCACCTGGAATCCATTCCTTCACTATAGACAGTGGTACAACTTGCTATACGCAGACCACTGACTCTCACTACCTCCTCTCTACTTCTGGACATTCCTCCTCACTATAGCAGTGGTACAACTTGCCGTACGCAGACCACTGACTCTCCTCACGTTTCCTTGTCCATCTGGTTCCTCGTGTACATCCATCTAAGTCATTACCAGTTGCTGCTAGTCATAGACTTTCCTTGAGCATTCTCTCACCATCTGCTGATTCTCCTGTTCCGTTGTCACCCTGCTACCAGAGGACCATAGTACCAGCTATATTACTCTGGTAAGAACATCATCTGGTGATATCCTGGGCAAAGACTCCTAGTGCCCGTGACAGTAAGATCAGGCCATGACAGACCCAGGATCAGAACCTACAGCTAAAGAGATGCTGCAGTATCTGGTTACCCGTATTGAACAACAGGATGTTCGCCAACAACAATTGCTGCAATGTTGCCAGGCGTTAGCCTCCCAAAGAACGTCTGCGCAAAATATCACAGCTACTGTTGATGCTCCTGTGCCTTCCTCTGTTTCCCCAGTGCCATCCCAGGTGTCTACTGCTTCCACACTACACCTGCCTACTCCTTCAAAATATGATGGAGACCCCAAAACATGCAGGGGTTTTCTAAATCAATGCTCAGTTCATTTTGAGCTTCAACCTCACAATTTCTCTACTCATCGTTCCAGAGTGGCCTATCTCATTTCCTTGTTTTCCGGACAAGCTCTCGCATGGGCTTCCCCTCTGTGGGAAAGAAATGATCCATTATTGCAAGATAGTGCCAAATTTATTTCCACGTTTCGAAGTGTATTTGATGAACCTGGTCGTGTTCTTTCCGCTGCATCCAGCATCCTCCGTCTACGTCAGGGTTCTCGTACTGTAGCCCAGTACGTCATTCAATTTCGGATATTAGCCTCTGAACTTCAGTGGAACACTGAAGCCTTAATTGCCGCCTTCTGGCAGGGGCTTTCTGAGAAAATTAAAGATGCACTGACTACTCAAGAATTACCTACTTCTCTAGAAGATTTGATTTCTCTTTGCCATCGTGTAGACATGAGATTTCATGAAAGAGAGTCTGAAAAAACAACTTCATTTAAAGCACCTCTTCGCTCAAGTCCTCAAGTTCGCCAAGTTTCATCTCCGGTGATATCTATGGAGATAGGTCGCTCCAAATTAACTTCAGAGGAGAGGGACCGAAGAGTAAAAAATAGACTTTGTATCTATTGTGCTGATTCTACTCATATGCTCAATTCATGCCCTAAAAAATCGGGAAATGCCAGGCCCTAATCAGTTCTGGAGAGGTGAAGTTAGGGTCCCTGGAGTCCTCTCCATGTTCTACGAAATTAAAAGTGTGTGCTTTTGATGTTACGGTTTCCTTTGCTACCAAATCTTTCATGTCCCAAGCACTTATTGACTCTGGAGCTGCAGGAAATTTTATTTCTAAATCCCTCGTGAATCAATGGTCCCTACCAGTGATTACTTTGAAAATACCTATTACTGTGACTGCTATCGATGGATCATGCATTATTAATGGTCTCATCACCCAGAGTACTTCTCCAGTAACCCTTCAAATTGGTGTATTACACCAGGAAGAAATTTAATTTTTAATTCTTCCTGTTACTACCAGTCCGATTGTATTAGGCCTTCCATGGCTTCAACGTCATTCTCCCCAGATTGACTGGCACACTCCTCAAGTTACGTCTTGGGGGCCTAAATGTCATCATCGTTGCCTCTCTCAAGTCGTTCCTCTCAAGATACAGCAATCCTCCATTTCACCTTGTTCACCGGGACTTCCTTCTCAGTATGCTTCTTTTGCCGATGTATTTGATAAAATTCAGTCTGAACGTCTTCCTCCTCATCGTTCGTGGGACTGTCCGATTGATCTTCAACCTGGCAAGACTCCTCCCAGGGGTCGTGTGTATCCACTTTCGTTACCTGAAACTCAAGCCACATCTGAGTACATCAAACAGAATCTCCAGCGAGTATTTATTCGACCTTCTACCTCTCCCACTGGAGCAGGGTTTTTCTTCGTAAAAAAGAAGGATGGGTCATTACGTCCTTGCATAGATTTCCGTGGACTTAACGCCATAACTATCAAAAATCGGTATCCCATTCCATCAATTACTGAGTTATTTGATCGTATCAAGGGAGCCCGGATCTTTACCAAGTTGGATCTTCGTGGTGCCTATAATTTAATTCGAATCAGGTCCGGTGACGAATGGAAGACAGCTTTCAACACCAGAGACGGGCATTATGAATATTTAGTAATGCCCTTCGGGTTATGTAACGCCCCCGCTGTTTTCCAGGGTTTCATTAATGAGATCTTCCGGGACTTGTTATATGTTTGCGTCGTCGTCTATCTGGACGACATATTAATCTTTTCTCAGAACCTGCCTTCTCATCATCAACATGTGGCAGAGGTCCTTTCCAGACTCCGGAAAAATTCATTATTCTGCAAGTTAGAAAAATGTTCATTCGAGTTGCCCCAGATTCCATTTCTGGGATATATTGTCTCCGGAGTTGGTCTTCAGATGGATCCAGAAAAGGTGAATGCTGTATTACATTGGCCTCAGCCAACTACTCTTCGTGCAATTCAGCGTTTTTTAGGTTTTGCCAATTACTATAGACGCTTCATTCAAGATTTTTCCTCGATTGCATCTCCTATTGTGGCCCTAACTCGTAAAGGGGCCAATACTAAACAATGGTCCTCTGAGACCCTTCAAGCCTTCCAGTTTCTCAAAGAGTCCTTCTCCTCCGCTCCTGTTCTTCGACAGCCTGATGTGACGCTTCCCTTCTTCCTAGAGGTAGATGCCTCTAATGTTGGCTTAGGAGCCATTCTCTCCCAAAGATCGGAGCAACAAAAATTCCATCCTTGTGCCTTTTACTCTCGGGGTCTTCTGCCTGCGGAGAAGAATTATACCATCGGGGACAAGGAGTTGCTGGCTATAAAAGTAGCATAAGAGGAATGGAAATATTTGTTGGAGGGAGCTCGTCATCCTGTGACAATTTTTACTGATCATAAAAATTTGTCATATTTACAGTCTGCTCAATGTTTGAATCCTCGTCAAGCAAGATGGTCTCTTTTCTTTTCTCGTTTTGAACTAATCATAACCTTCAAACCAGCTGCGAAAAATAAAAAAGCAGACGCCCTATCTCGAGCCTTTGTGACGTCCTCAGACGTTGAAGATTGTCCTAACCACTCTATATTAGACCCCAAATGTGTTTCTCTGGCTGCTTCTTCCACTAAGGTGCTACCATTTGGGAGAACCCTCGTGCCTCCTGCTCTTAGGAAGAAAATCCTTTCGTGGTTTCACTCTTCTCGTTTTTCTGGACATTCTGGTGAACGCAAGACGTTTGAAATTCTTTCTCGAAGTTACTGGTGGCCTTCTATGAGGAGAGATGTCAAAGATTTTGTGGCTGCTTGTGAATTGTGTTCCCAGTTCAAGACTCCCCGCAGAACTCCAGCGGGTTTGCTTCAACCACTACCCATTCCTTCCAAGCAGTGGTCCCATATTAGTATGGACTTTGTTACTGATCTTCCTCCTAGTAAAAAGTGCAATACTATTTGGGTAGTGGTGGATAGATTTTCGAAGATGGCACATTTCGTTCCTTTGACCGGTTTACCTTCTTCATCTACTCTGGCTGATTATTTCATCAAAGAAATCTTCAGTATTCATGGATGTCCTTCCGAGATTGTTTCAGATAGAGGAGTGCAATTAGTTTCCAGATTCTAGCGGGCCCTCTGTAAGACCTTGGGTATCCGATTATCACTCTCATCCTCCTACCATCCTCAATCAAACGGACAAACCAAAAGGGTCAATCAAGATCTTGAGACTTTTATAAGGATGTTCTCTTCAGCCAACCTAAACAACTGGGTAGATTTGCTTCCATGGGCTGAATTAGCTCATAACAACATGTATCATGAATCATCTTCTAAAACTCCATTCTTTGTGGTTTACGGTCACCATCCGTCTTTTCCGGAATTTCCTGCCCTCCCTCCCACCCAAGTTCCTGCTGTAAAGACTGTTTGTCAGACTTTCAAAAATATTTGGTCTCAGTTCAAAACCTGTTTAAAGAAGACATCTGCCAGATATAAGTCTTTTGCAGATAAAAAGAGACGGGCTATTCCACCACTTAAAATCGGAGATCGTGTATGGTTATCAACCAAAAATGTTCGTTTGAAGTTCGCTCCTCGTTTTATTGGTCCATATAGGATCATTCAAGTGATAAATACAGTTTGTTTCAAACTTCTACTACCTAAGAACCTTCGTGTTTCCAATGCCTTCCATGTGTCTTTGCTCAAACCTCTTATCATCAACCGTTTCTCGGTCCCTCCTTCAGCACCTCGGCCAGTTCAAGTTCATCAAGAGGAGGACTTTGAGATTACTCACATTTTGGATGCAAAGATTTCGCGAGGAGTGCTTCGTTTCCTCGTTCATTGGAAGGGCTTTGGTCCTGAAGAGCGTCAATGGATTAAAGCAGAAGATCTCAACGCTCCAGCTCTTTTTAAGAAGTTTCCGGACAAACCCGGTTCCAGGTGTTCTGTGCCCACCTTTAAAAGGGGGGGTACTGTCACTCGCCGGACTGTGAGTGCCACTTCCCGGGTATTCAGGAACCGTGGCCGTCCGCCATCCTGAGGGTCTGTGCATGTGCAGCCCTTATCAAACCTTCAGTACCTGTTGCTTTTAATTGATTGGATGATCAGGCAACCCTCCCTATTTAAACCACCTGTGATCATTACCTGGTTGCCTGATCTTGGAGTCTCATTCCCCATGAGCCTCTGAAGGTGTTCCTGTGTTTCCTCGTGTATTCAGCTCCAGCTGATTCCTGTCTACTACGATTGTGGTTTCCAGACCACTTCAACTCTCCTGTGTTCATCGTGTCAGCTCTCCACTGATTCCTATCTGCTACTGCTGCCGGATTCCAGACCGTCTCTACTCTCCTGTGTTCAGCGTATGCATGCATACTTTCCATTGACTTTACTATTGTATTGCATATCCTTTTGGACTGTGTTGTGTTCATCTCCGGAGTCTTCTATCTACTGAAGCTATTGTTACTATTGACTTTGTTTCCTATTACCTGGATCGCTATAGTGACTTTGTATACTTCAAGCAGCGCTTCTCAGTTATTATTGTATTGTGGATATCATCGTGGGATCAAGTTCCGTGTGCCCCGTGTATCCTCTGCATTACATTCATCTCCTCGTGCCCCTCCTCACATATATATAGCAGTGGTACAACTTGCTGACGCAGACCACTGACTCCTGTTTCCCATTGGCACCAGTTTCAAGTATCCTCTCACATAAGCAGTGGTACAACTTGCTGTACGCAGACCACTGACTTCCCCGTTACCTACTTGCACCTGGAATCCATTCCTTTACTATAGACAGTGGTACAACTTGCTATACGCAGACCACTGACTCTCACTATCTCCTCTCTACTCCTGGACATTCCTCCTCACTATAGCAGTGGTACAACTTGCCGTATGCAGACCACTGACTCTCCTCACGTTTCCTTGTCCATCTGGTTCCTCGTGTACATCCATCTAAGTCATTACCAGTTGCTGCTAGTCATAGACTTTCCTTGAGCATTCTCTCACCATCTGCTGATTCTCCTGTTCCGTTGTCACCCTGCTACCAGAGGACCATAGTACCAGCTATATTACTCTGGTAAGAACATCATCTGGTGATATCCTGGGCAAAGACTCCTAGTGCCCGTGACATGACGAAAGGGATTTGGGAATTTTGGGAATGTGATATAAAACAGAAAAAACAGGTATTGAACAAATCGAAAACATCAGGAATCCTCGGTTAGGACTCTATCCAAGAGAATTTTCAATTCCTTTTGGCAGTGTGCTCTAGGATCCTTAGGAAGCGGTTTATAAAAAAAATTTCATCACGCAACTACCTTATAGCTTCTTCAATATAATGCTAAGTGTTTAATACCACGACTCCCCCTCTTTTGTTTGCCAGTTTTATATATAAGCCTTTGGTTCTTTCAAATGCATCCACTCCTGTTTTAATGAATTGTTCATGTCAAAAATAGGGTCACATTCACCTATAGCTGTAGTATTAGTATCATTCCACAGAGATTCTAAAGTTTACAGACAGAACTTATCTACTTCATCCCACACAATAGGATAGCAATCTTCTTATTTCCTTTTTTAATATCTTTCATAGTGAAATAACTACTACTACTTACTACATAGATCCCTGATATCCTAACTTAATTATATAATGTTCAGATTGCACTGATTATTGATTTAAGAGAGACAGAAAATTGTATAAGAATTTGGCTCCTTATACAGTAGATAGTGTATGGATTTTAAATGCATGTTTTCTAGTTATACATATGTGAGCACATCAATATATATATATCGATATTTTGCATAGCTGAGGTTCATTATTAGAAGAGATTTTTGATTGGTGGTTAATGTGGACAAGGAGGGTTTATAAACTTTATATACCCAAAATGAGAGCCACTTTTCTACATCTTTGATAAAGTCACCTCTATGACAAAATGTGTCAGTTGGTATCTACAAACTCAACTCGGAATTGAAGAAGTAAAGCTTGTTTTCTTAAAGTGTCCAATGTAAATGGAGCAACAAACTAACAAATATATATTCGGGGATGAGGATTACTAGTCATGAATATATACCATTCCAGTGCAAGGCTATTTAATACTGTTTTTTGTTGCCAAGAGTTGTTTTTTTTAAATGATAATGCTGAACAACAGATTATCAGTTTTGAGATTTCAATTAACAAATGATTATATTATATTCTACTGTATTTGCCTGCATATGTAATATCTATATATCAGGACATGTAGATTATTCACAATTGCAATAAAATGGTTATATACGTTGTGCAATTTTAATTATATTTTTAATAAATTATTTTAAATGTATTTTCTTGAGCCATTTTCTTTAGCGAACAATTCTGCCATATTTATGATGAGCAGGTTATATTTATATATCTATATTTGTTTTTTATAATATATTTTAAAAATTGAATTCCTTTAGATTTAAAATTTTCTGTGTAAGATACTCTATAGTGCTTGGTGCTTTCTTTGTTATGTGATTTTTTTGGTAAAAAGGTTTTTTTCAACTGTCTTTTTGCTATCTCCACATGGATGTCCCAATGCTACCTAAAGCTCAACGTATCCAAAACAGAGCTTATCATCTTACCTCCTGCCCCTGAAATCTCCCTCACTGTCAATAACACCTTGGTGTCACACTTTTCAGTGCCCTCTACTTTATTCCTCACATACAGACTCTCTCCCAGTCCTGTCGACTCTACCTTAAAAACATTGCCAGAATAAGCCAATTTCTTACTCAACATGCTACCAAAACCCATATCCATTCTCTAATCATCTCCTGTCTTGACTTCTTCAACTGTCTACTACCTGGCATTCCCGAAACAAATGTGTCCACACTTCAATCCATCCTGAATGCTGCTGCAAGACTGATCTTCCTCTATCACCGCTCCACATCTGCTGCATCACTTTTCAAATAACTACACTACACAATCCCCTGTGTCTTCCAGAATCCAATTCAAATTACTCACCCTTACCTACAAAGCCCTCAACAACACCACCTCTTCATACATCTCAAATCTCATATCAAAATACTTCCCGCCCTCTTAGTTCTGCCTCTGAACTTTGCGTCTTCTCATCTCTGGTAACCACCTCTCACTCGTACCTACAAGACTTTCTCCCGTGCTGCTCTCTACTTATTGAATTTCCTGCCACGCCCAATAAGACTTTCCCACAGTCTTCAAATCTTTAAACGCTCTCTAAAAACTCATCTCTTGTTTAGAACTTACCTTTTTCTTGATAATACTATTCACACTAATGCACCCTCACAACTGTCCTAATCTCCACTCTGAGCCACACTCGCTCCTCTTGTTTCAACTGTTCCCTTTTCCACTTAGAATGTAAGCTCTCTAATAAACAGGGTCCTCCATATTCTTAATTTTTATGTCTGCATTCATTTTGTCTACCTTGTATGTTCCTGTTTTATGTATGTCCTTTTATGTATACTGTACGGAGCTGCAGAGCATTGTGGCGCGTTACAAATATATGATAATAATAATAATAATAAAGTTTGGAATGTCTTTTTGGAACTACTGATAAGCAGTGCGATTCTTCAATTTTATTTTCATGTGCTGTCATTGTATATAATTTAAACATTTTTGAGAATTAGAATTAGTTATTTAAACACTATTGGAATGTCTAGGTACAGTATATTACATTAAGTATTTTTTTACATTTTACTGACCATGGCAGATTCCTGTAGTCAAATTGAATAAAAAGGTTAATAGAAATTTAGCACTACAGTTAAAATAATAACATTTTCAGTATTAAAATACATGATTAATACATGCATGATTTATATTCAGAAGTACTGACCCTTTAAAACACATATATATTTGGAATAAGCTGAATTCTCGAACATTTTGATACATTTGTTTTAAAAATACACAATCATGCAGTTTTTGCAGGCTATAACGTTGAATGCATTTTGGATACATGCCAATAATAAACAGCAAATTAGGATATAAAGCACTATTAAGTAGATGCACATTCTATAAGTGCTACATACAGCTAGATAATCAAGGTTGTTCATTTTATATCCAGTGGAAGTAGATTACTGCTATTTGAGAATTAGAATTTAATGCAATTATAATGAGGTACATCAAGATTAACACAACTAAAGAATAACACAATGTTTGACTTTACCAAACTAAACATTAAAAACAGGTTATGTGTATTTCTGTTATTGTTGTGAAACTAGATGAAATAGTGTTAATAAATGTGACCTAAGCATGCAAAGTTGTGGCTTTCAGCTTCCACGGGAACCTTACATGATAAGTATATTATTTTTTTAATTAGATTCATGTTTAGAATTTATACAGTATGTAGCCTTCCCTGTGATAAACTTTGACACTCTAGTTAACAATGCATATGGAGCCTGACCATTAGAAGTAAGTTACAAAAACAGGTGTTGAGAACAGTAGAGTGTAAATATGATGCAAATTTTACTAAAATGTGTTCCATGCAACAATACCCATATTACTAAACTATACCTAACGGTGAGCCTCAGTTATAACAATCATGATACATTTACATGTAAAATTATTACATATCATTGTTCCTACAGTAGTTGGAACAATAAAGCTGTGAAACTGTTCTCCCCCAGGTGAATGGCTTGTAACCTCTTGTGGTGCTGCAAACAATAGTTATAACTGTAATTAGCTAGTGCATAGTGTAGTGTATAGACTATATAGCCTGAAGCTGTCCACAAACTGGTTGACCCTATTAGTCAACTTAAAGCTGGCCATACTCTAGCAGATTCTTCAGATGTAGTCATACCTGTGCATATACATGTATTGCAACATCTGAAAGATTTGGATGTTCAGCACTTAGGTTCGATTGTCTGATCTGATGGAGCTATATGAGTGTGGTTGGATGATGGCCACATAGTCAGATGCAGCCGTCATCTGACTGTCTTTTTGTTCCAATATGCATAGTGATTTGTAGCCAATTACATCTAAAAAACTGCCTAATTGTTAGGAACTCCCAAGTCAGTACAGTGAAACTCGGGAACTACTCTGAAGGCCAGGTGTTCGCTGGAGCCCCTAGTGGTGGGGACAGACTGGGCTGCGGGCCGACCGAGGGTCGAGTAACGTATACTGACTTAAAGGAGTTCCCAGAAGTGGAGTGATTGGTGGACTGTAGTATAAGAAGAATGCTAGGTCAAAAGGTCACAGGCACAGATGCAATATCCAAGGGCAAGCGAAGGGTCAAACTCACAGGCAGAGAAGCAAAATCCGAAATCCAGGCAAAAGGTCAAGGTCAGAAGAGAAGGGTCACAGGTCCAATAACAAGCAGGGGTCAAAACACGGGTAGTCAAATCCAAGGTAGCAGGAACCAAAACAGATAGCACAAGCAGGCAGCAGGACTGAGGACAGAACGCTATAACCGGCAATGAGGCAGCAGCCCTCATTGCCTTAAATGCAGCCAAGAGCCAATCACAAGCAGAGCCACAGTTGTAGGCTAATTGCCAGATACCGGCCGTTGCCTTGGCAACAGTCGGGAGCTGAAAGGAAGTGACGTCCCGGTCGTCATGGCGACGGCCGGGAAGCTGGAGCAGACAGGATGCGAGCCGCGGCGACTGTGAGTACCGCCGCAGCTCGTGACACTAATTGACTGTACAAATTGCAGGTTGTTTGGCCACTTTAAGCACCAATCCAAAGTATATATTTCCATTTTGTTTGCATGTTCTGGCTAACTTTCACATAATTGACAATTTGGTACTTAGGGCTAGCAGCCATATTACTTGTGGGACTTTTAGTGTGGTTGGCAGATGACCTCACACATAGGCAAACTGAACACCTTTTTCGTTATTGGATTATTCTTTGGCATTGTGGTTATTTTCATGTCACATATGCAGAGATATCGGCATAATTTGCAAATAAAACCAGGTCATTTGAGTTAGAGTGAGCTAACACTGAGTTAGATGTGGCAACTATGCAAGGAAAGAAACCTTGTGTTTATAGAAAAATAAGCTACAGTTTATAAATACTTTTAAGCTTTAAGTTATTAATTGTAATAATATAATTACAGTTATTTAAACATACACATTCCTTAGCTTTTAAATGACCACTTTACCTCCTATACCCAGCTTTTACAAAAAGATTAATTTTGTAGTGTGCCAGTTTAAAACTTTTAAATCATTTGCTATTGTATATGGATTTTTTTGCTTTGTAAGTGTATATAAATAAGTAAACTCATGCTTAAAAACTATAAAAAAAATAAAATAAGCAACTTATTATATTTGATTGCTTTTATTAATTGAAGAGAATGTTTATAGGGAGTATAATGATCGATAGGGATAATTTTTAAATGTGTTTTTATAGGTTTTAGGCAAAATATAACCATTTCTTGACCCAGCCTCTCTCTCTCTAACTAGCCCCTTATCTCTCTCCTCCCTTTTTCCTCGAACTACTTGAGTGATTTGTGTAGAACCACCTATGTCACTTTTTCTCCTCTTGTCCCCTTCTCAACTCTCTGCAACTGGGCTTCTGTCCCAACATTCCACTAATACTGCCCTCAAAAAAGTGATCAATAATTTACTTACAGCAAAGTCTTAGGGTCACTACTCCATACTCATCATTTTGGACCTCTCTGTTGCTTTAATTTATTTTCATAAATCCTCTTCTTCTTCACACCTAGTTCATTTCCTACCTATCCAACGACTCCTTCAGCATCTCTACCTATGACACATACTCCGCTTCACTCAAATTATCTGTTGAGACCCCACATGGTTTGGTTCTCAGCCTTTTGCTTCTCTCTTTGTACTCCTGTTCACTAATTCAGCCTGAAGCACCATCTCTACACTGATGACACACAAAACTACCTCTGCCCCCCTTCGATAGTATCTTGTGTGACCAACTGTCTCTCTATTATCCTCATCATGGACGTCTGAACACAACCTAAAGAGTCATTAAGAAGAACAAAGCAAAAAAAAATAGTAAGTTTGCTCTTGGACAAACCATGTTACAATGCATGGGGTGCAAATGTTTATTTGCACATAAGGAAATATTGGCTGTTTTGTCATGTAGCACACAAATACTTGATAGCTTTATTTTTACACTAAAATTTAAAGTTGATCTAGGGCATGCTTTATCCCAACTATATATCTGTGCCCACAGTTTAAATTTGAAATCTCATCCTATCTGGTATACCCCTCACCCATCTATCACTATTCAAACTGTCCTAAATACCTAGAAATTACTGATATACCTCTCTTTGAGCTATACATTCACTATTCCACTGCAAATCCCTACACTGGCTTCCCATATCCTCCAAAATCCAATTCAAATTACTCACCCTCTACAAAGACCTTGATAACACCAACCCTTCATACAACTCAAATCTAAACTTGAAATACTGTCCCTCGTGTCCATTTAGAGCTATCTCAGACCTTTGTCCCACTTCTCATTCCTGCCTACAAGACTTTTCCAGTGCCGCTATAGACTTTCCTACCATTCTCAATCAGACTCTCCTAGAGCCGTAAAATCTTTAAGCTCTGAAAACCTACCTCTTTAATAGAGCTTAATCAACTCTTACCAATGCTACTTACACTGGTACACCTTCACAACAGTCCCAATATCCACTCTGAGCTATGCTCATTCCTCTTGTCTCGGTTGTGCCCGTTCCCACTAGATTGTAAACTCTCTCATAGGCAGGGACCTCCCTACCCTTTATTTTCATATCCACATTTATTTTGTCTACCTTTGTCTACCTTTTATATCCCCTGTTTTATAAATGCCCTGTTTTTGCCACTGCCTAGCACTGTGGAGCATTGACTTACAAATCAATAAAAATAATGACTGAGGAATCCCTTACCGGAAAACCACAAGTCCCAAACATTCCATATAAATGATTCCAGGAGAGAAGGGCAGGACCCCTGTTTTGTATCCCACTACCCAACCCTCACAGTTCATTTTATGACTTGACATTGAAGAAGGCTGTTATCAAGGATTTCGTCTAAGGACCACATATCATGCTTATTTTTCAGAATATTCCCGTGTTCATAGATTCGTTTTTTTAAGGAGGCATTAACATTGGCAACATTCCTGAGGGTCATATGCACCAGTTTCTGAGCAATTTTGTTGGTGCAAAAGAGGGTTTCCTGCAGTAAAAGCTGACAGTAGGCGTATTTTGGCAACCAGGGAACTGGTGTGCCCATAGTGTCATTAAGAAATCTTAGATGATGTTCCCAGTATGCCACAGTTTTGCGGTATTGTTAAATCAAATTTAAGAAGGCACCAGCTGCTATTTTGGAACTGGTAATACCAAGGGCTTTGCTGAGGTCTGAATATACTAATCCTATGTATTTTGAAGAATATGTGAATTAATCTTTCGCACTGCTAAACTTTTTTTTAGAGCAAAAGGTATAAATTCTGGCAGGTAATTTACATAATAATAAAATTTTTATGGTGAACATAGTCATTCTATTGTCTGAGCTTGCAAATGAATGGTGAGTTATCGTACACATGATATTACTGAATACTGCAAAAACATCAAGGGCCTGATTCATTTAGGAAAGTAAAGCAAAAAGATTAGTAACTTTGCAAAACCGTGTTGCATTGGGGGGATGTAAATTTAAAATGTGATGGCAGATTTATAGTTGGGGTAGGGCATGTCCTAGATCAAGTTTAAATTTCAGTGTACAAAGTACAAATCAAGTATTTGTGTGCTACATGAAAAAACAGACAGTATTTATCTCTCGTGCAAAATAAACAACTAATTTGCACCCCTTGCATTGTAACATGGTTTTGTCCAGGAGAAAACTTTTTTTTATCTTACTGAAGCGTAATTGGGTAATGCTTAATGAATCAGGCCCCTAGTGAGAATAACCTACTTATTTTTATTAAAGTAATAACATCTGTCAACATCTTTCTTCTCACTTTCCATTATGTGCCAACTTTATTAGCATACAGTATGTACTCAGTAGTGGTTGTATATGCTCACATAGTAGTTTACAATGTACTATGTTCAATGAAAGGTAAATGAAGTGTAAACAGACCTCAAAATAGCGATCTATAAATCACTATCAGGGGCGCACGGAGGCTTTTTAAGGGGGGGTTTCCCCTCCACCCAAAAAAAAAAACCCGCGAGAGAGCTTCCGCGCATGCGCAGCAGCTCCATTTCAGCAGCACTGTACTATACAGCACACGCGGCACTGTCAAAGAAGCATCCGCGGCGGTGCCGTATACAATACAGCACCGCCGCGGACGCTTCTTTGACAGCGCCGCGGCTGCTGTATACAGTACAGTACAGTGCCGCTATGTAGGGCACTGCTTTAGCGGAGAGGAGGGATTTCTGGAGACCCAGAAACACCCCCTGCGTGCGCCCCTGACTATGAGGAACTCTTTGTTAATACTAACTGCACTGTCTAAAAATACAGGAAGCTTTGTTCAGAGTCTGTCCACTATGTAGTGAGCATTTCCTATAGTGATTAATAGATAACTATTTTGCATTATTTTGCACTTACACTGTGTTCACCTTTCAGTGAATGCAGTGCCTGGAAAAGTACCATGGGCGCATATACAACCAGCCAGGAGTACAAGCCTTGTGCTTTCTTACTTAGACTGTATTGGCTTCATTTAGAGTTGGCCACAAAAATGAGGGCTGAATGTGCACATAAAAATACAGCTGCAAAATTGTGGTTGTACATGTGTTTGTTGAAATCCATGTATATTAAAATAGATAATGTCTATTTTAAACAATTGGCCGTCCTAATCATCAACAGGGAAAATTACACCATAGCTATTGGATGTGCAAAGATATTCATCCTAAATTGGGAATCTTAAAGATATGAAAAATGAAAAGTTGGTGCTTCTTGGACTTGCATCTCAGCACTCTTACTGTGCTTATCTTAAATGTGAATGCCCTTAGCACGCCTCTAAAGGATCAAGTCTAAGATATATTGTACTCAATATGGTTGCAATTACTTATACATGCTCAGTACAGAAGTTCATAGTTTTACATGCCACAAATAGACTTATGTCCAACTCTAGATCTAGTCCTACTAGACACCAGGTCTTTCTTTATGAGCATAGATGTTGCTTAGCAATGGCAAACCTGAAGCTAATATTGTCAAAGTCTGCCCAAGAAATATGTTTCCTCCAGACTCACTGCAGGATTGGAAGTATCTGGAGTGTTACGCCTGCTGTATCGGCTTACCTCCACTTCCAGGTTGAGCAGCAGAGCCACAGTGCTAACATAGGTAGGTCAAATTCTCTGTGAGTATGTATGTATATATCCCTACGTGACTTGTGTGCCCCTCCATGAGGTATGTAGTGAGGACTCGAATACCCAGGGAAACCCTTCCCAAAACCCTCAAGTTCATCCAAACCTGGCTAGGAAAGTGAAAAACCAAAAATCTCCAGATCCTAGTTTTACCTGGCACGGAGGGAAGAGCATAAGTTTGGAGTAATGGTTTGGCCCCAGCCTGCTGAACTAATCCTAGTGAACCCAAGACCAGGTTATTGAGATTGTTATAATTTGGATGATTTCAAGTAATAAATATATATGTGTTTATACTTTAAATAGTTAAAACAAGTTAATATCCTGCAGGGAAGAGTAGTCTGTTCAATTGAGGCCGTACAAAGATGGAGATAAGACACACTCTTCATGTTTGTCTGTACCAAGGTATCAGATGACCAGATTAAGCTAGATGTGTAGTGGGCACCTCCAAAGGCAAATTCTGTATAGGGGGTTAGTGCTAAACACACCATGTGTTACTAAAACTCTGCCCAGCAACAGTAAAGGTATATACGATTGTTCAAATGCATTGTTTCCTGTTCAGACTCTTGTTAGAGTGCTGCACCCATGCTTGCATGAAATACAGAAAAGAACAACTGGATCTTGTGGCTTATGTTTCTGACTTCATAATGATTGGTGAAAACTAGAGATGTTCACTGACCCCCGTGTTTTGGTTTTGGTTTTGGATCTGGATTAAGTGCGTGTTTTGTTTTTGGATCTGTATTCTTTAGAAAAATAACTAAAATATGCTACAATCACATAATTTTGCTCTTTTTTGTTCCTACATTATTATTAACCTCAATAACACTAAATTCCACCTCACAGGTCACAATATTATTTTCATCCACTTTCGGACAAAGACTGCAACGACCTGGCTGTATGCTAAGCGACAGAGCAACAACACAAACACACAGCATTTCATAGCACATATAGGAAACATTGCCACACAGCAGTGGTAGAAAAGAAAAGTGGTGCAAGATGGAATTGTCCTTGGGCCCCTCCCATGTATGTAAGATATTGAAAAGGACATGTACATTTTAACAAAGCAAGCACTCCACCGAGGAGTGCCACTTTTGTGGATGTAGTGCTTGGTTTGCTTGGGCCCCCTCAAAACAAGCTAACAATAGCTTAGCTGCCTTAAGCCCAACAATGCTGTCAATGAACTCAACATTATTAAACCATGCCTGCTCATGCTACATCTTTAATCTCCTTCTCCTCTCTGGATACGTCTCTCTCATCCCTGAAGAACTGCCAAACTTATGTAGACACAGGGATGGATATTACAACTGGAGTGTCATTTTTTAAAAAACTCTGCACCAAGTTTAATGTGTGAGCAAAACAGGGAATATGATGGAATTCACCCAGCTGTAATGCTGTCACTACATTGGTGGTGTTATCATAAATGACATATCCTGAGGAAAGTCCAAGCAGGATAAGACATGTTGCAATGACATCCCTTAGTTTTTGTAACAGAATGTCATCTGTATGCCTCTTAGTGGAGCCAGAGATACACAGAGTAGCCTGCCTCTGAAAAATGTGACGTATTTGGGTACATGCTGCTTCTGTTCCTGCTGGTGAAGGCGAATCACCAACCCAGTGGACTGTCAGTCATATAATCTTAAGTTAACCACAGATATGTGGACAAGCAAAACTGGGCTAAGTGTACAGTGGGTAGAATGGCATTTTGTAGGCCAGTAATTACATTTTTACAAACCTTCTGGAAGAGGTGAGGAGGGGTTTTCTAGCAAAATGGTGTTGTAATGGAATTTGGTACCGGGGACACAAGACCTCAGTTAACTGTCTAAAACCATCTGCATTAATAGTGGATATTGGACGCAGATCTAATACTAGCATAGTCGCCATGGAGTCTGTGAACTGCTTTGCGACTGGGGGACAGCTTTCATACTTGCTTCCTCTTGCAAAGGATTATTTAATAGTCAATTGTAAACTACTTCTTGGTCTGCTTCTGGGATGAAGATCCACCTCCAGCTGCAGCAGTATCAGTGGAACTAACACTCAAGAATTCCTATGAGGAATCCAGGATAGTGGAGAACTCATCTAGCCTTAGCAACTTGGAAGCAGGGCTCCGATCGCTACTGAGGATATTGATGAGGAAGGTGTTGTGGGTGCTGGGATCTAGCTGAGAGAAGGGACCTAGCTGATACTCGACTGCTTGTTGTAATTTATTTAGCATAGGTTGCAGATTTTCCCAACAGCTTGCTATGAACTTGCTTCAAGTGGCGTAACATGGATGAGGTTCCTAGAGGGTTAAGGTCCCTACCTCTACTGACTGTGGCTTTACAAACACTACAAATGGCTAGACAACTGTTGTCAGGATTTGGACAAAAATAACTTCACACATAAGAGGTGGATTTTTTGGTCTTATGTCCAAGCATGACTATGGCCTTCTTCTTATCACGTGTAAGAACTGCTTCTGCTGGTGCAGGACTTACACAAACAACATCATCCTCATCAACATTCTCATTATCGCCCTCGTCAGCTACACAAATATCCCTCTCATCCTGTTGCAATTCCACAGTGGAATCCTTAATTTGTGTATCACTGGCTATACTTGGGCTCATCCACACATCTGCAGAAGTACTGAAAGGAGGATTCTTTATGGGTACAGTATCAACAAAAGTCAGGCTTACACATAGCACTTGTGGATAGACTCTCTTCATGGATTTGTGTAATTTATGAATCTGAACATACATTTTCTTCTAATATCTTACTGTTTTCTTCCAGCTCGGCTTTTACACGTAAAAGTATTTGGGCACCACTTTCGAGATAGAATGACAAGGCCGTGCTTGCCACGTAGACTGTAGACTTACAACAACACTGGCACCTCTCCTGTTTCTGTGAGAGCTATCACAGTACAATGTGACTGCAGATTTTGAAGACAGCCCTATTATTTCTATTTCAGCAATGACAATTAGCAATGGAGCAATGGACTGTTTCTGTGTGAGCTATAACTCAGTAGAATGTCACTGGAGACTTTTAAGAAAATTGCCACCCCTTCTCTTTCTGTTTTAGATATGACACTGCCCAACTGCACTAGAGACTGGCAAGAACTGTGCTACCCCTTCTGTGTCTCTCTGTGAAATGGCGCTGAATCGTCATTGAAGGAGGTACTTATAGAGTCCAAAACTCGCAAGATCCGATGATGCAACAATGACATTTTGCCTCGTTTTCACTTCCGAGGTTGAGCGAAAGTACAGAGCCAGCTTGGCTCGGACCAGTGAGGGACCTTTACTGGCGCTGGTGTGTGACAAAGGTCATCTGCATATCCGTGATCTGACTGCTTACGGCTGACACGGTCAGATGACAGATTAGGGAATTTTGTCACCTACTGTCAGAATCACCCCCAGATAGCAGAGCGTGCACATGTGTACTTGTGTAATAGTTAGTAGAAAGCTTTCTTACTGGACACAGTATCAACCTTCCGCTAAGTGCAGAGGTAAGTTGGCTTTTGTTTTGCAGGGGTGCAGAAGCTTCCATGTGACTACTTGCTGATGTATAAAGATATTGCCTGTATACATCTTTTCACCTCACATCTCGCTAGTATCTATCTTGGAGGATAGCCACCTGCACTTCTCTTGCAGTGAAGCCCAAACTCCGTTGTGTGGGTCCCTGGTGAAGACCAAAGGCGTGTTAGACTCTGCACCTCCTTGTTTAGCAGCGCCAATACCTGCAGGTGACCTTCAGCGCAAAACTCTCCATCACAATATGTCATGTCTTCTGAAGAACTTGGTGAACTGTCTGCTCGTGACTTGTTACTACACCTAGCCCACAGGGTAGAGAAGCAAAAATCTGAACAGGCTCAGCTGCTCCAATGTATCCAGGGAGTCGCCGTCAGACTAGAATCTCTTCAAGCTTCCGTGGCTGCTTCGCAGGCAGAATCTGTAACCTCCTCTGGCAATTAGCAACCCACTTCTTCTCCTGCATTAGTCTCCACGTCTTCTTTACGCCTTCTTCCTCTGGAGAAGTTCGATGGGGATCCCAAGAAGTATGGGGGATTTTTGAATAAGTGCCATTTCAAATATAACTCAGCATCTTTTCCATCCAAAAGACTTAAAGTTGCCTTTATCATCTCTCTGCTGTCCGGGCAAGCCTTGGCATGGGCCTCTCCCCTGTGGGAAAGAAACGATCCTCTTCTGCAAAATGCCTCTTTATAGATGCCTTTCTCAAGATTTTTGATGAGCCCGGTCAGGTTTCCTCAGCAGCCTCCTGTCTCTTGAACCTGCATCAGGGTTCACAGACTGTAGGTCAGTATGTAGTACAGTTCTGTACATAGACATGAATGGACCTCTGCCAGATGCTTTTCTCAGCGACTTGCTCCCAACCTTCAGAGCCTGGTTCCTTCTGAGGAACCTATGCAGATAAGCCGTTCACGTCTCTCCCCTGAAGAAAGAGAGAGAGACGCTTCAAGCAAAATCTCTACTGTGGCGAACCTGGTCACTTATTGTCTGCCTGTACCAAGAGACCGGGAAATGCCACCTCCTAGTCAGTGACAGGGAGGCCGACCTAGGAGTCAAGTTTACCACTCCCTACACTAGTCCCAGTCCAGATTTTTTTATGTCCATCTCGCTGAACACTTCTATCAGTCCCTTTGTGACATCTGCCTTTGTGAACTCTGGCTCCACCGAAAATTTTATCTCAGCCACTTTGGCTTTGCAACTGCAGATACCCACTCATAAATTGCCTCAGCCTCTTTTTCTTATAGCCGTGGATGGAAATCGAGTGTTCTTCTCCTACGGGTGCAGGATTCTTTTTTTTAAAAAAAAAGACGGGACATTACGTATGTGCATTGATTATAGGCAATTGAACACTATTACCATTAAAAAACAAATATCCACTCCCGCTCATCACTGAGCTGTTTGATCGGATTAGCGGCTCCTCTTCACCAAATTAGATTTACGGGGGGGGGGGGGCGTATAATCGAATCCGTATTAGGGAGGGTGACAAATAGAAGACTGCCTTTAGTACCCGCGAAGGACATTTTGAATATCTTGTTATGTCCTTTGGGCTTTGTAATGCCCCTGCAGTGTTCCAGTCATTCATTAATGAAATATTCCAAGTCCTTCTCTACATTTCGGTGATAGTATACCTGGACGATATTCTGATCTTTTCTCCAGACCTTTCGTTTCACTGTTCTCATGTGAAAGAAGTTCTCACTCGTCTCTGGTCTAACTGGTATTTTGTACACATTCGAGAAATGTGTATTTGAGGTTCCCCAGATTCCATTTACTTTTAAAGTACATCATTTCTGGTGCAGGGCTTGAGATGGATCCAGAAAAACTATCAGCAATCATCAATTGGCTCAGACCTATGGGATTGAAGACGGTACAGCAATTCATTGGTTTTGCAATTACTATAGGCAATTTATCCTACGATTATCTACCTTAATTGCTCCCATTACTGTTCTTACCCGGAAATCGGCCAATCCCAGGATCTGGACTTCTGAGGCCATAGTTGCATTTGTTTCCCTGAAGAAAACATTTTCTTCGGCTCCGGTTCTTGCTCACCCCAACCAACAAAGACCCTTCTTCCTGGAGGTAAACGCTTCATCCATCGGAGTTGGGGCAGTGCTTTCACAGGAATCATCCACTGGAAAATTCCATCTCTGTGGGTTCTTTTCCAAGAACTTTAATGCCTTCGAATGCAATTATGGCATTGGAGATAAGGAATTGCTAGTGGTTAAATCCACACTTGAAGAGATTGTGTCATCTTCTTGAGGGAGCTCTTTACCCAGTTACGGTCTTTACTGATCCCAAAAACCTTACTTACCTCCAGGATGCTCGTTGTCTGAATGATCGCCAGGCTAGGTGTCCTCATTCTTTGCCCGATTCAACCTAAGACTCACCTACCATTTCGGAGCCCATAACGCTGATGATCTCCAGATCTTTTGACATATCTGGTCAATTACCCATTTCTGAACCGCCTCCCATAATCGAGCCTTCCTGTATTGTTGCTTTTACAAAATCCTCCCGTGGGCTGCTCTTATCTGGAACCTCATCTTCGTCCTAAGGCACTTCAATGGGCTCATGCAAGCAAATTTGCTGGACATACCGGTTTTGAAAAAAATGTCTTGTTGTTGTCCCAACACTATTGGTGGGCTACCCTTCGCACAGATGACTTCTTGTGTGACATGTGTTCAGAACAAAATTCCCAGACAACACCCGTCCGGGTTACTTTTACCTCTGCCCATTCCTGATCACCCTTGGGTGAGTCTTTCTATGAATTTTATTACCGACCTGCCTCCCAGTAACAGGTTCAACACCATCTGGGTAACCGTGGATAGAATCTTGAAAATGCCTCTTTGTTTCCTTGAGAGGTCTTCCTTCTGCTGCCAAACTTGCACAAGTCTTCATCAAAGAGATCTTTTGCCTCCACGGCTGTCCACAGGAGATAATTTCTGATTGTGGTGTACAATTTATATCCCGGTTCTGGGGAGCATTTTGTAAAGACCTGGGGGTCGCTCTAAAATTTTCTTCTGGCTACCACCCCCAGACTAATGGTCAGACGGAACGATTGAACCAAGACCTAGAATTATTCCTCTGTTGGTTTTCTTCTCATAATTTAACCAACTGGAGCAACTTGCTGCCTTGGGCTGAATGCGCCCATAACAACCACATTCGCCCTCTGGTTCCTCTCCTTTTTTTTACGGTATGTGGTGCCCACTCCATTCTCCCTGATTTCTCTTCCCTTGCAGTTACAGTTTCGGCTGGTACGTGATTTTGCAAAGATCTGGTCCTCCACCAAGGAAAGGTTGTTAAAGTCCTCATACCAGTACAAACTCTTTGCGGATTGTCACCAAAAACTGATCCCCAGTGTCCATATTGGGGATAAGGTGTGGCTCTCCACATGCAATCTCAGGCTTTCGGTGCATTCCATGAAATTGGCACCACATTATATCAGGCCTTTTCCAGATTATCAATCCTGTAACCTACAGACTCCGTCTTCCTCCTTCTCTTAAAATTCACAACACCTTTCACAATTCGTTGCTTAATCTGTTGGTGCTTAATAAAAAAATTCTCGTGCTCCATCTTCTCCTCAACCTATTCCAACCACGGCTGGTAATGAGTACGAGCTACAGGGAGGCTCCCAATATTTGGTTCACTGGTGGGGTTTCAGCCCCGAAGAAAAGTCTTGGGTGTGTGAGGAAGATCTGCATGCTCCCCGTCTATTGGCTAGTTTCTGTAGGAAGCATTTGTTGACAGATAATTCCCCCGGTAGAGAGGGGGGGATACTGTCAGGTGCTGTTCCCACTTGTCCTCTGCAGCCCGGGATGGACACCTTCCTGCTGTTTCTGTGCAACGGGGTGCTTCCACTCTCACCTGCCGAATCTGACACTAGGGGCGCATGTGAGTTGCCCGGGCAACTAGACGCTTTTCACAGCTTCCTGTTGACGGTCAGCTATTCTGACCACTGAAACCACTGTCCTCCAATCGGATTCAATTGAACTCTATTTTAGGGAGGCTCTGGTACCATTAGGGTGCCAGAGTATCTAGGTCTCCCTGTGCTCCAGCACTCCTGTATTAGTTACAGACTTCTGCCTGACTTCCTGTGTTTTGACCCGGTTTCTCCTGACTCTGCTTTGGATTATCCTTTGGCATTTACTCAGCTCTCCGGTCCTGCCTCCTGGCTTCCTGACCTTGCCTCTGCCTGCTTCTCTGTACCTCGCCTGCCCACACGGTTTGACTACTGCCTGTACGACTACGACTGTTCACCTCACATCTCGCCGGTAGCTACCTTGTAGGACTGCACCCTGCACGTCTCTTGCAGCGAACCCCAAACTGCCTTTCAGGGGTCCCTGGTGAAGACAAGAGGCGTGTTATACTCGGAACCTCCTTGTTTAGCAGCGCCAATACCTGCAGGTGACCTTAAGCCCAAAACACTCTAACATTAACCTTGCTTATAACGGGCACCTTTGATATTGAACGTATGATTTAAAAAATGTTTTCTGTCATGCTATCTGCTGCCCAGAGACAGTGATAGTACCCCTCCCTTTTCTGTGTTCGGGAGTGAAAGTTTTCTGTGTGTTAGAGAGAAGGAAGGTGGATTGTGGGGGATATATGCTGCAGATATCTCTGTGTAAGACTTGTAAAAAATTGTGTTTTGTTTGTCTGACATTGTTAGGTATTAATTGTCTTTATTCTAAGTGTTGAAAATGCATGTACAGGAAAACGTTTTTTTCGAGTATAGTTCAATACTTAAAATGTCTCCGGAGTAGCAGCAGTAGCACATTGAATCAGATCAGTATTTTTTTTTTTTTTAGCATGGTGTACAGCTGTAGGTTGTAGGAAAACAGGTCATTTTTATTTTTTCTCCTGTTTTAAATGGGTGTCTTTGCTCTTACAGTTTTTCTTAGCAAGTGAAGAATACTATTATATATTTTACTTTTAAATTTTATATGTATATAGTCATGGCCAAAAGTTTTGAGAATGACACAAGCTTCTTAGAAGTCTTGCAGTTACCTAAGCAAATAGCAGTAATTAAATGTCAAACATACTCATAAGGACAAGACCACATTTCAAAAGGAAATTGCATAGTAGCAAGTGCAAAAGCAGCAGCTGAAAAAGGTGTTGGTGTCCCTGTGATACTAAATATTGTTATTGTTCCAGATGAACAAACTTTAATATATATGCAATCAGTTTGTTCTTAACAGGAAGTCTCTCAATGGAAGGATGGGGGATGTATCACTGATGCCCAAGGATTGTGGCACAGTAAAGAAGGAATGCCAGTAGCACCACCTACCTGCACTGGCTGAGCTGTCACATGGATTAACCCATATATGTGGGACAAGCATGGTAAGTCTAATAAAGACCAACTGGTATGCCCCTGGATTCTCCACCTTTGTTGCTTACCATTGTTAGGGCTGCCTTATTCGTTTAAGGAGCAATCCAGGCTTGCCAGTGTACACAGAACCTTCTCATCTCCCATCTACCTAATGATGCTTTCAGGTAAAAAAGATTGACTTCATCCAACTTCCTAAGGTGAGAATATTACAGTATGTACTAGTAGGTATAGATTTGTTATTTCTTTGATGTTATGTAAATGTCTATTCCAAGTGCCTCACGGACTGCTAGTATAACAGCAAAAAAATTAGTGCAGGAACATGTTTACAGGGACGGGATTCCACTGATCAGGAACCCATTTTTACTGGACTTGGCTTTAAAATGATGTCTGATCTTTTAAGGCTTAAACAACAACCAATCACCCACAGGCTAGTGGGAAAGTTGAAATGTACAATTGCCTGAGGACCTTCATCTTGTTTTACATGCTATCAGAACAACTCCACGAGGGCCTTTGAATATCTGCCAATACAAATTCTTAATTGGGAAGCTCCCTAATCTGGTGTTAAGCCAAGCTGTGACAGTGAAATAAAATGACTATTCATTTGAAGGAGTTGAAAGCATCTGTGATAGGCACACAACCAAAGCTGCCTTCCATATGCCAGTTCATGAAAGAAAAATAATGATAGGTAATGTTAGGAAGTTTCCTATGTTATGGATTTATCAGCTTGACCGTACCAAGAACTACTCACATCAGCTAGTGATAGTTAAGGAGAAGTTGACTTGGATACACACCTCTTACTGTAAGTAGGTAAAGCCTCCTAAACCAGCGGCTCAAGTGGACGAGATCATGTCAGACAGCCAAGATTTGCACAGTCCTGCTGTACTTGATTAAGAGAAAACACCTAGGCCCTTTTGGGGACATAATAACGCCCACAACGTTAAGATTGCAATATGTTACTCCTGGAGACTCATTGTCTTTTGTCTTCTGATCTTGAGACAAGCAAAAACTAAAATAAAATATTATGGTGACTTCTCTGGAGAGAACTCTGAATTACAGATACATGCAAAAGATGCTATGAATTAAGGTGTTGGGTCTGTTCACATCTGTCTTTTAAATGTTAGGGATAGTATTCCCATGGTTGTAATGCCATTATCTTGGGGAGAAATATAAAAATTGGCGTTGTGTTGCTCATAATAAATGTATGATATATTTGCCAAACTAAAGTAGCCCTTAAAGATGTCGAAACCAGAAAAATAACCTTACAAAGTAGATTGGCTTTGGACCATGTACTGGCCTTAGAGGGGAGAACATGTGCTCTTATAGGACAGGAGTGTTGTAACTATATAGTGGACCATGAAAGTGATATAAATGCTCATATAGATGAGACAGACAAGTTGCAGAAAGTAATGCGGTAGATAGATAGTGAAGGATTGGATCCCTTTGGATTCCTTGGTAAAAGATTGTCCAGCTCATGTTCAGAAATTTTGAAATATATAATGATGGGCCTGGGTATTATGCTAATCATTTATGTATCTGTAAAGTTTCTACCTGTGCTTTTCAAAGGATGTAAAGGTTAAAATACAGCAAGGGTTAACCTGCGATCCACCTAATTATTCCAAGATTGTTAAAGGTAATCAGACATCTGTCTCAGTCACGGTATTCGTGGACAAATAGTAGTCTCAACAGAGACTGTACCTATACACTTGGGTGCCTATAGGGACGCCCTTGTCCGGTATATTGAGTACTGGTTATTTCCCCATCCCTTTTACACATATACCCTTCTCCTTTTGTTATTTGTTTTCCCTAACCTCCTTAATAATAGGACCCCTAGTGTGTAAGAGTATGTAATTAAACCCAAATGTCACATCTACTATGACAGGGTCTTGATTTGTAGGAGGATATAATTCTCAGAGGGAGGATTGTTATAAATATAATGGAATTTGGATGAATTTTAGAAATAAATATATATGTGTTTATACTTTAAATAGTTAATACAAGTTAATATTCTGCAGGGAAGAATAGTCTGATTGATTGAGGCCGTACAAAGAGGGAGATAAGGCACATTCTTCGTGTTTGTCTGTACCAAGGTACCAGAAGACAAGATTAAACTAGATGTGTAGTGGGCCCCTCCAAAGACAAATTCTGTATAGGGGTAGTGCTAAACACACCCTATGTAACTAACACTTTGCCCAGCATCAGTAAAGGTATATGTGATTGATCAAATGCATTGTTTCTTGTTCAGACTCTTGTTAGAGTGCTGCACCCATGCTTGCATGAAATAAAGAAAAGAACACTTGGATCTTGTGGCTTATGTCTCTGACTTCATAATGATTGGTAAAAACTAAAAGCTATAACAAGTTTCTGTAGATGCTCTAGTGTATCTGAGGTCCAGAATGCAGAGATTGATAGAAGCTGATGAAGCTGAGAGTCATGAGAGCTAGAAAGTACCTCCAAGGCAGGGAGGGGGGCAGCTGACATGTCCTGAACGTGAGCCAAGTAGTATGAGTGAGTAAGCTGGAATTACCACAACTATGTACAGGCAGAGAGAGAGAGATTGAGAGTCCCAGTCAGGTTTTGGGTCAAGCAACTTTTCTACCCAAAGCAATTAAATTAACAATGTCGGTGTGTGAAGTTTCAAGTTGTAAATAAAGTCCTACCTCATTTATTTTCACAAAGAATGATGGTCTGACACCTATGCATTTCAACACTGCTCTGGTGGGAAACAGCTACACCTGCTGTATTCACACTACAGGTACTTTGCTTTTATTAAGTATATGCAGAGACAATGTTTTTGCTGATTCAGTTGAGAATCACCAAGTTGAGAGGAGCTAAGGTGAAGGACTCAAAAGTGTTCCATATGTATGTGACAATAGGAGAATACACCTATACCACACACCAGGCAGACAGGTATTACAGAATCAATGCAGAAACGGTATTGCATGCTAACAAAGTATAACTATCAAACTTCTTGCAGAAAGAAAAACATAATCTAAATGCTATCACTTCCCTAATCAATTTCTATATTGTCACATGTGCAGTAGGTGTGTGCAGTAGCTTATTGAAAGCTGATATCCCATATGCTAAATGCAAATTCAGTATTAAGTAAAAATCACACATTTAGTACCTTTCTTGCTTGCTGATATGTTGCTGATTCATGTTCTGGCTACTTTTATAATATTCCTTTCCAGTAGATGACCCCTTTTTTATTGGCCGTAAACATTACCTTAAAGAAAAAAAAAAAAACTGCTGCCGTGGCTGATTAGCTCACTTCCTTGTTCTCTGATCCTGTATTACCTGTTGGAAACTTCACAGAACAGTTCACAAGGAAATGTTTAACTTAAGGTACTTCTTGACACCAACTGCATACTGTGTGCAAGTTTTAGAAAGTGGCAATCTGGCACTCTAAGATTAGAACTTGTAGTCTGTTTTCAGTTGTAGAAAAATAAGAGAAACATACCTCCTTCACTAAAATATAATTGTGTGTGTTTATATGTGCAGAATTGTAGGTTTTATAGCAAAAATACATTTATATCACATGGTGCTTTAACTAGACCAGTTTAGTAGATTGTAATTTTACTGGAGTCTTACAGTTTATTAAACAAAAAATATTAATTTATATGCTTTGTAACTCTGTACAAGCTAGTCATTTATTTCTTTACTATCAATACAGTTAAGTCATATGTCTCAACATTTACATTACTTAAATCGAATCATGGCCACGTCTATTCTAAAAGCGGAGAGTGGTTATGGGATGTCTTCAGTGCTAGTCCGCCCCCACCATGGGAGAATTGGGAAGTATGGTTGAATCGAGTCTAATTTCAACACTGTTGGACTTTTTTAATAAATAAGAATATTTGGACCTAGGCTCAGTCTCATTAGGGACAAATATAACCTTTAATGATATCCATTGCATCCTTAAACTGTCCTTTGTCCTGAAAAGGGCATCTATGTATTGCTATGCTTTTAATGTGCCACCCTAGATTTGTTTCACCAGATATTACAAATACAGGCTTCTTTTGGAGCGGTTACGCTATTCAGATTCCAGTTACCTATAGAAATCATTGACCAAATGGTTGCCAATAACTCAGGACAATGACTCCAGCACTGATTGGACAGGGGTGCATTGACACTGAGGGCTAGATTTACTATCAGGCGTGATGCATGGCGGCTTCAAACCGCCATGCATCGCGGCGGTTTTCCGGCGTGTTTGCATTGCAAACAGCCGGATTTACTAATGGGCGCTTGTCAGCTTCAATTCGAAGCCGCCGGCGATGTCACGGCGGGATGTAATGCTCAAAGCCGCCGGCGGCTTTGAATAGAACATGGCGCTTTTGCTTTAAATGACGGCGCTTTTGTGTAAAGGCGGTTTTTTTGAAAATTACACCTGTCTCCTGGCCTGTTACTATTGGCTATTTTAAAAATCAGGAGATTTGACATCACAAGCCCTATATAAACCACTGGCCTGACACTTTTTCTTTGATAGGGGTTTGAGGAGTTTTTTGAGAGGAGTTTGGAGGATAGTGGTTTGCTGAGAGTTGGTGAGAGTTGGAGTTTGGTGGATTGGTGGAGCGATATCTGTTTGAAGTGTGAGTAGTCCTGTGGTTTTTGCCTGTTTTGTACATTTATTTTCTCATTTATTTTCTGTCTTGTATTTTTTGTATTTGTCCTTTGTCTGTGTTACTTGTGTGTGACTGTGTGGAGAGTGTGTCTGTAGGTAGTGTAGTTTGTTCTTTGTGTTTGTAAGTCCTTCAGTGTTTTGTGTTTTTCTGTCTTCTGGGTAAAAATGTCCAGAGATAGGAGGGGAGAACAGGCTGAGGAGAGGGAGATGGAGGTTGAGGGGTCAGAGGAGGGAGAGGGAGAGGTTGAGGAGACAGGACAGGGCAGGAAGACCAAGACAGGGAGGAATGTGCGCTTCTCACATGATGAGAATTGTGTGTTGGTGCACAATATCATTCCCTGCTACGAGGTCATCCTAGGGAACCTGGCAGCCCGGACTCCTCTAAGGCGGCGTCACCAACTGTGGGGGAGAGTCTGTGATGCCGTGAACGCGGTGGGCCCACTGAAGCGGACAGTGGCACACTGCCGCAAGCGCTTCTCTGATATTAAGAGGAGGCTTAAAGAGAAGATGGCCCAGGAAAGGAGGTCGACAAGGCGCACGGGTGGTGGCCCCCCACTTCGTATGGAGTACACCACGTACGAGGAGGAGCTGCGCCAGATAATGCCGGCAGAAATTGTAGAGGGCATAAATGTCCAGGACACCGACTCGCCCTCTTTTGGCCAAGTAGTTGGTGAGTTATTTGTTTTTTTTACCCTAACAGTATTTTAACTGCTTTTCTCTTTTTAAAACTGCTTTTCTCTTTTTAAAACTGCTTTTCTCTTTTTAAAACTGCTTTTCTCTTTGCAAACGTTTTTTTTTTTATTTTTTGTTTTCTTTTTCAAAGTGTATATTTGCCTCTAATAGTTTGTAAAGGTTTTTTTTTCTCATAGAAAAAAAAAAAATTGTAAACACATTTGTGCAATAAACAGTATATTTTGATTATTTTTTTTTTCTGGAAATACATTGTATGCTTTTTCTAATATATCCAGAATCGCCAGGACCGCAGTTCAGTCCCAGTGCCAGACCTACACCTCCACCTTCAGCGAGAGATTCGGGCACAGACGAGCAAGCAGGTGCGTGATTTCTGTTTAGGAGAGAAATAATGGAGTTACTTGATTTTCTGTGCAAATGTTGCTGTCAATGTTGTTTTTTTTTTTTCTTTTTATTGTTTGCAATGAGAAGTTAGGGCTACATTTTACTCAACTGATATGTTGCCTATAGAAACCCATCAGAATATACCTTTACTTTATTTATTGCATTCAACAAAATGACAGCTAAAATCTGATTGGTTGCTATAGGCAACATCTCCACTTTTGATAGCATGCACTTTAGTCAAAATAACCCAGCATGTACTACACAGTCCTAATGATAATGGGTATTAAAAGGATAATAAGTGCATCCGTAAGCAGGTAGCATAGGACTAGAAATCAGGAATGCAAACATTGTGAAAGAATCTGTAGTTGCTAAAGATTATTCTTTCCTATCCAGTGTTCAGAATGCAATATACAAACATATTATATACTATATACTTACCGTCATTTTTCATACACAGGGCCCTCTTCATACCAGCCACCTCAGGCGGAGTCCCTGGAAATGTCCCCTGAGCCAGAGGATCTAACAACCATCACCCTGGTAACAGTGGATGCCCCTGTGTCTGGCCTCCAGGAAGTTTCACCTGGCCCTGCTGAACCATCACACCAGCAACCTGCACCTGCACCTATGGACCCAGCCAGAGAAATGGCGCTGTCTATTGGCGCATTCCAGCAGCAACAGACATTATTCATGGACAGGCAAACTGGGCACATGTCACAAATTGCGGCCCAGTTGAGGCGAATACACCGCTCCACGAGCCAAATCCCTGCTGCAATAAACCGGCTGGCGAGCGCTTTGGAGCAGACAAATGTGCAGCTGGCCCAAATGTCTGGGTCTGTGGACGCCATGCATTCCTCCATTCGCGAGGGGAATGCCAACGTTATCCGGCTGGCAGGCCAACTCCAGCAGGAACTGATTGCCCGCTTGCCGGCCCCTTTTTCATCGGCCTCCACCAGTGCCGCTAGCACGCCTACCACATCTCTACAGAGTACTCCTCCAAGGAGAGGTGCTCGCACCAGGGGTGGGCGAGGGAGGGGAGAGAGTGGCACCAAGCATAGCGATATGCCTGCAAAAAGACATCGCTAGCACAATGTTTGTTATTTATTAATGTTTTGTCAAGTTTCTATAACGATTATACGTTTTTATTTATTGTGTTCTGCAATAAATGCAGTTAAATTTCTATTGTGTCAGTCTTTCTTTTCTGCACATTAAACAAGAGTATTCTGATTTTTTAACAACTATGCACTAATTTCATGTAAACATTGACCTCTGACTGTCACATTCCAGGGATGTTCATATTTACCACATGAGGAGTACACACTATCCTGTTTTTAAAGGTTCCAATGTACAAAAAATTTACAATAAAATACTAAAATTGCACTCACATAAAACACATTTTTGAGCAAAAAATGTTTTTCATACTATGTACTTACAAGTAAAGTAGTTTGCAATTAGACGGTCTCTAATCTCCCTTCCGCCCTCTGTGCTCTGCACATCACCAGATGTGACACGGACCCCTTCTTCTTCACTGTCTACTGCAATAATCGGTGGGGTAAGTTGATGTATTGCTAGATTATGTATCAAACAGCCAGCCAGGATAATTTCAGACCCCTTTTCAGGTGCATACATAGCCACACAACCCGATTATTCTAGTAACCTGAATCTAGTTTACCAAAGTACAAAGGTACGCTATAACACACCTCTACTAAATCAGTAAATAAATTGCATGGTGGGAAGACACAAGAGAAAAAGAAACCAAAACAACACTGCAATTACAAGACACTGGCCTTTTAACATATACAATCCCAAAGAAAAAAAATTTGTACATGAAATGGCCCTTTTCCTTCTGTTCTGATTGCCCAAATATCAGAAACAGCACACTGTTTGAGCAATCTCGCCGCTCACAAGCAGCGCTTTCATTTTGGTCTATTGAATGGCGGTTTTCCGGCGGCTTTATAAACCCCCTAATAGTAAATCCGGCTGTTTGTATGTTGAACATTGTTGAAACCGTCATGGCGATGTATACAGAGGCGGGTTTGAAAACATCTTTTCTGGTCGTTTGGACGGCGGGTTTAGCCTTAGTAAATCCGGCGATGGCTAAACCGCCGCCAAACCCGCCGAAATTCGGCGGGTTTACAAACACGCCTGATAGTAAATCTAGCCCTGAGTGTGTGTTAGCTGATCAGCATATCTCTAGTACAATTTCTTTTTTTATTCCACAGTATCGTGAAGTACTTCTCCACAGCAACTGTTTCCTTAGTGAGGTTTATTCTAAGTGTGCATCAGCCTAATATATTTATTCAGGAGAGGACAAATTTTAGAAAAATCCCCAGAAAAGATAAGAAAATTTCATATTTGAATTCTGTGGAGAAATAGTTGGATAGTTAGTAAAGATATATATGAATATCAAACACCAAAGATGTATTTTTAATATGCCAACATAATTATTAAATGTATAATATAGTAATGATCATTTGAATAAACTGAGAAATGTACATATTTACAGTAGAGATATGTGCGAACTCTTTATTTTGGTTCTAAAACTGCTTTTGTGTTTTGATTTTGGTTCTGGTTTTGCCCAAAATCCTGAAAGGTTTTGGATCTGGATTTAATTAAAAATTGTAAAAAATAGGTAAAATTATGTGATTTTGAGCTTCTTTTGCTCCCTCATGACTATTTATAGCATTAACATTCATTTACAGTCCATTTTCTAATGATATCTTCACAACTATCCAAATTATCTCTAATTTTGGCCAAAGGCTACAGCGAGCTGGCTGGCTAAAATTAGTGACAGAAAAGCGGTACAAACAGAGCTGGATTAAAACTTTGGGGGGCCCGGCTCACTTTAGACATGGGGCCCCTATGATGTAACATGGTTATCATTTTAGACAAATACACAGACAGTACTGTGTGCACTACTGGTAGGTGCACTCTGCTCTGCCTCACATGCAGTACAGTGTGAAGCGGAGTAAAGTGCCATGTGTTCAGAGCAGGCTGAGTTTCAGACAGTAGAGAAAATTAATGTAGTATCTTGCAAGCCTGTAATATGGCTGCCATCTAGAATCTCAAGTGAAGGGAATGTGGATAGTAAATAATGGCTGTTGGATTTTGAATGAGATATGTGAGATGAATGGAGTGAGTCTGTGTGGTCTTCTCACCCCTCCCCCTGCACATACACAATGCATTCACACACCTGGCAAAATAGGTATAGCTTAAAACATACACACACACACCTTTAGATAATAGTTAGTCAAAACACACACACACAATTACTTATATATTTATATTACAGGCAATTAATGTAATATAAGGCACCAAAATCTATCATTTGTGTAAAATATTGTTGCGCTGTTTACTGTTTTATAATATAATACAACACACTTTAAATTAAGTTATATCTTGCTGTGGTTATTCTTGAAGATATGAGCATAAGCTATTATACAAATACTGGTCCTGTGGATTTAAGGGAATATAAGAATTATATTTCTTAGGTTAATTTAGAAGTACCTTTGCGAGAAATTGGTTGACGGTAATAGTCATATATATATATGATGGTATTAAATGGTCTTCCATACATTTGCCAGAATATTAAGGAGATTAAAACCCATCAACAGAGGAAATCTTTTTACAGATCGCTTCTCTGATGGTACCAGATTGCCGCTGGTAAAAGATGGATTAATATAAGACCAAAATCACATCAGTTGGGAGGCCATCTATAACGGCAACATCTCGCAACTCCTGGCCATCTCCCCAGTCCAGATACACTCTTGCGACAGGCACTTGCTTCTCCCGTCCATCTGCCACAGTAACTTTGGCAGTGCGATCCTGCAATACTGCAGCAGGATCAATAAGACGGGGACTCACAACAGTAATTGAGTAATTGAGGCCCCTGAGTCTCTCAGTCCTTCACCCTGCAGGGGCCCCACTTGGACCGGCTGCAGGTTTCTCCACATGTTTTTGGGGGTCTTTTGGACACACAGGTGACTCTTTCCGCTGAGTCACCTTCAGACACGCCACACTCCATTGGGCTAGCAGGGGTGGAAACAGTCTCTAATAGCTCACCTTTGCCAGTTAAGCATATCTGCCGGGCCCCAGTACTCGGATTAGGGCATGAGTCTGGGGTGTTTTTCCCACAGTTGTAGCACTTCTTCTCCAGCCTAGGCTCCAGTGGTCTCAGATAACTCCCAGGGACAGGGCGGGGCGGTGGCTGACTAATGGTACCCGAAGGGTTAGGTCATTGCTTTTGGGAGTGAGTAGAAGAGGGGTGTCCCCCTGTTTGTACAGTCCTTTGGTGTTGGCTGTTAACCTGACGCTTCTGCCAGTGTGGCCTCACTGCCACATACTGATCCGCCAGCTGGGCGACTGCTTCCAGGGTGCCTGGCTTCCAGTCTAGCACCCATTCTGTCACCTTCGGTGCGCACCGGTGGAGAAACTGTTCTTGGCACGTTAAGTCTATTACCTCATCCATGGTCTGGGCACCTGCTCTGCGCACCCACTTCCTGGCAGACTCCCGCAGCAGGTTGGCAAACTCCTCATGGGTGGCATGGAAGTCCTTTGTAAAGTCCCGGAACTTCAGAGGATAGGTCTCTGGGGGAATAGTGTACCATTTAAGGAGTACCCTTTTCACTATATCATAGTCCGCATAGTCCTCTGTGGGCACCCCACGGTAGGCCTCCACTGCACGCCCTTGCAGTGTGGACACAATATGCTTAACTCATTCCTCTCTGGGTACAGCGTGTAGCCTGCAAGTCCTTTCAAATACCTGCAAGTGCTCATCAATATTCCCAACACAGACCTCAAATTTAGGGCAAGGTAGAGATGACAGTCCTGATCCTCTAGGGGGTGCCTCCCGTGTAGGCTGCATGGCTGGGGCCCTTCCCTCTTAGTGCCATGCCTCGATGACCTGTGCCTGCTCAGCTGCAGATGCGTTGTGCCCTAAGGCCGCCACCTGGATCTTTAGCCCAGCAGCCCTGCGCTCATCAAAGGATAGAGGGGATGGTTGTGCGGATGAAGTCTGCTTGTTAGAGGTCGCTGCAGTCTGTTGAGCAGGGATCTCTGCTTTCTGGGCATCTGGGGTACCATTCTGTCTGTGCCATTCCCTCAGTGTCTCTCTTCTCTGCTCAGTTTGGCGAATGGCTGATGTCGATGCCCTTGGCACTGCACAGAGTCTCGAGGTCCGCCCTGGACATGTTGGTGTAATCAGACATCCTGTGCGTTCTCCTGGCTGCAGTTATTCCTCTCCTGAATAACTCTGCTCTCCTGATTGGTTCACAAAAACTCACCTGCTGTTATCCCACCACTTGCCACCGGAAATCTGTGATAGGATGGACCACCTATGCCACCCTGTCTGTTGTTGCTGGGAACTGGCTGGGCTTACTTTGCCACTGCTCCCTTACGTTATCCCAAATGCACCCTCTTGCTGCAGTAAAACTTACAATGCTGCCACCACTGAGCTTGTTTATGGCGCTCAGAACCACATTCCTTCTGGGAAACTGCCACTGCTAGTGTACTCCTGTTCTGGTACACTTGGGCTGGTAACTCGGTACCTCTTACTATGGATCAGGGTTGCTGTGGATGGATCCCCCCTGGCCTATCACACTGACCAGAGCTGCAGGGTAGCGGCAGAGCGGTGGTACTGAAGAGCTGGGTCCAAACCTCAGAAACAGCTGGTGAACGGATTAGATTTAGGGTCTAATCTGCAGATCACAGGATTACAGCAATATTGAAGAAGTTGTCAAGCAGGGTCTTGAAGCAAAGAGTGATGTTTTATTTCGCTCAGGTGCCCTGACAAGGACAGTTCCACTGATTAAAGGTATCAGTGGTCAGATGGAACATCAGAATAATACATTTCAGTGTACAGGACAGTGCTTTATATACAGATTTGGACACAGGCTATTTTTAAAATCAGGATGTACCAAAACATAGATTTACATGAATTGCAAAGCAACAATATTTACACTTATCTGTGAAATTCTAGAAATGCTGTGATGTCCTGCATCTTTGTTTTAGACGCAGGAAATCTAGCAGCACGTTTTAAATTAAACCTTCCTGTCTCCAAGTGAAACCTCACACATCATAAGACCCAATTAACGTATGGGGTCTTTCTTCAGAATACACATTCCCACAGAACTTCACAAACCAAAACGAGCCATTTTCCCACATCACAATGCACAAAAGGCTCATTGCATCAGATACATGCAACAGAAATAGGCATTTGCTTTAGAAAGATTAAAACAGAAAAAACAAGTTTTCGACCCTGGTCTCAGAAATAACGATTTCCCTTACCAAAATATACACAATATCAAAAACAAGTGCATGTACAATTATATAAATAAGCGCCCTGCGCTATTTCCTTTAAATAAATTTATACCATAAATTATTTATATGTGATCCAGTCACACCAGCCTTATGCCAAAATACTGAGGCTGTCTATCTATATTGTACCCCGTTTATAAGAAAAAGAAAAGAGGTACTGTACAGAAAAAATGTAAGAATGGAGGATAAAACAGCAAGAGATAATAATAATGAAATGATTTGCAGGAAAGCAGACAAGGAGATTTACATCAAGATAACAGCTGGACTGGGTACTACAGGGAATTGGTTCTCAACTATTTTATTAATCCCCTTAAATCTTGAACTAACCTGTAGTCCCTCCCCTATTCTTCATAATTATATCAGGGAGTTACATCAGCCATCCATCCAGAGCCCTGTCCATCTTTTAGCCCATAAGGGACCCGGTATTTTTGATTACAATATTTCTACTACCTGCATTGGACTTGTATCTACAACAGAGAAGTTCAAAATTAACCCTTGTGAAACATATTCTGTACCTCCCATATGTGTCATCCTGGAATATCTAAGAAAAGCACCATCAGAAGCACAGTATATTACACATGCTTATTAATCGTGGCCAAATAAGTTAGTATGAACCACCACAACTGGAAGAAAGAATGTTAGAAAGACCCAATATTAACTTCTCACTTAAAAGGAAAATTGTGCACTTCTCCTGTAAGCCCTACAACTCTATCTCTCTCTGGCAAGGTTTTCTAAGGAATAGTAAAAATTCTAATTAATATCAGATATGCAAACAGGGCCTTCTCACCTCTTTGTCTGTTTTACCCAATTTGTTTATTAGTTTACTATGTTTGTCCCCAATTGTAAAGCGCTATGGAATATGTTGGCGCTATATAAATAAATGATGATGATGATGATGATGATAATACACTTTTTTCTTTACTTTTTATTTTTTTCTTATCATTAGTAAAACAGACTTCGCACCTTAGTCTGTTTGCTTATGTATCCATTCAATGGTAGCAAATGTTATGTCTAGATAATAAGTTATCTCTAGTATTTTATCACTTACTCTGTCCTATGATATATTGTTCTTACTGGATTTAAGTCTATAGTAACAGTGCACACAGGGTCAATTAGCTGGAACCATTGTCTCAACCCAATGGATATCTCTATTTTCTCTTCTTAGTAAATATGAGTGGGGCAGTATTCCCTCTCTGATTTCTGAAAATAAGCCATTACAGATAATAAAACATACTTATTACAATGACCTTTCACTAATACAGTGGTTCCCAAACTTTTGCAGTTCACGGCACCCTTAGAGTCTCCAAATTTTTTCAAGGCACCCCTCCAAAATAATTACTGAGCAGTCCTGTTTTAGAAGTAGTTGGGTCAAAAAATTGTAATAAGTATTTAGGTCACGAAAAAATACTTATTTAGTTGTATGCAAAAATGCCCCTCTGCATCCAGAGACACTGCCCCCTCTGCATCCAGGGACACTGCCCCCTCTGCATCCAGGGACACTGCCCCCTCTGCATCCAGGCACTCTGCCCCCTCTGTATCCAGGCACTCTGCCCCCTCTGCATCCAGGCACTCTGCCCCCTCTGTCACGCTGTCCCCTCCTCTGCCCTCTGTCACGCTGTCCCCCCTCCTCTGCCCTCTCTCACGCTGCCCCCTCTGCCACACTGTCCCCCTCCTCTGCCCTCTGTCACGCTGTCCCCTCCTCTGCCCTCTGTCACCTCCTCTGCCCTCTGCCACGCTGTCCCCCTCCTCTACCCCCAGGCACGCTGCCCCCTCTGCAGCCCTCTGTCACGCTGCCCCATCTGCAGCCCTCTGTCACGCTGTCCCCCTCTGCTGCCCGCTGTCCCCCTCCGCTGTCACACTGTTCCCCTCCGCTGCCACACTGTCCCCCTCTGCTGCCCACTGTTGCCCTCTGCTGCCACACTGTCCCCCTCCGCTGCCCGCTGTCCTTCTCCGCTGTCACACTGTCCCCTTCTGCTGCCTGCTGTCCCCCCCGCTGTCACACTGTCCCCCTCTGCTGCCACCTGTCCCCCTCTGCTGCCACCTGTCCCCCTCTGCTGCCACCTGTCCCCCTCCGCTGCCACCTGTCCCCCTCTGCTGTCACCCTGTCCCCCTCCGCTGTCACCCTGTCCCCCTCCACTTACACACTGTCCCCCTCCGCTGCCACACTGTCCCCCTCCGCTGCCACACTGTCCCCCTCCGGTGCTACCTGTCCCCCTCTGCTGTCACCCTGTCCCCCTCCGCTGTCACACTGTCCCCCTCCGCTTCCACACTGTCCCCCTCTGCTGCCACCTGTCACCCTGTCCCCCTCCGCTGTCACCCTGTCCTCCTCCGCTGTCCACTGTCCCCCTGCGCTTCCACACTGTCCCCCTCTGCTGCCACACTGTCCCCCTCTGGTGCCACACTGTCCCCCTCTGGTGCCACCATCCTTTTCACTCTGCCCCACGCCAGACATAAAAAAAAGAGAAGACAGAAACTTACCAATCAGCGCGTCGCCGGGACCCAGCAGCCTCCTCTCTCCCGCAGCTGTCACTGAATATAGATGCCAGTGACAGCGCCGCGGCACCCCTGGGAGCCGCAGCGCACACTTTGGGAACCGCCGCAGTAATATCAATACATTTACAAGGCTCACTATTTTCCCTGGCTGCACTTTGATTATTATCCCCATAAGGTGGGTGTGTTGACATTTTTTTTTGTTCAGATTTTAAAGGCCTATCCTGCCATTGAATGGGATACTAATCTCTCTCCAGCCTATTGATTTCTAAACCTGTCTCACTGATTCCAGCCACTACCTCTGTGGGTGGGAACGCCCCACCCTTTTCCTTGCCTATGTGGCAGTTCCTGTATATTAACAGCAGCGCTATGGTTGAAACAAAAAGTGGGTTAATCCTCTTATTCTGAAACATTACATTTTATACCACTTAAGATGAGTAATGAGTTACACTTGTTATTTTTATTATTACCTTTTGCTGCGCATGCTCTCTAGTGCCACATACTCACTTCCTGTTGCCACAGTTTGTTTAATTCTCAGTTTTAGTAATTTACAGAAATATTTTTATCTCTAACTGGACTCAATACTTGTGGATCAAAATTAAAAATTTTTAGGAAAAAAGTTTCTCACGATCAACAGTCATTTTGACCCACTTACCACAGTACACTGTTGCATACTTACCTTATTTCCTACACACTACATACTTCGTCGACCTTATTGGGCCTTCTCTGACCTGTAAATCAGTCACATAAGCCATCTTTCACATTGGTTTAGTGCCCATATGGAAATGGAATCTTCAACATTTTGCAACACAAAACTCCTGCTAGAGATTTTAGTTGGCTGTTGGTGAATTCTGTAAGCTGCGTCCTCTTACTTCTTATCCACTGTGTACCACTGAACAATTCACGAGAGCGTACACAGCGAGGTCCCTAACACAGTCACTTTCAACTGGGAAAACGGAAATATCAACGTTTAGTGCCTGTGTGGAAACGGACGCCTCAGCACTTTTCAGCACCAAACAATACTCCGCCTTTCCAGTGGAGCTCCTGTTGAGTACTTCACAACTGGGAGCACTAAATATTGAATAATACAAGCCTATCCAGCGAGTTTCCTCCCACCATCGACAATTTCTCAATCAGGGTGCTTATGCAACATGTGTGGCCCAATCCCACAGCTTACAGTTACTAGTTATCTGTACGCATTACGATTACAATTGGAATTATGACAAAAAACCCTGTTTTGGTATCACCGTATACCTGGTATACCTCAACGACTTTTAGACCCTGTTTTCTCAACAGTAACCTTTCTCCTCAACTATACTTTGCTTCCACAGTCACAACATTCACAATTTACATACACCTTTGTTTTCTGTACAGAAAAATATTTTCCCAAATGTTGGTAATAACTTCTCAGAGGTTTTAACAATTAAATTCACTATAAAATACAACAGCAATATCTATCAATATAACTGTTTAAACATGTGGCAAATGTACAGGGAAATATATGTGTATTCTATGCAAACAAACCACGTATTAATCGCAAAAGGACATGAAAAAGAAACAATATTTCTTTCTTGCCCTAAGTTCTCACCAGTGCCCCTTAGATCACAAAAAGCGGATATTTGGTTTAGCAACTCTGGATGATAAAAAGACATAGACCTATTTGCGTTCTTACCTGTATATGACGTGTCTCCCACCCCTTGTTGGTAAACTGAAATCCGTACGTTTTGCGAATCCTAGAGTAGTGTGGCATCCATTAGAGCCCCCAATAAATATTGTCCAATGCGATTAATGTGGTTCCAACGCACAAAAAGATTTAATAGCAAAATAAAGCAGAATTACAGCAAACTATGATGAGGTATAAGGTGTTATAACAATGTACAAGAAAGTATAACTGAATACATTACGCAGCGCACTGGATCCAGTAATCAGCCATCCGTCCTGAAGTCTGTGTTAGCACAGAGACTGAACGATACTGTCCAGTGGCTTTTTATTCAGTTTGAGCTAACAAAAAAACAGTGGTGATGTCACAATGTACACAAAGATAAACTAAAGTTTTTCTTCATTGGTTCAGGGTGTAAGATAGTCCAGTTCAATGGAGATCATAGGGTAGTTCAAAGGATTCCTCTTCAAAGGTGGGGGCAAGTCATTACAACTGCTGAACACATGTCTTGCTTGAGGGAACCGTCTCAAGCTGGTTTGAGCTAACCCTTTTTACAAAGTATTTTTGGGTATGAGTTTTATACTAATCAAAAATAGCGATTGCTCTATGTAATCGCCTCTCCGATTGTACCAGATTCCAGTTTAAAATGACTTCTTCCAATTATTCAACTTCCACAAAGAGCTGATGTTTTCTTTGGAATTGACATTGATAAACAGTGCTTGGATTTTGAGGATGCTTTTCTACACTTTGTTTCCACATTACTTTTTTACTAGTAGAAGTTGAAAACGTACTGGTACTGGGATGCTCCTGTTCGTTAAAATGATTCATGGTTGACATTGACAAGATGAGTAATGCTACTTCAGTTTGGAGTTACATATATATGTCTCTAAATCCTCAAAGCAACTAAAACAGAGTATGTAACATTTACCTCAATATGTTAATATATGAACTGAGGTTGATCATAATATAAGATACATTTTTCAATGTTTGGACACAATTGATACTCAACCCCTAGATAAGTATACTGAGCAGGTTCTTATAGTGGCTGGTTGGTTGGTGATTCCCCACATGTATCATCAGTACTGGAGGTTTGTGGTAACATCTGAGAACCAGAGGCTGAGCCCAGCTGAGTTCTGTTAAGGATCCTAATTGGGAAGGCCAGCAATCAGTGGCCTGCTGAGTGTTGGAGACAGGCCAGAGATATCTAAGACTGCAAGTACTGACAACACCCACCCTCAAAAGGGTGGCCACTAGACACCCACAAAACTTTTACTCAGGAAACTCTTGATTGTCTATGAAGTGTGCACATCTGATGCCCCTACCCAGGTTCGCTCCTCTGCACGGAATCTCTTCCAATCTACCAGATATTGAAAGGTAACTCTGAATCTGTGGACATCTAAAACCGTCTTGATTTCGTACTCCTCATGTGATGACACTGCTACTGGTGGTGGTGGCGTATCCTGGGAGGAGTAGCTATTAATGATAAGCGGTTTTAGCAGTGAGATGTGGAACATATTGGGAATCCGTAGCAAGTCTGGTAGGTTTAGCCTAAATGCCACAGGATTGATGACTTAGGTGATTTGAAAGGGTATAAAATGGCCAGAGGTGTGAGACTGTTTGGGAATGGTGGCTGATGTGAAGGCCTCTTTCAGAGTATTGAAGTCCTGTACAGATTACGGTGATCATTGTTTATGATTGTTACCCATCCTGGGGATGGCTCTTATCCGAGATACCATCATAAAGTAATTTCTTATGAACTGCTGGAAGTAGTTTGAAAACCCCAGGAATTGTTGAGTAGGTCTGAGGCCAATGGGCTGTGGCCAAACTTTGATGGCCTGGAGTTTTACTGGATCTATTTCCAGCCCTGTGCTTGAAATGATGTACCCAAGGAAAGGTAGGGAAGTCTGCTCAAACTGACATGTATCCAATTTGCTGCATAGTTGGTTGACTCAGTCATTTGAGCACCTCCTTCTTTTGTTGCCGGTGGGTGGTGAGGCAAGAAGAGAAGATTAAGCTATCGTCCAGGTAGACTCTGACACATGAGTACAGGACATCTCTAAATTTATTTTTCATGGAAGACCGTCAGGGCATTGCAGAGTCCGAAGGGTATCACTAAGCATTCGGAGTGGCCATCTCTTGTGTTAAAGGCAGTCTTTCGCTCAGCTCCTTGTAAAATCCATATAAGTGTGTGTGTCCCTACTAAGGTCCAGCTTGGTAAAGACTTATGTAGTTGATGCAGGAGTGTCCAATCCTTTTTGGCTACAAAGAAGAACATCTCCTGGATGTACTCTGAAATTGCCTGGGTCTCCGACAATGAGAGTGGGTATACCTGACTCCGAGGTGGGGACTTCCTTGAGACCAGTCACTCTCTCAGTTGGGGGGGTATCTGCTTCCCTCTCCATTTGTTGAAGACATCTGAGAATTCAAAATAGTAGGATGGTAGGATCATGGTGACCTCAGAGTGGCATAGCATCAGTAGTGGACATTTGATCCTCCATGCCTTGATCTCCAAAATAAGTCCAATTCAGCGTGGGTGTGTGCAGACAAAGCCATGGTAGCCCTAAGATGATAGGATGGATGGCTTGTGGTAGGACCAGAAAGGAGATGAGTTCTGAGTGACGAACTCCTGTTTGCATTTGGATAGCAGTGGTACACTGTGTGACGGAGATGTGTGGGATCTTACCCCTATCCATGTAGATCAAAAATAGGTGGTGGCATAATTTGAAGAGTTTGAGGCCCCTGTCCTTTCAAAATCAGTGGAATTAAAGTTGCAAGCTGCCCCAGAATTGATAAATGCCTGTACCCTGGTCTTGCCCCTGGGGGTACTGAGGGTCATGGGAACCATAAAAAGTTTGTGTTCAGGGAAGGTTTTTACTGAACAATTGCTTATACCAGCTTCCTTGGTTATGACTAGGCATGCCCTTTTCCCGAGTTCATGGGGACCCGCTCCGAGGACAGTGGCAGGTTGGGAGTTTGATAACTCAATATGGATAAGGTTATAGTCCCGATATAGAAGTCTTTAGCTTCTCAGATATTAAGCAAAAAAAATTATGGCCACCAGTGCAGCATAAACTCATAGAACAGGTAGAAGAGGTCTTCACTTTTAGCAGCCGCCTTTCTCGTAGAGACTGGTTATGCTCACAGGTACTCGGATGCCCCCAGGTCTTATTCTCAGAGTAGTATATGCTAACATGGCAGTGCACAGGTACAGGAGGTAGCGCATGGTATAGTGGCAAGCCAGAGGTCAGCGGACTGGACAGAGCACCAGAGAGGATGTCAAGTACAGGCAAAAGGGTCAGGGTCACAGGCACAGGTTAAGAATCCAGGGACAGGCGATAGGTCAGGGTCACTAGCACAGGTTCAGAATCCAGGGACAGGCAAAGGTCATACACGGGTAATCAATCACAGGTTCCACACCAAACAATAGAACAGGAGCAGGCAGCAGTACTGGAGACAGGATGCTATAACCGGCAGTGAGGCTCAGACCTCACTGCCTTAACTTGTACTAAGAGCCAATCAGAACAGAGGAGGACAGGGCTGACAATCAGCCTCAGGAGGCAGCTAATTAATCACTAGCTAGAACTAGCATAGGTAAAAACATAAACCAGGAAGCATGTATAAAAATATAAATGAACCAGTTTAAATCATATGAGAGCTCCCCCTGGTGTTGGAGGATGTCCCTACACCCTCCTACATCTATGCCACAAGGATAATAACAGAGCATATAAAGTAAAGCACACGCCCGGCTGCTAGTTCACTCCAGGATGTGGCGTACCGCCGTGGCTCGTGACAAAAATTGACTAATATATATTATATTTAGAATATTTAAGTCTTATTTGTGCATGACCATCTATAATGATTAGCATAGAGTACAAATTGAGGAAATAAAATAAATTTGATCCGTAATAGGTGGCTATTATACTCAGCTGTAGTCTCTGATTGCCATAACGTGCATGTTAGGATAACAGAATGGATTCAGTCCTTATTAGGCCTTATTATTTTATTTGGTTTTCTTTGAGAATCACTAGTCTTTCGCTGCTGAAAGTATAGCATTCAGACACATGTACCCAGTAGAAAGAGCAAACTTAAAGAAATGCACTATGACTAGTCCATCTACTCAGCTCGATGTAAATATCTCTGTTAAGGTGTTCATTGCGAAAGGTTGCATTGCAAGGGAGAGGATGGCAATCCTATTATAGGGTAGTGTATTCAAGTTATGTCACGCATTGGAGGTGTGCCCTTATGGTATAAATAAACTGTCAGAAAGGACTCTCAGTTTGCCTTGAGAAAGAACCCAGCGAAACGTGCGTCAAGGTTGTTTCCAACTGACTCACCGGAGTCCTTATGATTGTTTTCACTTAGTATTTGTATATTCACAGGATTAAAAGACAGACTGTCAATTATTTCTACTAGAGAGACTTCCCCATGTACTTGTAAAAAAGGGGAGGAGCTTGAGAACGATCTAACAGGTCATCCTATGCATAAGTCCAATTTATTTGAGATCAGAAAGTGTCTATATTTTTATGATTTATTGTATTGTGTTTATATTTTGTACTAAATTTTTGGTTTGATATGGAATGTGAGAAATTTTAACTATATGAATAAATGTGTTTTAATTTTTTAATATATATATAGTGGTGTTTATAATGAGTTATTGATCTTTTTAATTTATTTGGCAGTTTGTTTTCTTGGAGGGTGGCACACAGACACAGTAGGAAGCAGCAATAAATCATTATTAACAATAGTATTTGTTATTTAAGGTTATTAATATTTAGGAGAGAGTTGAAAAAAAGGTAAAATATTTATCAGATTAGCGCCCTATTGATAAAATTCGTTTTTGGTTATCACATTTTTCCAATGATAAATAGGCCTTTTAAACTTTATAGAGATGATGAATACAAGTATCTTTGGAGTTGTCTGATAATTACGGACTACAAATAATCTTTGTATAGGGCTGTAATGATTTGTAATGCCTAGAAGTCAATTGTGCTTCAATGGAAATACACTGATCCACCCAATATCTCATCATGAACACAAATGAAAAATCAGGAAAATCTGCTGTTCATTGTAACCTTGTGCAATGTATTTTTCTAACTAGTTCAAAGCTATCATTCCATATTACTAAACTCAATTTGAACTGTAACTAGTGAGAACTATCTGCCTGAGCTGTCTGCAGCCATGCCTGCAAAAGATACTCACCTGAGGCAGTAACTGACTGAGACTTAAGACTGTATTTTGCAAACCTTGCTGAAGACAGTTCAGGCAGTGATGGGCAGGAGACAGTCCTAAAGGAGAAAGCTCCACTGACCACCAATGAGCAGTGAGATCAGGACATCCAACATGCAAGGAAGTCATGAACTGGGGACACTGTAGCCTGGTGAGATCTTACATTTGGAGGGTATGTGTGGCCCGCCTTTGTTGGGATGGGAGTGGAGCTTTCACGCATTGATGCCCATCTGGTTTTTCCTTGGAACAATGGTGGGCCAGTCCAACTCTGGAGTCTGGAATGTACAATCTACTCTACAACTATGGAGGATCCTCGATGAAGCCGGAGGATGGAGGATGTCGTTGATGCCTACTCTTCCTGATTCATTAAAGATCCTCTGGAAGGCATTTATGAATGCTGTAGAGTCCTGGAGGAGAGGGCCATCTTGCTCCCAGATAGGAGAAGCCCACGCCAGGGCCTGGCCTGATAGCCGTGAGATGATGTACCCTTCCCTAGTCCTCCCTGAAAATAATTCACCGGGGAATAGTTCAAAGTGAATATAGACCCAATTGGGAAATCCTGACAGCTACTGGGATCCCCTCATATACCATATGGTTGGGGATCAGTAGGTGGTGGGACCCTGCCCTGGGCACTGGATGTGTAAGGCTGGCAGGTGGGAGTGTGTGAGTCTCAGAGAGTATGGAAAGGTGCATGTGGAATTTATCCGGGCATTACGACAAGTCCTGCAGACATAGCATAATCTGCACTTGGTTAATTGCTCCTTGTCCACCCTTCCATTGTGGTCTTGTAGGAGGTCCATCACGGATGGAGTTCTGGCGATAGTCTTGGCTTGAGTATTCTGTGAAAGCTTGGGATATTAAATCTGCGGGGAAACACACTACAAGATGTATTGATGCGATACAAAAGAGAGGTTGTCCCACCGGAATACACTGAAGTGTTCACACTGTAGTCAAAATGCTGAGAGTACAGCTGAGTACAAGAAGGCTGGGGGTTTGGTAATGCGTTAAAGAGTACACGGGGTTTGTAGGCAGCATGTAATGTGTACTGGGGTACATGGATGTGTTGGTACTATTTGAACAGCGCGTAACATACAATAAGGTACACAAAGGTTTTCTCACTGTTTAAACAGTGTATTGCATGCAATAAACAAATGGATAAAATGGAGTATATATGCAGTGACCCTATAGAACATTAATAGACAACAAGTGTAGTGGTGTACACACACAGATGACAATAGCTAGCAGGCAGGTTTGGCACAACCAAATACACCGGCATGGAGTCTAAGACCCCCATAGGATCCCCTCAAGAAGATATGGACTTTGCTCAGTTAGGACCCAGGTTGCAGCCCAGTGTAGTTAGTGCTTCCTCTAGCTGGTATGAGAAAAACATTGAAGATTTTAATGCTGGTATTGGTATACTAGTGTAGTCCTGAAGCAAGAGTATTAATGTTGGACACAATTGGTACTCAGCCACTTGAGGAGTGCACTGAGGAGTTTTTTACAGTAAGCATAGTGTCACGATTTGGTATTCTGGACTCTTGAATCTGCCCAACAGATGTTACCCCTAGCAGGGAGCGTAGTCTAACGGGCGAATGGTCTTCACCAGCGGTCACCGCAAGGTGACTTGGATTTAGCGGCGTTCACCCGCAGGTCGCGGTCCCTACCAGGGGTGTTGGGCAGGGTCCCAGGGGAGTGATAATGACTGGTGTAATGTAGGCACATTGGTGATGTTGTAAGTTCTACACCCAGACAGCGGATAGAAAACAGATGCAGAATTAAAAGTACAATCAGCAATTTTATGATGACTGGATGATCAACAGAATAGTCTTTAGGATATTGACACAAGGAATGTAGGAACAAGGTGAGCAGTACCACTGGCAATGTAATATGAATGAATACAATAGTGGTATAATCGGTGTATTCAAGTATAGCAATAGCATGAACAGTCCAGCAACAGAGTAGAGATGGTAATGCAGCAGATATATGAGACCACAATAAGGCAGAACAATATAGAAGGTACAGGTAACAGTCCAGCCAGCAATTTAATCACAGTAGATGCAGCCAGAGTGGGATACCCTGTTATGCCATTATATGCATAGGCGAAATAGGAACAGTTGAGCCAGCAGGAGTAGATATGAACAAGCAGCTAGATGATACGACCTGTAATGCCACTGAGCCACAGAGACAAATGCGGAGTAGATGAACCAGGCAGCACGACAAATAGGATTTGGTGCGGTTTGAACGGAGACGCCTGGGAACTGTAGTTCCGCGGAGATAGATGGAGCTTGAGTGGTGCAGTGCGTGGAGCGGTAACACAATGGGGTCAGATGTAACTTGAGCAGCACGGCCCGTGTAGTAGCAACACAATGAAGACAAGTGTAGCTTAAGCGATCCACCCCGTGGAACAGCAATACAGCAGAGGCAGGTGCAGCTCGAGTAGTGTAGCCCGTGGAACAGCAACACAGCGGAGACAGGTGCAGCTTGAGCAGTATAGCCCGTGGAACAGCAACACAGCGGAGACAGGTGCAGCTTGAGAAGTATAACCCATGGAACAGCAACACAACAGAGACAGGTGCAGCTTGAGCAGTATAGCCCGTGGAACAGCAACACACAGCAGAGGCACTGACGATCCAGGTGCAGGCTCACAGAATAGGTAGGAACCTAATCAGACAGGTAACTTGATCAACAGGCCCAGAGGAAAGGGAGGAAGTGCCTTTTCAAGTTTAGAGCCAGAACCAGGAACCAATAGGAATCTTGCCAGAAACACACAGGTACACAGGTACTCAGTCTGGGCATGTGCAGATCAACACTAAGGGTTTGAGGTCCGTTTAATGAGACACAGGTGAGTGTCTTAGTCTTCGGTTATGGAAGCCAAATGAGCGCCGTGTGACACATAGCTACTTTTTCTATTTGAGAACAACTATTTGAACAACTCATTATACAAAAAGGGTGAACGTGCAGGGTGCTTCCATAACTCTAGAGGATCAGCCCTAGAGCCAGTTCTTACAACGTCCTGAAGAAAGTGAATGCACCAGGCTATAATCACAGACCGCAAGGTAGACAGAGGCTAAAAGTGGCTTCATAAACTCCAGTGTAAGTAGCTACTACGCATATTACATGTATATGCTCAGTTTGTTACACACATTTCTCTATATTACATGTGGATGTTTTGATGTACGATCGAAGATATACAAGAGATGATATATAAATAGTTTTTCAAAGTCTGGCACATCTCAGAAAAAGTTACATAGACTACCCAGCACATGATCTTTCATGCGATTCCACAGATGAGACACTCAAGAGTTGTGTTAATTAGAGACGGTTTGTTTATATAACAAGAAACTATTATTTTATTCCTTATTGTTTATTTTCCAATCAAGATATTATCTACTGTTCATTCAACATTTAGAATGATCCTTACTGTGCGCTGAGTTTCTGTAGTATATAGGTTCGTACAGTAGTTGGTTGATTGGTGACTCCCTGCATGTGCCATCAGTACTGGAGGATATCGGTAATACCTGAGAGAGGTGTTACATCACTTCTAGCCTGAGGATGAGCCCAGCTGGGGTCTGTTAAGAATGCTAATAGGGAAGGCCAGCAGTCCATGCACCAGTGTTGGAGGCAGGCCAGTGATGCCTAAGACTGCTGCTACTGACAGGTTCAGTGTACAACATGTATAGCTATGTGCATTCTTCTTTAAGTAGAATTTTCTCAAGATCACCTTTGTGCATTCCTATATGTACTTTCCACAAGTCAAATCCAGCGAGGAATTTGTGATAACCTTGAAGGGTTTAAACTAATTTTAGACAATATTTCTGTGGTATCATTTAGGGACCTATTATTCAACAGGCACCTTTTTCCTGTGATAAGGATGATTTTTTAGTGTTGTTTATCTGTGTAAAATAATCCTTTATTGACACAATTTATCAGAAAAATACCGCCAAGACAACTGTGCCACTATCCTGAGATAACCATGCACAATGCTTATGAAATGAATTAAGATATGGGGAAGCTATTGCCACCTTTCATGTTAACCATTTGATGTACAGGTTGTTATTGCAAGTAATGGGGCTTTTCGTTCTCAAATAATCTGGTCCGTTAGTTCCTTGTTCAGACTAACTTTAGTCTTTTTACCCAAGCTAATAAAAGTTGACTTGTTGCTATTTATCTACCTGTAGAAAGCTGTATTGTTTTCTTAGACATCATCGGACAGATTGTAAGTACTCTTGAGCACAGCCCTCTTTAAGTGTATAATGATTTGTTTTATATCCCTTGCACTGTACATTACTGTGGAATGTGTTGGCAATATATAAATAATATTACTATAATGCATACGTATAAGAGACTTTTTTTCAGGCTTTTATATAATGTGCATTGCAGAAATATAAGAAACTTAATGCCTGTTCCGTGCAGTGGTTTATACAGCTTTAGAAGCTCTTCAGTTCATCATCATCCATTAATGCACAAGGTCAGTTCATCACATTATTTCCCTGCTGCTCCTTGATAATATAAAAAGATTCTGAATGGACAGCTCAATCCCTCTTCCATTTTATATTTGATTGTTATGCTATTGCCTGGTTGCCCTGGATAGACCTCTGGGAGCATTTCCTGCACTTTATGACCCTTAAAGGCTGGTCTACACATTCCCACATATATTCAAGCTATGTTGTGATACTGCAAACAAATATTTTTCTTTATACATTACTATTAAGAAACCTGTTTCACTATTTTTAGTAACAGAGTCACTTTAACCAGAATAGTTAATTATTCTGCTTAATATATTTCTTTTATGGCCATATACTCCAGCCGTTAGGCTTAGAAATGCTAGCTTTGCAACCCACCTTTATAATATTCAGCAAATATGGTCTGCAATTAGTGACTCTCTCAAATAAAGATCGACTAGTTTTAAGGTAATTGCATTCACCAACCTTGCTGGATTTGTATAATCTATTTTATTCTTTTTTAAGTTACAAAAAATACTGCTTAGAATAAGTATTGCTTTCCTCCAATACCTAAGCACGATAACACCTGCAAGTATATTAACAAGCATTTGCACCTCTAAGACTCATAGCTTTGGGAATGTGTTATCTTGTAGTTTTAAAAGAATTAATTACATGAATGCAGTGTAATTTTACATTTTGTTTAAGGCATTTTTTAATTAACACTGAATATTAGTATTTTATATATAAAAAAAGAATTACTGACAAAATCCTTCTTGATGGTGAATATACAGTATTTATACAATTCTGAATGGGACAATACAGTCAGACTACACTTATATTACAATAGTTATTTTTGACCAGGGCTTCAATGTTACAAACCTATTTTTATGGTTGAACTGTCTTAGGCAGTCTGTTATTATATGCTTTGATTCTTGTGCTCCCTGATACCTTATTAGACACAACTTGTGGTGTTGATTCCGGCACACGTCTATGACGTCCATTTGGCCTCTAAACTGCTGTAGTATATAACTTATCTCTGAGCAACAGAACAGGTTTTGTACTTACAGTTGTCAGATCTTCTAAATTATCTGAATAAACTACTTTGTACTGATTCAACTTGTTTTGGCTACGTTTGTTTATTTGCTTGTGACCCTGACCTTTGACTCATTCGTTTTATGAGTCTGTGCTGCTTTCCTTGATCCTTGTATTGCAACATCAAGCTGCTTGGAGATGGTCTTATAGGGCCTGATTCGTTAAGAAAGTTAAGCAAAAAATTAAGAAAGTTTACTTACTCAAGTTTTCTGGACAAAACCATGTTACAATGCAAGGGGTGCAAGTTAGTTTATTATTTCATACATAAGGAAAATACTGTCTGTTTTTTCATGTATCACACAAATACTTGATAGCTCATTTGTGCACTGAAATTTAAAGTTGATCTAGGACATGCCATACCCCAATTATAAATCTGCCATCACATTTTAAATTTACCTCTCCCTCAAATGCAACATGGTTTTGCCTTACTTGCTTACTTTTGCTTAACTTTCTTTAATGAATCAGGCCTTTATCTCTTAACATGCTTGTCTATAATTTTCTTTCTGATCTCCTCAAGCAACTCTTTCCTTTCTCTGGTCCATGTTCAGTGCGGTACACACAATGATACCAAATTGCAGAGGGACTACTTTTAGTCATTTAAAAAGGCTGAATGACTGATTAGAAAATTGAATACACGTGTGATGTTAATTCAAGAAGGCAATAAATTTGAAATATTACTATAATTAAATTATTTATAATCTTTTCTAAGAGGTACCAACAAATCTGTTTAGCCCATTTTAGAATATCTTTGAAAAATAAGCAATAATCTGTTTTCACTGTTTCTTTGCCTTATTCTATGATATACCAAAGGCATGCTGATGTACATGAGACAATAGTTTTTAATTTCATTATTTTTCAGGGGGAATGAAGCATTCTTTCAATGAACTAATATGTGTCCAAAAGACAGAGTGCTGTGAACAACCTGGCATTGTGTGCTAGCACTTCTATGCTGAAGGAATGGGGAAGATAAATAATGATGCTTTGTAGAGAGTGCCCCCGCCATCGCTATGCCCCTGGAAGGGCTGAAGATGTGCCTGGTGCCCGTGAAGAGGGCGAAGATGTCCGACTGTGCTGCGCCCTTGGAGGGGCTGAAGAGTCCCCTGGTGGCTGAGCCCTGCAAGCGGGTGAAGAAAGAAGGTTACTCACAGCAGTGGTGTGCTCGGGTGAGTAGCATGTAAAGTACTGTATACTGCATTTCTTTGGTCTGTGCGGCGAGTATTGTTTGTATTACAGTATTTTTGGGGTGTGCTACATAACTGTCCAGGGGCAAGACATCAGGCCCCCATTAAATGTAGGCTCTTGTTCCTGTGTTTTTCTGTGCTAACCAGTGCTGTGGGGGACAAGTGTAGTTACCAGCGTACACATAGTCAGGGAAGAACACACGTAGTTTTCCCGTCCCTTAGGTCCCTGGGGTCGCACTGGTTTCCAGAGGGGGTGACTGAGTGAGTCAGTGGCAGTACAGCACAGCTCAACGCAGTTCCAGGGGGCGTCCCGTGGTTCAGGTTGAGAGTTCTAGTCCTCAGTTCCGTGCAGGTTACCTGGCGGTTCCGGAGTGGGACACGTGTTCGATACCTGGGTACGGACAGTCGGGCGGTTCAGTTTAGATCGGCTGTTCCAGGCGGCAGTCTGTACGCAGGTTAGCGTGCTGTTCCAGTGAGCCTCAGTCGGGCCTCGTGCAGCCGGTCCTTAGGATCCGTGGGTGATCCCATAGCAAGAAGGCAGCTTCTTGGTACGACCTGGGTGAGGGGGTTAGGAACCGCCCTCCGGTTTAGTCCGTGAACACCGGCTGGTGTTCCCCGTAGTGGTAAGTGAGCAGTTCCGTTAGTGCACCACACCTAGGTAGACATAGTTGTTTGACGTAGTTGCGTTGCCGACCATTAGAATGTTGTTAGGGTCGGGTCGCTGTTGCAGTCAGTTTAGTTTTGCGGGTGCACACCTTTAGTCTCATCGTTAGCGTAGAGGGAGGCTGTGTGTTCTTGTCATTCGCAGGTGTCGGGAAGGTGCAGGAGAACAGGATCGTAAGTGGGAGTGTCCCGGTGGGTATCACGCTCGATTCCCCTTTCGGTTCGGCCCTCACCGGCAGGTGTGCCAGGTACTTGAGGCGAGACCAGTCCTGGTCTCAAGTGCCTGTAGTCCCCCGTGCCTTGGCAAGAGCAAAGTGAGGAGGCGGCAAGTGAGCTTGGACTGACCGTGTCCTCGTTCTTTGCCGTATTCTCGGACAGCCCTTACCTGGTAGGCACGGCCGTAATCTCTGTCTCTTTCTTAGAGAGACGTGGTTGGAGGTGACAAGGGTTGCGGCTGCGGATCTGCTGGGAACGGATCGCAGCTGGGATATCGGAGGCGGACTGGAGGTGACCATCGTTTATAAGGTAAGTTCTTTTGTGTTGCGTCTGTCCTGTTTCCCCGCAGGAGGCGCTACAGCTTCAGGCTCTTTTGCTGCTGAAAGCGATACACCTACCCAGTGGGCTGTCACGGTCATGTAGTCTTTTGTTTGACCAGTACCACTTTGCTACATATGCGTAGTTAAGTGGATAGTTGGTTTGCATTTGAAAATTGGATGCTGGACTACGTACTAATAATGAGGAAATGGATGATAAAGGTGTTGATGGTGAAGATTGCATGAGGTGTCTATCCATTCTACTGCTAGCGTATGCTTGTTATGAAACATGATTTTCCACCTTTTGATAAACTACTTGAATTAACTCACTACAAATAACATAACAGGGAGGAGGTGCCTAGATAATCAACGTCCCTATCTCTACTTGTTGTTACCTCACAAAAGCTACAGATGCCTTGACTAATGTTGTCTGGGTTGGAATAAAATGATTTCCTCACGCAAAGGTAGATGTTTTGGTCTTTTGCCCTGGCATGAGAATGCGCTTATCATAGGCATCAGGATGTACCAATGGTGGCTGACTTACTTGGACACATTCATCATACTCATTATCTTATGAAGTACAACACATTCCAACATTTTCAGATCCACTTTAATCCCCTCATCCTGTTGCACATTAGCAAGTTCCAAAGTAGCACCCTTAATTTCTATGTCTAAATCATCATCATTAGTAGTCATCCTCACATTTCCAAATAGTTGTGAAATTTTGGAAGGCTTTAAAAAGTGTTTCAATCTGATTGCAATTGTGCGGATGGACAGTATCAGTGACATTTGAACGATTTAGTGGAGAAAAAACAGGGTGCTTGTGACTGGGAGCAGCACGCACCACCCCCTGAAATAGACTCTAATCAGCATTCTGTGAACACTCAATTTGTTCTTCAGTCTATGTGTTCTTTGGAAGTGACAGATCTACCTTCAGAGTGAGAAGGTGGTGCTTGGGAAGTTATAGACGATGAATGACCATGTAGGGCACTCACTTTTGCAATGGGCATTCTAGTATGTATAAGGTCTGTAGAAGGTCCATTACTAGCAAATTGTGGTTATAATCTGAGGAATGTCTCAGGAATGCCCCAACAGAGTGGCTCACCTAGCTAAGACTCTCCCCAGGATTCCTCAGTGCCGATAATAGAGCGAACATTTTGTGTACATTGCTACTAAGTTAATTTCCACATGTTTCATGCTTTGCACACAAAATTTGGTTGTAGTACAGCTGTAAACAGGTTAGCTAGAAGTCCCAAAAGCAGATGTAGCAAACAATGTCCACACTGGTACCAGATAGTATAAAAATCGGAATAAGAAGTCCAGAAATAAAATCTGTATTGTATCCCAGATACTTGCGGTATACTGCCCAGATAATGTCCTCCTCAGTCTGATTAGTTGTATTCTGAAGATGGTACAAGGGAGACTAGAAAAGTATGTTGGGTATACCTTCTGATGTTATTGAAGGTGTCAGTGGTGTTAATGTGGATGTTAAGCCACAATGCTTTTGAACTTAAACAGATTGCTGTTTATTGAACATGATTAACAGTACATATATGCAGGTACTCACAGTTGTTTTATAGTACAGCAGTAAACAGGTTCATGCAGTCTTGTATACAGTACACATTTGTATATGTAGTAGGTATACTCTTATGCAGATAGGCAGGTTGTTTGATACACTGCACATCCATGCAGGATATATACTGTCTGCAGACTCTCCTACTTATATAGATATAATGGGGAGCCTTCGGTTACTTGTTAAGTGCTTTTTGGAATTGTATAGTACACTTTATGCACAGCAGCTATTGCTACGTCCTCTCCGTGTGTGTCCGAGTAGAAGTCTCGGCATGAAGCTGAACTTCCGATTCTTCCGATTGGGTCTTGCACAGTAGTGTTAACAGGACATTGGAGTCCTACCCCACTTTCTCCTAGACCATTGAGGAAATGGTAACTATGGAGACAGGGTACGGAGTGAAAGTGTTCCTATATACTAACACCCCCCCCACCCCCTCTCGCTTAGTAATGTCTCCTGTCACAAACAAAAACAATTTTACTTTATCAAAAATCACATTTTTCAATAAAATCTTTTTTCCCAGTAACAAGAAATCAAGGCTTAAGTAAAACAAAATAAGCATATGGTGAAACATATCAACATTCCTTAAATATATTCCAGTCCACATTTTCTCAGTGTACACTATTATGTTTTTCTTGATTACCACTTGAATTGATCAGGAATGTGAGTTTTGAATGTGAATGTGAGGAATGTTTTCTGATGTTTGTATTACAAGAATATTAAGGCTTGAATATCACTTGTAATAGATGAATAAGGTTGCACTTTAGTACTTGTGTGCACTATTTTGCTTTTTATTCTTTCGTTCACTATTTGTGATGGTCACCGACCCCAGCACTAAGATACTGAGCTAAACATTTTTTGAATTTTTTACATGGTAATATTAATTTATAATCTAATTACCTTGCTACAACAAGACACACTACATATATTTTCTGCACTGCAATCCTATCCATACCAAGCCTACCACAGAAGCAAGTTGGGGACTTCACCTTTTCCTGGCTGTGACTCATGTAATTTATAATTTACCTCTGGTCCATTGTTGGTGGTAATTTTTTGTTTCCAATTTGACATATGATCATGATACACTGTTGAATATATAACAAATCTGCAGCGGCAAAAGGCAACAGGGCTTATTGAAGACTCTACAAAATGTTTAATCAAAAGCACTAACTTTGTGTAAAAACACTATAGAAATATTATATGTCACTTTTACATTGTAGAGAGGTGGCTAAGTGGTTAGCACTTCTGCCTTACAACACTGGAGTCATGGGTTCAATTCCCAACCATGGCCTTATCTGTGAGGAGTTTGTATGTACTCCCCATGTTTTCATGGGTTTCCTCTGGATGCTCCGGTTTCCTCCCACACGCCAAAGACCCACGGGTCGGTTAATTGGCTGCTAGCAAATTGACCCTAATCTGTGTTTCTGTGTGTGTGTGTGTGTGTGTGTGTGTGTATTAGGGAATTTAGACTGTAAGCCCCAATGGGACAGGGACTGATGTGAATGAGTTCTCTGTACAGTGCTGCAGAATTGGTTGTGCTATATAAATAAATGGTGATGATGATGATGAGGTAGCAAGGGAATATCCAAAGTACAGACTGGTTATATTGGTACAGGGAAAGAACAGGGGCGCACCCAGGGGGGTTTTCTTAGTCCCCAGAAACCCCTGCCCTACCTGGGTGCCGTATGCTTACAGGGGCTGGGCCCCTCTCCCGGGACCAGCCACTACTGATTGTAGCTTGGGATCATCTCGTCTCCCAGTCAGTCCCCTGCTGTGTGAGCACAGCTCTCTGCCGGCAGCTTGGCTCCGCCCCTTCCTCCCACACGGCCAGCATGGGTGTAATGCAGGAGGCAGCAGAAGAAGGTGGTAAGAATGTGTGTGTGTGACTGTATATGTGTGTGTGTGTCTGTGTATATGTGAGTCTGCTTGTCTATGTATATGACAGTTTACATGTCTGTGTGTTTGACCCGGTGTGTGTTTGTAGCCACGCCCCTACACATATTGGAAACGCCCACTTGTATAGTGGCGTGGAAACCCCCCTCCTCGAATCCTGCGTTTGCCCCTGAAGAAGATGCAGGAATAGAAACTGCTATAGTTGTAGAAAGTGACACCTCAAGTGAGTACTTGCAGGAAAGGAGACCTGCAGAAAATGTAGTCTTACTTAACTTTCTACTTCTCCATTCGTTCAGACAGAGTTAGAATAGCGGTACGCAATAGAAGCTCAGAATGGTCAATCCCTGAACAAACTAACAAGTACTAGCACTGGACCTACTTTGCTGCTAGCAGTTAGACCTGGCTTACATGGAGTTTTGAGTCTGAGGGCTAGATTTACTAAGCTGCGGGTTTGAAAAAGTGGGGATGTTGCCTATAGCAACCAATCAGATTCTAGCTTTCATTTATTTAGTACCTTCTACAAAATGACAACTAGAATCTGATTGGTTGCTATAGGCAACATCCCCACTTTTTCAAACCCGCAGCTTAGTAAATCTAGCCCTGAGTGTCCAGTTTTCACCAGGCACCCATAATAAGAAATAATGGAGTGGAAACCTCATCCTTGCCCTACTAGGATGCAACAGAGAAGAAATAGACCATGTCGCTATGGGAGCAAGATACAAGCATAGATGAAAGCAAAAAAGGCAGCCCAAGATCAAAGTCAATATTTGAGGGTAGTGCCACCAGTAGAAGAAATGTTTATAAAACAAGCAAAGTTTTTAGCAGGGGGTCAGAACAGAACACTTAGGAAGCATATGTTAATACAACTATACCAGGCACAGAAAGGTACTGAGCAGTCTTTGGAATCCAGTGCTCTCTGAATGATATGCAGCCCTATCTGGAGAAGAAAATTAGGTAGAGGTGTTGGCTCATGCCTATGAAGAAGAGTAGTACTGTAGTTTATGCCTTTGGAGGTAATGCCAGCACATGTGACACAGTTTGTTGTCTTTGTGAGTGTTGCAGTATAAAATATAAAACTTGCAGTATACATAAAGATCTCGGTATAGACAAATACCCAATTGGAGAATTTGATCACCATTTTAAAGAAAGAAATATAAAGTCATATGTGTTAACATTCCATAAGTACTACATACTATGTATAGTAGCTAGCAGCCACAGATATGCCTCTATGAGGCAGATTTGTTGGAGCTGCTTCCCCCCTGGTGCAAGATGCGTGCTGCTGATCATCAGCATGGATTTTGTAATTGGCAATTGGCAAAGAAATAAATATATTTTTTTACAAAGGTCAGCTTAAAAAAAAATGAAATAAAAATAAAAAGCAAAACTAGCAATAATGCTGACAGCTTAGGCTGATACTGGAAAGGGGAGTGAAATTTTATGCTATGGTTGACACCAGAGCACCACTATCTGGAAGGGGGAGGGCTGGCAAATTTTATCCCATGGGGCAAGACTGAACTCAGCAGCCTATTTAATGGAACAAAAAATGGAGGGGGTGCAGTGACCTAGCCCAAGATAGCACACTATGGGACCTGCTCAGGAGGCAGATGCCCCCCCTGCCCCCAACCAAACCAGCCCCTGACCACTACTGACAACATGTTCGAACCGTCATAGAAATAATGGCCAGTTTAATTCTGTTCAGTTCCACAATAATAACACAGCAATGTTCCAAAATACTCTGCAAATCTACCTTAATTTGACAGTGTGTAAAGCATTGAGTGGTAGTTTGAAGTTATGCCATAAATGCCAAAATAAATAGCAGTGCTATTTTCAGAATTATATTTACATTGTAATTATGCACAATTTTGTGAACAATAGTGCATTTCAAGTCATCAGGTTTTGAAAATGTTGGTTTGTAACTTTGTAAGATTATTAAAACCTTAATTTACCAACATAATTAATTTGTTGGAGAAACATGCAGATTTGGTTACCAAACATCAGTCTCGACAAGACAAAGCAATTGAATTTAAAAGTCGAGATTCTGAGAAATTAAGAGACAGAATTTTGCATATTGGCCATCCAAACAGCAGTCAGTTGGCAGCACTAGTAACATGCTAAAAACAGGTAGGCATTGCAATGAGTTGCAAAAATCACCCCCAAAAGTGGAGGAGCGAAAATCATGTAAGATGGCATTGTCCTTGGGGCCACCCACCTATATGTTGAAAACGACATGCACAAAGGTTAACAAACACTATCGACAGCAGCTGCCCCTTTTGGCTTAATTGCTTAACTTGTTTGGGCCCCCACAAAATTCAACATTTTGGTTGTTGGTTGTTAAACTGTATATTAGATAGAGATGTTAGCAAATGAATCCTGGGCATTTGGATAACAGTGGTCATCTTCCTCAATGGTAACCAATCATCACCCTCATTGAAGATGTCTACATCGATTATATTTTCTTTGAATATAGAAGATACACCAAGTAGGTACCCATTAGGCAGGATGTGAGACACATTGGAGAGGGTCAGCAGCAATACATTGGAGAGGGTCAGCACTGCAGCAATACATTGGAGAGGGTCAGCAGCAGTACATTTGAGAGGGTCAGCACTGGCATTATCAGAGCTCATTAGATAGACAGCGTCTCCATCAGTAGATGATATGACATTAAGGGCACTATATAAAGTGGTGCAAGATGGCATTGTACTTGGGACCACCCACCCTGTTGTGATACATACATGTATTCGACAGCTACAGGATTGACATAATATGATTGGTGGGCAGCAGAATAGTGGGTTTATAAAGTTCACAATATAATGACATTGACATTATTATTAGGACAACAACTGAAATTTAGAAAGTATTTCTTAGGTTGACAATTCAAATGTAGACAAATGTAAATGTCTAACCCTATCCCTAGACATGTCTCCAACCCTGTCCCTATCCCTAGACTTGTCCCTAGACCTGTCCTTAACCATATCCCTAGACCTATCACTAGAATAGTACTGTCAACATTGGAATAGTCTACCTACTCATACTGTCCACTATGTGATTGGTGACTGAATAATACTGTTGGGCCCTGAATTGTCGACTGTTACACAAACTGAAAGACCAAGGCCAAAATGTAAAATAGTGCAAGATGGAATTGTCCATGGGCCCACGCACCCACCCATTAAAAGGACATGCACATAGTTTAACAAAACAAGCATTTCAGCAACAGTGGCTATCACTTTTGTGGCGATTTGTTTGGGCCCCCACAAAAGAGAAAATTTTGGTTGTTGGTCGATGAAATGGACAGAATAGCCGTTTAATTATTTATTTATTTTATACAAATTACTAATGGCTAACAGTAGTCATCTTCCTCTATGTTGATGACAATGTCATCACCCTCATCAACATCCTCATCACTGTCTTGATCATCAGAGCCGTAACTAGAAATTTTAGTGCCCTGGACGAGAAAGAGCACTTATCTTGGTAGGTGTAGGTGGTCTCTCCCAGTCGTGACGAAAGCTCGACATTGCACCCTGGGAGGTCACACTGCCCTAGTTACAAACCCAATGAGGAGAATTCAATTGGCCACGTTACTGTAAAATGTAACGCGGCCTGCACACTATTGCTGTTATTATGGGAATAGTGTGCTCAAATATGTAGTACTGTAGTTGTAGGTTTGTAAATATAGTTGTAGTTGTGCCTATTTGTTAGTTTAGTAATGTTACACTTTCATTAATTTAACTTATTTAATTACATTTACAAATTAAAAAAGCTTACTGTTTGAATGTAAAGTTGTGCTTTGCGGTGATTGCAAAGGTTGGTTCGCTGACAACGGTTGTGTCTCTTGCAAGGACTGCATATCTGCTGCAGGCTGTGCTGATGCCAAAGGTTGCGAATTTTAAAATTCATCTGCGGACAGATTAATTGTGTCTTCTGCACTGTAGGGCGACTCCAAATCATATTCCACTACTGGTTCGTCGCTAGTCACCATTGCGGGCTGGCTAGACTGACTGCTGTCTGGTGGAGGAGTAGGAGCATCCCGGGAACTAGATGAATGGGGTTTGAAAGTGGTGAATTTTCAAACACCATGTTGCATTGTTCGTAAAAAGGCCATTCCATTCTCGCAGCACTGCTTTCCGACAGTTGTTACCATGGACTTTTGCATATTGTTTACGCAGGGATTTTAATTTGTTCACAACCTGTTGCTGGCTGCGCTTTATTCCACGTTGTGTTATGATTTTTGCAATGTTTGAATAAACAGTTGCATCCTTTACAGTCCCTGTTATTTGTCTTTTTATCTCTTCCTCCCCGGTGATATTTAGCAACGCTCTGACCTCTTCTTCCATCCAATGTGACATTGTCTCTGCTTCTTCTCTCAGCTTCTCTCTGCTTCTCAATGCTTCTCCTTCTCCTTCTTGACTCTTCTGCATCAGCATAATGATGATGTCATCCTCAAGCATCCCAGACACCCAATCAGCTGCTTTATGTGAGACACGGGTTTTTCAACCCGAGTCTCACCGTTCATACTGCAGGCTAACCAAGGCCGACACATGAATTACCCCACCAAAAGTCCCGGGTCTAAATCCCGGGTTTTCAGACTCTGGATTTTTCACTAACACCATTCATACTGCGTCTAAACCTGGGTCATCTGGGCTTGCCCCGGCAAAAACCCAGATTTTTCATGCAGTATGAATGGGGTATAAATCACAATTACCCTGACGATGAGTTTTAATGTACTTGTTTAAATATTTGATTCTTTCTAATATTTAAAAATTTATTATATTCAACCACTTACTTTTAATCAATGTAACACGATAATAAGGTAAACCAGTTTGAACAACGTTTAACTGAACTTAATTAGCACAAGTCATGTGTTCTGAATGTAAATGTCCAGTGCCCCCTTACATGGTAATGTAAGGTGGCATGTGAACTTTCTGCTCCACGGGAGGTTTCTGTGCTCCATGTGCTTGCCTTAGGACTCGTGCGTTATGGTTTGACAGGTGTACCGCCCCAGTCAAACTCCCGACCTGCAACTGTCCTCAGAGCTGGTACCTGAATGATCAATCATCCTTTCTCCCTCTTAAGTATCCACCCCAGTTTGTTTATATAAAAACAAGTCTGGACTCAAGAAATATCATAATACCATTTTGGATCTTGTTTTTTAGCCTATATGTATGGACTGGATTCAGTATGACAGACATTTAGATAACCCTTTTTCAATATCTGAGTGTTGCTTTTCTATCAAAGGAGATATCTTCTAGTAGCTCTGCTTTTATCTCATGAAAGAATGAGAGTCTTAAAGATGTCCATTTACATAGTGTTGCTTTCGCTCCAATTGTTAAATATATCCTTGATTTACTCTATGCACTGACATTTCCACTCAATTAATTTTTTATTGTCTAGGCCTGGTTGAAAGGCTGAGTCGCTCAATATCTTAGTATATTTGGTAACATTTGATTTAATTTGCATTTTTTGTTTCCCTGAATAGGATATTTTGTGTAAATGTTTTAGGATGGAGGGATTAAGTTAAATGAAGTTAGGGCTGGGCTCTCCCTGCACATGCGCTGTGAAGCCCTTAATGGCGTATATGCCGATCCCCTATTCCCCTGCGCTTGTTCCTTAGAGCAGGGTAGTGGAACAAAGGGGCACATCACAGACACCAAACCAATGTCTGTTTTTGGCATAGGCAGGCTGGCGGTGCTTACTGTGTTCTGCTGGCTCTTGGTGTAGTATAGCTGCTGCAGGTGTGGGGAACAACTTGCATTTCTAGTTATTGGCTAATAAAAAGAGTTTTGTTATAGCAAACAACCAGACAAATATCTTAACAGAGATTCTATATAAATTATATTTTACTGTAGGCTTAACTGCACCATGTCCATTTTTACTAGAGATGGGCGGGTCCGGTTCTCCGAGAACCGAACCCACCCGAACTTTGGGTATCCGAGTACCGAGCTGAGCAGCTCGGTACTCTCCCGCCCATTCCGAATCCAAATCGAGGCCGAACGTCATTGTGACGTCGTCGGATCTCGGGACTCGGTTCTCGCGATACTTCAACTTTATAAATACACGCCTCCACAGCAATCCATCGCCATTTGACAGAGGGAGAGAGCAGGGTGTAGTCATAGGCTAATTAGAGCAGGGACAGAGAATACCATATTGTTCTTGCAATTGCTCTAACCAAAATCGCTAGTGCAGAGAGGAGGATAGAGGTTTATTATTTTTTCTTCATATTTGGCACTCCCCAGCGCTTTTGGGGTGTCCCCCATAATTGTGCATTAATATTTCTGGCTGTCAAAAGTCATATCTGTCAGCATTATCTACTAAATAATTTGTAGCACACCTCAGTGTTTTTGGGGTGTCCTCCCTAATTGTGCATTAATATTTCTGGCTGTCAAAAGTCATATCTGTCAGCAGTATCTACTCAATAATTTTTAGCACTCCTCAGTGTTTTTGGGGTGTCCTCCCTAATTGTGCATTAATATTTCTGGCTGTCAAAAGTCATATCTGTCAGCAGTATCTACTCAATAATTTGTAGCACTCCTCAGTGTTTTTGGGGTGTCCTCCCTAATTGTGCATTAATATTTCTGGCTGTCAAAAGTCATATCTGTCAGCAGTATCTACTCAATAATTTTTAGCACTCCTCAGTGTTTTTGGGGTGTCCTCCCTAATTGTGCATTAATATTTCTGGCTGTCAAAAGTCATATCTGTCAGCAGTATCTACTCAATAATTTGTAGCACTCCTCAGTGTTTTTGGGGTGTCCTCCCTAATTGTGCATTAATATTTCTGGCTGTCAAAAGTCATATCTGTCAGCAGTATCTACTCAATAATTTGTAGCACTCCTCAGTGTTTTTGGGGTGTCCTCCCTAATTGTGCATTAATATTTCTGGCTGTCAAAAGTCATATCTGTCAGCAGTATCTACTCAATAATTTGTAGCACTCCTCAGTGTTTTTGGGGTGTCCTCCCTAATTGTGCATTAATATTTCTGGCTGTCAAAAGTCATATCTGTCAGCAGTATCTACTCAATAATTTGTAGCACTCCTCAGTGTTTTTGGGGTGTCCTCCCTAATTGTGCATTAATATTTCTGGCTGTCAAAAGTCATATCTGTCAGCAGTATCTACTCAATAATTTGTAGCACTCCTCAGTGTTTTTGGGGTGTCCTCCCTAATTGTGCATTAATATTTCTGGCTGTCAAAAGTCATATCTGTCAGCAGTATCTACTCAATAATTTGTAGCACTCCTCAGTGTTTTTGGGGTGTCCTCCCTAATTGTGCATTAATATTTCTGGCTGTCAAAAGTCATATCTGTCAGCAGTATCTACTCAATAATTTGTAGCACTCCTCAGTGTTTTTGGGGTGTCCTCCCTAATTGTGCATTAATATTTCTGGCTGTCAAAAGTCATATCTGTCAGCAGTATCTACTCAATAATTTGTAGCACTCCTCAGTGTTTTTGGGGTGTCCTCCCTAATTGTGCATTAATATTTCTGGCTGTCAAAAGTCATATCTGTCAGCAGTATCTACTCAATAATTTGTAGCACTCCTCAGTGTTTTTGGGGTGTCCTCCCTAATTGTGCATTAATATTTCTGGCTGTCAAAAGTCATATCTGTCAGCAGTATCTACTCAATAATTTGTAGCACTCCTCAGTGTTTTTGGGGTGTCCTCCCTAATTGTGCATTAATATTTCTGGCTGTCAAAAGTCATATCTGTCAGCAGTATCTACTCAATAATTTGTAGCACTCCTCAGTGTTTTTGGGGTGTCCTCCCTAATTGTGCATTAATATTTCTGGCTGTCAAAAGTCATATCTGTCAGCAGTATCTACTCAATAATTTTTAGCACTCCTCAGTGGTTTGCGCTCAGAATGGATTCAAAGCAGTCCACATATGATCTAAATGAGCAACCAGGTTCTGTCACCAGTCCTGATGTTAGTGTTCCCAGTACGTCATCTGGCCAAGGCGATGTCAAACAACAGAGTGTTTTCAAATTAGTGCAAAAAACAAAAACCAAAAAAAAATTTACTGTATTGAAGCGAAAAAGAAGTGTAACTGAGCAAAAGTTAAGTGACGATAAAAAAAAAATTGCAAGCATGCCATTCTACACACGCAGTGGCAAAGAGAGAATGAGGCCTTCACCTTTGGCTATTAGTGGCAGATCCCAAAAAGTTACCCAGGCTACAATTGGTGCACAACTACTGTTACGCGTCAAAGCTGAGCTGCAAGATACCAGTGAGGCATTACAGGAGAATATTTGCTCTGATTCACAAATGACAACAATCCCTGTGGAGAGTCCATCCAACAGTGGGATGTCTAATCGTGAGCATTCTGCTGATGTGTGCCTTAATAGCCCGAGTGTAGCCGGTGATACCCAAATTGAGGATGCCACTTTGGAATTAGAAGAGGATGAGGGGGAGATTTGTGTAGGCGACGAGGGCGCTAATGAGGATGTTGATGAGGATGAGGTTGTTTGTGTAAGTCCTGCACCAGTGGCAGCAGTTCTGGCACGTGACAAGAAAAAGGCCATTGTCATGCCTGGGCATAAAACAAAAAAATCCACTTCTTATGTGTGGAATTATTTCTACCCAAATCCAGACAACAATTGTATAGCCATTTGTAGTGTATGTGAAGCCACAGTCAGTCGAGGGAGGGACCTTAACCATCTTGGAACCTCGTCTATGTTACGCCATTTAACGAGAGTTCATGGCAAAGTGTTGGGAAAAGCTGAAAGTTCTTCCCAAAAGAATACAAGCACTCCCTCATCAGCTAAGACCCTCCGCTCACCGACATACCGACGGCTACAAAATACACCCACCACACCATCCTCATCAATATCCTCAGTAGCGCTCGGAGTTAGCCCGGCATCCCACTTAAGGCTGGATGACTCCGGCACTATTATTGATTCCTCTGAAGAAAGCGTTAGTCCTGCTGCTGCTGTTGCTGCTGCTGGGGGTGAATCGTCATCCCAGAGGCAGGTGAATAAAATGAGCAGTCCTACATTTCAGCAATTAACTGTGAAACAATCATTTGCGAGGGGAAGCAAATATGACAGCAGTCACCCAGTCGCCAAGCGAATCACAGACGCCATGGCTGCAATGTTAGTGTTAGATCTGCGTCCAATCTCCACAATAAACGCAGCTGGTTTTTCACAGTTAATTGAGGTTTTGTGTCCGCGTTACAGAATTCCATCGCGACACCATTTCTCCCGTAAAGCTATTCCACAACTATACCAAAAAGTGTGTAAAAATGTAGAGATTGCGCTGAAAAATGCCATTCTGCCCACTGTTCACTTAACCACAGATATGTGGACAAGTGGAAGTGGCCAAACCAAAGACTATATGACTGTGACAGCCCACTGGGTTGGTCATTCACCTTCACCAGCAGGAACAGCAGCAGCATGTACACCACTACGTAACATTTGTCACAGGCAGGCCACTCTTTGTATCACCGGCTTCACTAACAGGCATACGGCTGACAATTTGTTACGCAAACTGAGAGATGTGATTGATGCATGGCTTATACCACTCGGACTCTCCCCAGGGTATGTCATTTCAGATAACGCCAACAATATAGTGCGAGCATTACAGCTGGGTGATTTCCAACATATTCCCTGTTTTGCTCACACCATCAACTTGGTGGTGCAGAGCTTCCTACGAAATAACCGTGAGGTGCAGGAGATGCTTTCGGTGGCCCGTAAAATTTCAGGCCATTTCAGGCATTCAGCCACAGCATGTAGGAGATTACAGCAGCTCCAAGAGCAGTTTAACTTGCCCTGCCACCAACTTAAGCAAGAGGTGGTAACTCGGTGGAATTCCACCCTGTACATGCTTCAGAGGATGGAGGAACAGCGCAAAGCCATCCAAGCATATTGCACAAGTCATGACATTGGGAAAGGAGGGGGGATGTATTTCACTCTTGCACAGTGGGGAATCCTTTCAGTGCTGTGCAAGGTGCTGAAACCATTTGAAGTTGTGACATGTGAGGTCAGTGCAGACTCTGCTAGTTTGAGCCAAGTCATTCCTTTAATTAGACTATTGGAAAAGCAGCTTGAGAAAATGAAGGAGGAGCTGAAAGCAAGCAATTCAGCAAAGTATGTTGGCCTTGTCGATCAAGTACTTAATTCGCTTCACAATGATCCTCGAGTTATTAAGATCTTGAACTCGGATCAGTACGTTTTGGCCACTGTGCTTGATCCAAGGTTTAAAACCTACATTGAGTCTTTACTTGTAAATGAGCGAGATGTGAACTTTTGCAAGGAGCTATTGCTCAGCAAGTTGGCCGCTGAACTGGGCCTCGGCTTGACGACGTGTCCTCCTTCACTTTCTCAAGCTGTTGCTCGTAAAAAATTAAATTTCCAAAAAAGAAGCAGGGAAGACACAGGGGGCAGACGAGAACAATTTAACATCTGGGCTGGTTTGAAGGATTTTTCAAAAAAAAGTGTCACTTTGCCCATAAGTCCATCCAATATGAGTATAAACATGCAAAGGATGGTGGAGGATTACTTTCAAGAGGTAGTTGATATGGAAATGTCAGACAGTCCCTTTCCTTACTGGGAAGAAAAGCAAGCCATTTGGAAACCCATGTACAAACTTGCTTTGCAATACCTAAGCTGCCCACCCTCCAGTGTGTACTCTGAACGAGTGTTCAGCACAGCAGGGAACTTAGTCAGTGATCGCCGTAGAAGGTTACTTCCCAAAAATGTGGAGAAAATGATGTTTATAAAAATGAACTACATCTTCCACGAGGAAGGCCTTCACCATCCAAGACATCCAAGCACTGACTGTTCTCTAATGGCGGATTCAAGCGGCGATGAATTGATAGTCTGTGATGATGACGTACACACTGATGAGGGTGAGGATGAAGCTGAAGATGATGCCGATAACATCTTTTTAAAACTTTCTATGTAAGTGTAGGGTGCAATCTACCCCCAAAGAGGAAAGGGACTTGTGGCATTTCCATATCACATACCATCTTGAAAGGCTGCTGTTAGGGCAATTTATCCTTAAGGGTAGGGTGTCATAGACAGAGTGACCCTAAACTGGCTTTGTCCATTTTTCATAATATTGTACAGTCTATAATGGCTGAATTTTTTAGTATTTTATACAAGTGGAGGGGGGCCTAGAGAGACAGAAACCAAACTGGCTTTCTCCATGTCAATTAATATTGTACAGTCTATAATGGCTGAATTTTTTGGTATTTTATACAAGTGGAGGGGGGCCTAGAGAGACAGAGTGACCCCAAACTGTCTTTCTCCATGTCAATTAATATTGTACAGTCTATAATGGCTGAATTTTTTAGTATTTTATACAAGTGGAGGGGGGGCTAGAGAGACAGAAACCAAACTGGCTTTCTCCATGTCAATTAATATTGTACAGTCTATAATGGCTGAATTTTTTGGTATTTTATACAAGTGGAGGGGGGCCTAGAGAGACAGAGTGACCCCAAACTGTCTTTCTCCATGTCAATTAATATTGTACAGTCTATAATGGCTGAATTTTTTAGTATTTTATACAAGTGGAGGGGGGCCTAGAGAGACAGAAACCAAACTGGCTTTCTCCATGTCAATTAATATTGTACAGTCTATAATGGCTGAATTTTTTGCTATTTTATACAAGTGGAGGGGGGCCTTGAGAGACAGAAAGCAAACTGGCTTTTTCCATTTCTTTACATATTTAACTATAAGTGTAGGGTGTAATATACATTCAAAGACGATGGCTGCATTGCCAATATGCATAGATGGAGAGGAAGACAATCTGTTTTGTGTGTAGAATAGGCCTACCAACGAAGAATTAAACTGTTTTTTTGGATGATTTATTACCTCAACAATTAGATTACTTGTCTCTAAAACAGTTGGAGCACTAAATTGGGTTAATTTAGGCCCAAAAACATGGATTTTCCCAAAAAATAGCAAAACAAAACCAAACAAAACCAAAACCAAAACCAAAACACGCAATGGCGGTTTTGCAAAACCAAAACCAAAACCAAAACACGACGGTAATCCAGATCCAAAACCGAATCCAAAACCAAAACACGGGGGTCAGTGACCATCTCTAATTTTTACTCAATAACAAAAGAGGCAGAAATGGTGATATAACGTTATAGAATACGACACACAAAGAATGACTGCCCTAAAAACAAGTTAAGAAAACATTCCCATTTCTCTTTTTTATTGTGTATCCCCTATTCGCAACAAATTTGTGGGTACCGTTACAATATATCTATTAAGCAAAGGAGGAAGAAATTAAAGGCATAAAGTGCAACTCATCATCATCAACATTTATTTATATAGCGCCAGCAAATTCCGTAGCGCTTTACAATTGGGAACAAACATTAATAAGACAATACTGGGTAATGCATACAGACAGAGAGGTAAGAGAACCCTGCTCGCAAGCTTACAATCTATAGGACAAAACAACTACAGTATGAACAAATATATATAGAAAACAAACTTCTTAACAGCTGTAGTAAACTAAAGTCGATTGGAACGTGACTACATTAATCATCTATGAGATTGCCCTAAAACAGGAAGATAGTTTTAGACAGTAGTAGAGTAATAATTGGTCTTTATATACCGGTGTGATAAAAAGTTTGCCAACTTATTTACTAGCCAGAGATAGATTCAAATTCTACACCATGGCAGTGCAAATGGCTATACATTCGGCCTGAAAATAGGTTTTTGTTTCCATAGAATATTCATGCTATGAATCATACTCGGAGCCCAAATAAGTCAGCAGCAAAAAACATTATTTTTATTGCAATAATTACTTTTTGTTGTTTTGCTGTTCTTATTAATTGTTTGATAAGTTCAGTATTGCAAAAGCAACTACAGCAATGCTTCAATGTTTGCAGAAAAGGCCTAAAGCATTAAGTTTGTATAAAATTACATATAGTTTAATATATCTGTACAACACCTTTAAACAAGCTTTTCTAGACAGGAAGGTTATCCATCTTATAAATCTATTGTTCCATCGTACATCTTGATAGCCTAGCATTGCTCCTAGCCATGTTTAAGCATTAAATAGTGCATTATTATTTCACATAAATCAACCAGAGATGTGTGAATTCATAAATTTTGCATTTACAGAGACAGTATTTTAAACGTTTTATGACTTGTTTGGTACTAAGAACTAAAACTGGTACACAAATCAGGGAATGCTTACCCTTTTTATTTTATTGTAAAATCATATTAGTTAATATTCAAAAATATTCAAAATAAAAAATGGTCATACTGTGTTCTATGGCTATTTGGTTCCCATGAAACTGTTACTGAAAATTAAATTTGTATGCAAAGATTTACTGGTATGCTTCTATAGTAATATAACAAGACATTAAATTGTAATAAGCAGTCTTCCATTATATAAACATTTAGCACAACACAGCATCCTTTGGAGACATTCTGCATTCAATGAACCGGGAATTAACTGCGCTGGAGAAGAGTACAACTCTTTCTATGTGTCTGAGATTAAATTCTCTCTTGTATACTTCAGTACAACAACAGAAGTCCAGAAGGTGCTCTAGACCTCTTGGTCCTTGGCTGCAAATATAAGCACCTACTGTAAATAGGAAACCCTGTAGGCAAGACATGGAATTCAGTGGTTAATGCTGACAATCCAATACACCATTTTGTGTGTGTGCTTTTTAAAAGTAAAATGGATATATTGCAAAAGAAGCTTTAGTGGGAAACGTTACTTAGCTTACTTGGATAACACTCTTAGGGGTTATTACGGTAATACTAAGCCGGATTTCAGCTCGCAGCTCCCTGAGCCGCGAGATGAAATCCAGCGTGAAAAGTACCGTAATCACGGGATTTACGCGCACTATTACCGTAATGACGGTAATAGTGTGTGGGGCGCGTTACTTTAGGCTGTAACACCAACAATTGAATATGCCCCTTATAGCGCAACAACAGGGGACCTTTCTTCATCTGGTCACTGTGACCAGGTTTGAATGCCCAGCCTTCTGCCTTTTATACCACCACCACCACCATTTTGGCATAAATAGTAGAAGTATGGCAGGCATTCCAAGCAGGTCAGCCAACCATTTGACTAGTCCTTTAATCCTCTTTTTTCACCAAGTCCTTCACAAAAGCTGAGGTGAGATGTATACTTAGCTTAAACATATAAGAGTATGTACACATGGCTGCTTTGCCTGCATCCTAAAGAGCATTCCACCTTTGGGTGGCTGGGGCTGCTATAAAAATAGGAATCAATGACCTCTTTGGTAAATGCGGAGCTACTGATACTTTTTATATCACTGCCCATATGTATATAACAAAGCACCTCCCTAACCACAGTGTTGTACTTGTCCTATAAGTTTCACAGAGTTAATTTTACAGCTTTGCAGTTGCCATCAGAATTCAATTTTCTCCTCAGCACATATGTAAATCCTGATACATTCAGTGCTCAGACTGTGCTTTTTCCCTATTAACTATACAAGGTTTTAATATTGAGTCCCCTTCTAAATTATAATGTGTTGCTTTTGCTTTTTTTTTTTCAGAGCACAGACTCTCTGTGCAACCACTGGCTGGACTGCTCGGGTTGGAAAAAGTAAAAGCGTCACTTCCATGTACTGTCTACTTTTACTTTTAGACCACCCATTAATTAATTACAGACTTTCCTTTCTCTTAAAATATCACTCCTTGTAATCACGTTTGTTAAATAACTTTGATCAAAATGCAAACTTGGAGATCTGTAGATTTTAATCTGGGTTTTTGTATGTATATAAATTAGAGATGCTCAGGCTCGGTTCCCCGAGAACCGAACACACCCGAACTTATGGGATCCGAGTACCGAGCCGCTCGGTACTGTCGCACGCCCTCGGAATTGAAAAAGAGGCAAAATGTGATTCCTAACATCATTACATGTGTGGGTTAGGTTTACCAGACAGTCACTGATTTTGAAATGCTTCCTATTCAGAGGTGTTTATTTCCAGCTATTCCCATCGCATTTTATTTCTTCCTCTCAGTCACTGCCATCTTGACACTAAGGGGTTATTTAACAAGTGAAGAGCTAAAATGCCAGTGTACTTATCAAAGGGTTAATACTGGAGAAATAATATATTTCTCCAGAACTAACCTAATTTACCGGCACTTACCGGTGTCTTCATTGACCTCTATGGGGAGACCAGCATTGGGCAATTCATCAAGCTGTGAAACGCCATCTAAGGATGGTATTAGTGGTATTTTTTTATTGTATCTAACTGAAGCCTCTCAGGACTAGATTTACTAAGCTGCGGGTTTGAAAAAGTGGGGATGTTGCCTATAGCAACCAATCAGATTCTAGCTGTCATTTTGTAGAAGGTACTTAATAAATGAAAGCTAGAATCTGATTGGTTGCTCTAAGCAACATCCCCACTTTTTCAAACCCACAACTTAGTAAATCTAGCCCTCAGTCTTAGCTGGATCCCTCCAGGGAGAAAGTAAAGCTTCCCCAGAGCGGAACTTTAGGCACCTGCACTGTACATCTGTATTTTGTATAATACACAAGTTACCCTTTCTGTGTCCTTCATATTAAAATCATTAAGGAAGTCAAGATTTGAAATTGCTTGTCCAGCAGTACATATCTGCTGTAGCGATTATGAAAGACTATTTATCACTTTCGCATATATGAACAGATGAGATTTAATTCCAGGCAAAAATATGCAACTGGATATTCCCACCTGCTTACAACTCTTCTCCAAAAATCCTTGCCTGAAATTTTTTTCCCTCAGTATTAGACATAATCAGATGTTGCAACATTAGCCATAAACGTATGAATAATTTAGCACATACTGTAGAAAAATTATCTAAACTCAGAAAAGCATGAAGTAAAAACTATTACATTATTTACAATACAATACAGAAACATGAGGTAATGAAATTAGTGGGAAGACAACAAAACCATAGGAATCACCATAGGAATCAGTTAATTAAGGAGTGACAAGGAAGATTTAATTATACAAGTAAACTACATATAAATGTAAGTATATATTTAAGAGATGCACCCGTCCCCCCTTTTCTAGCACCCCCATTATGGTGATTACTGTTACAGTAAATTGCATTATTCAAAAAAAAAATGTGTTATTAACTGAGGTGAATTTTAATTTTCAAGTTATAGTTTAGTGTCACTTGTGAAAATTGCTTTCATGTCAGAGAATTACTCTCTAATATATTAGACTGGAGTAATTCAAAGCTAATTTGAAAATAGCATATTTATCACCTGGCAGGAGATGATGGTAAAATGTAAATTACTGTGAAATCAGCTCCCCCTCCCAGTTTCAATGTATATAAGCAACATCTAGTAAGGAATATTGATGATGCCAAAAAGTCCTCACCACAACAAGTTGATTACGCCTGTGGCCTTCACTAGAAGAATATATTATTGCTACTTACAAATGGTATAAGAAGCCTCTTCTATATTGACACGCTTAATTAAATTAGGTTTAGCAGATATTCTGTGACTTTGAAATGCTTCCTCTTTAAAGGTGTTTATTTAATAAGTACAATCTGTTACTATACAACCTTTGGATTGTGTGTAAGGTATATTAACCACTTGCCACACACGCACACGAGACCTCATTTAGAGTTAAGGGCAAATGTAGCTAAACTGTGCAAATTTGCACCTGGGCAACCATATTGCAATGCAAGGTACGCAAGTGCAATTTGTTTCTTTACATGCGGGTAAAACACTGCTTGCTTTTGCATGTAGCACACAAATATGGTGGAACAGCTTTATTTTAACACTGCAATTTGAAGTTCACCTTTGATGTGCCCATCTCCCAACTTGAAATATGTCAGAACATATTAAATTTGCTCCCTCTGCAGCACAACATGTTTTTGCTAAGGTGCGAAATTGCATCTTCTAGCTTGATTTACTCCTAACTCAGAATAGGACCATACTCCTCATTTTGGAAGTAATGGATTATGTCATCATTCTAACTGAATGATGCTCCTTCTTAACATATTCTTTTGAACCTATACCTGAGTCATATTACATATTATATGTAAAGAATACATATTTGCTATTCTGGTACTTTGAATAAATGGCTGTTTATATTTGAATCGCGCAAAAGAAACCATGGTCAGAATCAATTAAAAAGATGTATTGTTTCTCTTGGTTTTGAAAGTTTCCCCCAAAAATGCTCTTAAATAAATATATAAATTCCAATATTCCTCACAAATAAACAATTTTCAGTCCATGAAAAATATGAAATTTGCTACACCAAAAATTCTTGTTCAAAAATACCTAAGTAATGAACAGGTTAAACTGTTCCCTATATTTCAATCTCTTTTGAGTTTTTCAGTGAAATGAAATATAAGTCTCAGATCATCACTGCTTGGAGATCAATATGTTTGATAGAAATTATAAAGACAGAGCCGAAATCTGAGCATTCTAATCCCTTCACCAGCACGGAGGAATAATAATAAACATTACCACAGGCGAGCACAGCTCCAGAATAGTCCTAGATTAATACAGTAGCTGCTGTGATCATCAATAAAACTAATGATTATAATTGTGCTATTAGTGAGTAATGGTGGCGGCTTGCATTTTTCCCCATTGATTTTACTATGGTATATCTGAAAACATCAATCTGCAAACAGATAGAAACAGACTGAAAATGCAGAACACCTCTGGGGAAAACACATGCAGAAGTCACAGTAATAAGATTTACTTTATAAACGGAAAGATATACCTTATATTACACTAACAAAAGTGTCATGTGTCAGGACATGCATGTTACCATAATGTTGACTTAAAATTTTAGAAAACGAAAATATGTCAGGGAGGGTTTATATTCAGACTAACTTTTGATACATTTTAAACAAAAAAATCACACCGAGTCTAATTTCCAATGGTGTTCTTACAGTAAGTCATACAGTAATGTTAGCCACACGTGCTGTAATATCACCCCCGATATCATGCAATTTGCTCAAATGTGAGCATGAAGCCTAATAATGGTCATTACCTGGTATGCCTGTAAATCCAATTTGAAGCAGTAGGATTGGCGTTTTGTGAATGCAAACTAGGAAATTTAGTTTGTAATTTGATCAGCTAGTGTGCTCAGAATGACACTACCATAAATACCAACACTGATGTCTCAAGCTACGGTCTGATTGTAAAAGGTGCCAAAATGACTGATTAATATATGTATATATTTAATTTACATTTTACATCCACATAATGCAATAAATACTAGAATGTGTTCAATGTTATTTAGTACATTGGCTCCTCTCATTCAGTGATGTCAGCATATGTTTTAAAATTTAGTAGAGTTTATTTAAAATGCATCTGAAAATGATGTCCAGGAAACTATGCTGCTGTACACGTGCATGCAAACATCTCATGTGTATGTCAGTCTTTGCATACTTTGGTGTACTACAACCCTCAACATGGCTGAACATAATTACAATCTGTTTATTCTGCTTTTTATATCTGCATCTTTTATACAGATTAATTTACAAAAAATATGGTGGTGTCCAAAATCTAATGTACCTGAACACCTGAAGTAAAAAAATTCTAAAGGCATTTATTGCCATTAGTCCAAGGGTTCTTAGGTAATGGGTCAGGAACAAAAATGTGAGTCATCATGCTATTTATAGTGATCTTTTTTGAAAACTTGTTGTATACTATCAGCACCTAAAGCAATTATTACAACTCAGGGTTGGTCATCAGCCTGAAGTAAATTAAAAGGTTGTGTTCAAACTAGAAAAGGCTTCTATCCTTGATGGGGTTAAGGGGGGCATGGCAGGATTGCTTGGTTACTACTATGGTGTCACAATGTGAGAATTGCCTAGCATGCCATGAAATAAATTTCCTTGCTGGGATGCTGATCTCCCTCTTTTGCGTTGGTTTGAGTTGGATGGATAAGTAGCACTCACCTTTTCTTGGCTATCTGCTGTTGTCTGTTCCTTCCTGCCTGGTGGTATTTTTTGGTGATCATTTCAAGCTACTGCTTTCACTGGTGTGGTGGGTTTTGGCACATATTTCGACGGTGACTGGTGCACAGCACTTTGGCTGGGGAAGTGGGTTGTTGTAGCTTGGATACAAAACAAAAAGACAGTTGTCAGCGCTTATCTTTTACACTGCATATCTGTGTGTGTCTAGCAAAATGAAAACATGAGGTATTAGTTCATATTTTGATCCACACATTTAAGCCTATATCCCAGCGTCAAGGGCACCTCATTATATGCAGGTCCTACACTGACCTATATGCTTTAAACACCATTAAAATGCAGTTAAAATCAGATGCACTCACCTCCCACGTATAGAGTTTACATCTAGCAAGGGCTGGCTTGTGAGCCAAATGTGCTTTAAATAGGCTTAATGGACAGCTGCTATGACAATAAGGCAATACTTTGAGACAAAACCTGAGAAAAAAACAAGCCTGCGCTCGGTATATTCCAAATTATATATGGTACCAGCTGCTTGGCAATAGAAATGCCCATATATGTATACAAAACAAAAAGACAGTTGTCAGCGCTTTTCCTTTACACTGCATATCTGTGTGTGTCTAGCAAAATGAAAACATGAGGTATTTGTTCATATTTTTATCATATTTTTATTTTTATACCGGGTGCGGGCTTATTGCCAAGCAGCTGGTACCATATATAGTGTGGGATATACCGAGCGCAGTCTTGTTTTTTTTCTGTTGTTGTAGCTTGGATGTCTAACCTGGTCCTGCTCAAACTCTTTCCTATTGTAGTGGCATTGGAACTTTGGACCCCTCGGATTATAAAGGAAGCTGATTGTGTTTTGGTGTAATAAGTTAGGTATGGTACAGGCCATTAACAATTGTCCATTCTTCCTGTAATTGGCCTCTTGCAGCAGTTAGTTTTACATTGCCTGAAATTTGATGTTTGTTTTGGGTACTGATTGAGCTGACACTCTTTTCCATGGGCGCTGGTATAGGTTTTGGGGCCTGGTGTTGCATGCATCCTTCATTGGCACACCTTGTCCTCTCTATATTTGTCAGATTGTCAAGCTGGCATAGAAGGCCTCGCAGAACTGTCCCTCGCTCCCCATACATTGGAGATATAGAATTTAGTGGAGGGACTTGTCCTCATTTTGGGATGCATATGCTGGGCAAGGTAAAAGGTAGCACTAATGCATGCACTCCTTTATTTGGGCTAAGTATCGTGTTGATAGGTCAAAGGCTTCAATGACTGCTTCTTTGGTAGGCATATCCTTTTTTTGCCAAGTTGTGTAGTCAGGTTGATGTGTCTAAGAGTTTTGTCATCACTAAGGCTTTGAAAGGATGGTCAGCCACACATCCTGTCTGGCCGGATCAGAGGCGACCTATTGTTTCTGTTATGCTGGAGTCATTTCTGGGGGTTGTTATAGACATTACTACTGATGGTTTTGAGAGTCTGTTGTTTAGCACTGCGTTTGTTATGTTGCTTTATGCTGCTTTCAGGGTTAGCGAGCTAAGTGCCTCCTTCAAGTGGGTTCCATCCTTCGGAATGCTTGACAAAAAAGCATTCCAACTCTTCTCTCACCTGTAAGGTCCAGCAGTCCAGGACAGACAGTCACTTGCGGTGGGTTATCCTGTCTCCCCATGTGAATGTTTTGCCTGTTACAACTGTACAGAACTATGCCCGGGTCTGGCCACGGGGAGGGTGTTCATGGTTTGTTCACTGGGATCTTTCACCCCTTTCTAAGTACCAGTTCTCTGTTATTCTCAAATGCACATTGGATTGGCTGTAGTTGAATAGTCAGTCTTTTGGTATGCATTTCTTTAGGATTGGGGCAGCTATATCTGCACTGATGCATATAAATGGTATGTGCAGCTTTCTCTGCTGTCCTGATTTCATGGTCTTCTGCTTTTCCTCTCTATCCTATTTCTTGCTTCTGGTGACACAGTTGCTTGTTACATTTGGATGCAAGGGCGAGAAGGGATTTTACCTAATTTTACCTCGGATATGGGAGCCTCATTGACTATTGGCTCCTGAGGTTTTTTACGTTTTTTGCCTTCATCTGTGTTCCCCATTCTTCTCTCTCTGGCTGTCTTTATCTCTTCCTGATTCTCAGCTCTCTCTTTTTCTTGTGCACTCTTGTTCTTCTCTCCAGCTGCTTGGGTTAATTGTTCCTGCTGGTGTTACATGTCACCTTCTTGCTGTTGAATTCTGCTGTCTGCACTAGTTTTCGGGGTTGTGATGTTTAGGCTCTTCTCCTGCATTACAGGTTATCGGAGGTCTCTGGAAATCTAGGTGATTGGCCATTATTTGTACATTGGGTTGCTTTTCATTGGTTGGCAGTGGACACTACTTCTTCTTTTCCTGGGCTGGTGGTTGTTCCCTGGAGCAGAGGGGTCTGGGTTGGTATGGTTTTCAGGCTCTCTTTCATAAGGAAGTGGCTAGTAGAAGTATCCCTCATTGCATTTTCTTTAATTTGGGAGGTAATGATGGCACTGTAACTGGTCTGATTTTGAGAATTAAAGCAAATTTGACTGCTCTGGTTTCCATGTCGTCTCATTTAGTAATCCACTGGTTTGACAATATTCCTAGGGGTTTGGAGGAATTTTTCTGATGGTAGATAGGTGGAAAAGATGCAGAGAAAGGTGAATTCAGTTGTTTCCCAGTTTGTGCTGTTCATTGATGGTATACAGATTAAGCACGTGTGGATTACAGATTATACCCATGGTGTCACACTGTGGGAGTTGCCTAGTATGCCATGTTATAACTTTGATTGCTGGGCTGCTGAACTCCCTCTTTTGCCTTGATTTGGGTTACACACCCTGCCATCCCCGGCTTGTTGTTCATGCTTTGTGCCTTATGCTTTGTGCCTTTTTGTGCCGTTGTCTACTGTTTGCCCCAGGCACTTGGGATAGTTTGCACATTGATGGATGCATTGGGTGCCAATGTTCATTGCCATAGAGGGGGAGTGCTGTGGATCAGGTCTGAAGACCTTGTTTTGGGGTTTCTGGGTGCGAGTCCCCATTGGTATATATGTGGCTTTCGGTTTCACACGATGGTGGTGAGTGTTCTAGGGCGGTGCGCTCTGACTCCGTGGGATGTTTTGCTTGTAGGCCGGAGTGTTTTAGCAGCCAGAGGGCAATACCGTAAGGGACGCATGGTAATTATGTTATTTAGCAGACGAGTCTGCCTCTCTTTGAAGTGTTGAGCTTTGGTTTTTGGTTACAGGTGCCTCCCACAGGGGGTAGGTTTGTTGGTTGCATTCCATCAGCAAAGTGATACAGGTCCTCTTAGGCTTGGGTTTATGGATATCCAGTTGTTGTAAGGATCAGCACCTGGGAGGAAAATGTCCCCCAATTGGTTTATGTCAAGAGGGTAAATGACCCTCACTGAGATATGATGGGAATTGATTCTAACTGAGCTGCTTTCTCTTCCACCATATGTTTCACTCATGTTAATAAACTTGACCTCTAATTTTGTCAAACTATGTTACTGTGTCCTTTATTAATTATGATGTTTTAGTTATTATTTCAGGGTGGCATGTCATGGTTGAACATCAACAGTTAAGCATTTTATTAGTATCATTCTAATATTATTTACTATTTATTATATTTATAACAATAATGTACTTCATGTGTAGATAGTAGTACATTTATTTTTATACATCTATATACTATGTCAAAGTTGTAAAGTTGCAGGAACAGGAGACAAAAGCAGGTTTTGGACAATGCCCTGCCCTAAAAGTTTCCATGCACCACTTATGCCTGGGAGCCATCATTACAACATTCAACAAAGAGCAACATCCTTGCTTCACTAAACTCCTTCACATTCTGCACATAAACAACCAGTCTGCAATTCTTATATTCTCTCCCTCCATTTCCCATTTTAGCCACCCAACCTCCCTTCAGTGATCCTCCATCCTGCTCCCGCAGCCCACTGGTACCCTGCGGCCTCTCTACCTTTTTCTTCCTCCAGTTTCCTGCAGTGCTACTTTGCACACTTTTTGTGATGTCCTGCATTCACTCTCATCACTTCTTCTGCAGTTCCACCACAACTCTTTTTTCTTGTCACTTGCCAGAGACTACAAGGTTCATGTAGCAGCACAACTGTGATGGACTGTGAGTATCGTAAACCTGTGGTTGGGTTGCATTGCTAAATAAGACCATGGTGTTGTCCTACTCACCTAAAGTAGAAGTAGAATCCCAGACATAGGATTATCCCACTGACAATTTACCACAGTCACTCAGTTATTTAGGCAATTTAAGCTTTAAACAATAAAATGATGTTCTTGTGGGCTAAGTTACCTATAATGGTCCCCTTTTCCAAATGACTCCCCTACTTGACATCAACGACATGCATTCCAACAAGTGATGGACCTGTTTTTCACCTTCTGTAGCTGCCTATGTGCTGCATGGTTCTGTTTTGTGGACTTTTTTTAAAAAACATAATTGATCCATTTTATTTTTATTTAAAATGATTTATATATCATCCAGCCTACTCTGTAGTGCTTTACAATATGAATTGGATATATTTTCTATATACATCCCCCTGCCTGCCTTTCATTTTGTATTAGATACACTCTATACTAGAAAAGCTATTTGCACTGTATATTTCAAATCCCTTGAGTGTGCACAATGGCATAGCAGTCGGGGAAGGAAAGTGTCCATGTCTGCAGAGAGTACACAAACTAAATGGGCTGCAGAATTGCTTCAGTTGCAGATTAATGTTAAATATACTCTAGTAAAGAGTATATTTAACAATTAAAGAAGGGCTGTGGACTGTATATATAAAATAGAATAATTGGGTCTATTTTATTAATTAAAGAAAATCACAGAACTGAATATATTTGAAAATCCCTTTAGATGCTTGTCATATAAAATGGTGCTGATGTTAATGTCATTATAATATTGGACTCAGGAAGAAAATGTTCCCTAGTGAAGACTAAGGGCTAGATTTACTAAGCTGCGGGTTTGAAAAAGTGGAGATGTTGCCTATAGCAACCAATCAGATTCTAGCTGTCATTTTGTAGAAGGTACTAAATAAATGACAACTAGAATCTGATTGGTTGCTATAGGCAACATCCCCACTTTTTCAAACCCGCAGCTTAGTAAATCTAGCCCTAATTGTTTTTTTTAAAAACAAATGTACACATACACTATATGGACAAAAGTATTTGGCCACACCTGTTAATTATTGAATTGATGTGTTTCAATCAGACCCATTGACAGAGGTGTACAAAATCAAGCACCTAGCAAAGCAGTCTCCATTTGCAAACATTTGTGATACAAAATGGGTCATTCTGAAGAGCTCATTGACTTCAAGTGTGGTACTGTGATAGGATGCCACCTTTGCAATAAGACGGTTCGTGAAATTTCATCCCTGCTGGATATTCCGCGGTCAACTGTAAGTGATATTATTAGAAAGTGGAAGCGTTTAGGAACAACAGCAACTCAGCCACGAAGCAATAGACCACGTAAAATCACAGAGCGGGGTCAACGACTGCTAAGGCGTATGGTGCGTAAAAGTAGCCAACGCTCTGCTGATTCTATAGCTGCAGAGTTTCAAACTTACAATGGTATTAATGTCAGCACAAAAACTGTGCAGCGAGAGCTTAATGGAATTGGTATCCATGGCCGAGCAGCATCATGCAAACCTCACATCACCAAGACCAATGTCAAGCATCAGATGGGGTGGTGTAAAGCACACCAACACTGGACTGTGGAGCAGTGGAAACATGTTCTGTGGAGTGACGAATCACGCTTCTCTGTTTGGCAGTCAGATGGGCGAGTCTGGGTTTTGCGGATGCTGGGAGAACGTTACCTGGCTTACTACTTTATACCAACTGTGAAGTTCTGTGGAGGAAGGATAATGGTATAAAGCTGTTTTTCAGGGTTTGGGTTTGGCAACTTATCTCCAATGAAGGGCAAAGTTAATGCTTCAGCATACCAAGTAATTTTTTTGCTTCCAACTTTGTGACAACAGTTTGGGGAAGGCCCTTTTTTATTCTAACATGACTGTGCCCCAGTGCACAAAGCAAGGACTACAAAGACATTGTTTGATGTGTGGAAGATCTTGACTGGCCCACACAGAGCCCTGACCTCAACCCCATCGAACACCTTTGGGATGAACTGGAACGGAGATTGCAAGCCAGGCCTTCTCATCCAACATCAGTGTCTGACCTCATAAATGCTCTACAGAATGAATGGGCACAAATTCCCACAGAAATACTCCAACATCTTGTGGAAAGCCTTCCAAGAAGAGTGGAAGCTGTTATCGCTGCAAAAGGGAGATCAACTCCATCATAAAGTATATGTATTTGAATACAATGTCATTACAGTCCCTGTTGGTGTAATGGTCAAGCGTCCGAATACCTTTGTCCATATAGTGTATATAGTTTCACAAGTGCTTTGAAATTTAAGTTTTTTCATCTTATATAATCCCCTGTTTAGCCAGTAAGGGACATTTACTATTAGTAGAATATGTAGATGTAAATCAGATGTAATTTGAACAAAGACCTATTGATTGCAGAGTGCATAACAAGAGGCATGTGCTCCTGCTTTGGAATGTGTCCCTGATAAAATACCCTGAAAAACTATTTCCTTGATTGCTGCCTGAGACAGGATGTTTAACTCTATCACTTGAAAGTCTTTTCAACTGCTACTTTAAGACAACCCCCTTAATTACAACTCTTATTTTTTTTCTTTTTGTGAATAATTTATTTCCTAAATAAGTTATGAAAAATGTATTAAATTAGTACTTTTGCATATAAATATGCTCAATTCCAGATAAAGTACACCTAATTTGTACAGAAGCCAACCCCTCATATTCAATCCTCACCCATTGAAATTCATTTAAATATCTTGTCACACAATATAACATTTTGGTTTGGCATGTGTACACATAGCCTTTCTTGTGCCTAACCCATATTCTGCAAGAAACACAGTCATCCGCCCAGATCCTCTCAGAAAAAGAAGCAAATGTTTGCTCCTCCACAGGTGCTAGCTTGACAATCTAAACCATACACCTAACCATGTAAACTACCAATTTTGCACAGAGATAGGCAGTAATGGCACAAAACGGGGAGTGCAGAATTTTTACAGTTTCATAAATAGCTCTTATTGTCCAAAGTCCGTGGGATATTGTTTTTGTTATGTTTACGATTTTTGTAAGTAGCAGCGGAATGTAAGGATATAACTAAACAGTGCATTTTACTTTCATGCTTCATGTATGAAAATTTAAAGATTATTCATTAAAGATTCACAGCAGGGAGCTATTTATTCTAGCTCCCTCCCGCTGATCCTAGACATGGAGCACTGCCTACTCGGAGTGCTATCACACCACTCCGAGGAGGCAGTCATCTGCACACAGCTTAGCCTCTTATATGCAGGCCACACTTGAAAACACAAAAAGCTTGGTGAGAAGGCCTTAGGTTCCCCACCTCTGAACTAACTAATGAACAGTGTGATGCAATAAAAGTGTGACATGCTTTTAACACTTGTCACATTTGTATTGGACAACTCCTGCTTACCAGCACCTGCTAAAGATCTATAAATGTAGAGAGGTATAGGCTCTGCACTTATCTGCTAACAGGAGAACTACATCATTGACAAGTCTCTATGGGTCCTATTTCAAAAAGTACTGCTTGGTAATGCCAAGTAGAAGTATTTTCTGCAATATAGGACTTACACTGTGTACAATATTATGCTAACAGAGCTAAAGAACAATACTAAAGCCTTTTCTAAAACGGAGAATGTTTGTTTGAGAGATATTAACAATATATGTTATTTCTGCTCATTTCAGAAATACTTGCTAAATAATGGAGTAATGCTGTAATAAAAACATCTTTCTTTACAAGACGTGATAAGATTGTCCTTGTTAAGAGACCATTTTATCAGTCTGTTTAATTAATCATGCGTTTTCAGGCAGATTTGCAATGAGCTCATATGGTATTACTAGAAATAGAATATTTCAATAAAACATTTTACCTAATAAAGTAGTCAGGGAAAACAACGTGTGAGAGGGAATAAAAAAGCAGTTTAGTATGCTTTCCTTCCATTGCTATTAATAATAGTAGCTCTTAATTAAGCACCGTGGAGAGGATCTGAATGAATATCACCTCATTGGAAATGAAATGCTGGGGGCTGCTGGAGTTGTCCTGGAATTAGAGACAGCAGGGGATGATTTTATGCACATTTGCCAATGCTTCTTCCCTGCTTACTGCCTTTCAAATAAGGATATGATTACTGTTGATTTCTCTTACCTGTGATTACACTTCACTTAACAAAACATGCTGATAGTTGCATGTCTCATTAGTATCTCTTACATCATAATACAATTTATAGGCGATATCCCATCTTTAGCATCCTATTTTTGGATGTATTTCATTTAAAAATTTTTATTAGTTAAATGAATGTATCATCATCATCATCATCATCAATTTATATAGTGCCACTGATTCCGCAGAGCTGTACAGAGAACGCACTCACATCAGTCCCTGCCCGATTGGAGCTTACAGTCTAAATTCCCTAACATACACACACACACACACAGACTAGGGTCAATCTTGATAGCAGCCAATTTACCTACTAGTATGTTTTATTGGAGTGTGGGTGGAAGACGGAGCACCCGGAGGAAACCCACGCTAACACGGGGAGAACATACAAACTCCACACAGATAAGGCCATGGTCAGGAATTGAACTCATGACCTCAGTGCTGTGAGGCAGAAGTGCTAACCACTGAGCCACCGTGCTGCCCACTATGTATACAATTCCTTCTGGTTTTGATTTCATAAGTTTTCCATTCATACCCCAATGCAGAGACATAAATGAACCCTACTACAATGTAAAGAAGATTGGTTGATCACAAGAATTTAACTTCTGTTTTAAGAGGCTTGTCTTATTAATGAGCACCTGACACCTACAGCCAGTAGGTGGCTTTTTTGTAGGCTTAAACAATAGTCATGAGAATGCAGCCTATCAGGTTTCTAGGAATCAGTGACTTCATTGATAAACTGCATGACTCGTAGTTAAAAACCACTTACAAATTTATTTAAATTGCTGAAATATCTTCTGTATGTTTTATCTTTAGAAAGAGAAGGGGTATTTAGATAATACAATCCAGGAATAACTAAAGCCCCCTTAAAACATAATCACTAACAAGGTGAAATATTTATATAAATATATATAAAATAAAATATATAATATATTTTAGCTCATTCTTTGAAAAACTTGAGTGTAACTTGAACATGGGATTGTGGGTACTGCACAAACACATATACTATCTCTTACCTGGCTTTGGTTTCACAGTGCATTGAATCAGGGCTGTTTACTTATGAGTTCAGCAGTGAGTTGGGTAATAGGGTAATTTTATCCAAATATTATTTGTTAAGAGATTGTGTAAAGTTAAATATAAATAAGTAAGTAAATAAGTAGGATTTCATTATAAAATTTCATTGTATTGCTCCTCCCTAGTATTATTTTTAATGCAGTGCAGCCCAGATAACAGTAGGACAGCAAGTTTGTAAGACAACTGCATACCTCCCAGTTCTGATTTTTGTGCAGTGAAAAGGGACATGGCCCTGTGAGAAACCTATGTGGAATAACCAGATTGAGGGACCTATTTATCAATCTTCTTTTTCATTAAAATCCCCAGAAAATGGCCATAGGTTTCTATGGGAAATGCTATTTTATGCAGTTTAGCAACTTGTGCCCGATGGCTAAGGGGAGAGCATTGCAGTAGAGGGATCTTTCAATCCCTCATTGCATCTTACTGTTCTCCCCTCTTGTTACTATCGCAAAGGTGGTCACTGCGCCATAGCGACCATAGAGAACATAGGAGTACTGCTGTTTTGAAATAAGAATATTCCTAAGTAGTCACAATATTTCATTCTACATACATTAGTATTATCTCCCCCCTCCCAGTGGACTATATATTTAAAGCGGTGGCATATTCTGCCAAATTAAGACAACCTGAGGAGAGGTCACAATGCAAACCTGAGAAGTTAATCCAAAAAAACATTTTAGGCATTGAGTCAGTGTAATTATGTTTTATTTTACATTTTTTTAAAAATAAAGATAATATATTGCTTGTACTAAACCTTAATAAAGTCAGTGCATGGTTTGTTAGAGGGGTCCTCCCTCTCAAATTATTTGTTTTAAGTAGTTGTATGTATAGGAGAATTATGTAAATAAAAAATATATTTACCTTTCAGATGCTGATGAATTCTGCAGCTTTCAGCTGAGAACCCCTTAAAGAAAATGTGTTTAACAATAAGCAAGATTGGTGTTGTGAATTGGTACATGCTAAATGTAGAAGAAACTATGTAGTTAATGCTATTGTTACTATCATTATTATTGTTATTATTAGAAATACTAAATATGTATTTATTCAGAAAGAAATGGATACGCATTAAGCACTGTATAATGAATAAAATTCAATGTGCCATAAAATACATGTTTCAGTTCACTTTAATAAATATTTTACAAATATATTGCAAGCAATATCTTCCCATACATTAAAATTGTCATTGTATCCTATTCCATCATGCTGTAATATTTCATAACCATTCTAATAATTGAATAATTAATGTACAACAAAACATTTCTCTATTTCTCTATTATAGCAAAACTATATGCCTCAATCATGGCACAGACAAATTGAAATACTCTGTCAATAAATTAACATGCACTATTCGTTCAAAATGCTGCACATTGCTCACTCATAATATTGACATGATACAGTAGCATAATGTATCACTGAAGTGTAATAATTTTCTATTTAGTGTACCATACCCTTTTGCAATTTATGTACAGTTATGTATAATATCGGCATACCATTCTGTTTCTGAATTATTAATAAAAAAGTCATTAGTTTCAACTATGTAATTCACATCACAATGTCTCTCCTTGCATTGCAAGTGGCTTCACAGAAGGGCAATACATTACATTGGCTCTTTCAGTGAGCCATGCTCAAACAAAAGTTTTAAGATAAAATGTTATACTTTTAGATAATTCATTGTGTTTATCACTGACAACTAGGTAGCATCTTGCAAAATGTGGCTCCTACGATAAACAAACATGTATGAGTAAATGGACACCCATAGTGTAGAAGCTAAAATAAGAATATTAATAAAAATACATTTTACATTTGACTATTTTTCAAAATGTTTTTTTTATTAAATACTAATTTACATCTGGCAACTAGCGTCTGTGCAGCAAGACATTGATAAATAATAACATAACTAATATTCTTTTAACATCTAGGGGTAAATGTATTAATGTCTGGATTCTTCAACTCCAGCGTATTCAGCGTCTTTAGCGATTAAATTTAAAGCGGTGCTGCATTGTAAAGGGAAGGAAGTTTCCCTTTACAATGCCGAAGACGCTGAACACGTCGGAGTTGAAGAATCCGGACATTAATACATTTACCCCCTAATCTGTTGCAGATTCCTTCTTGTTTAATAGCATGACCAGAGTTCAAAATGGAAATGTAATGGGAATGTAAGTGAATGGGATTTGATAATTTTACAATGAAGGCAGTAGGAGAAGTGACGGTATGGCATGACGGTATGGCATGATACAACCCCGCTTTGGCATTAACCAATGATGAGCTAACGCTGCCTTTGTTTCACATCCTAACTCCTTTAATGAAGCCATGTTAATATGAACGCAAATTGATCTTGGCGTATAATATGCTTTTATAGTTCAGAGCAAGCGCACCTTGCACTACAATTCTACATTTTAATGTCTTTGTGTCACCTGTATACACAATCAGAATGATTTATAAAGTTATACTAACATTAGAAAAGTAATAAAAATTAACTTAACTCAGTGCAAACTAACTTTTGTTTTATAGTCCTAATGCTGCCAGCAGCCAGCAAGAAACTTAACTAACACAGCTATTGTTACCTATCGATATCAGTCACTTCAGAAGAAAAGGAATCAGGTGGGTTCTACTACAATAACTATTTAAGGGATGGGAATTACTTATTTTATATAATATTTAGTCAGCCTTTTGGGGGAATTTGTATTGATTTTACGTGTATGTATGAGTTGTCAGCTATTTGCAGCATTAATTAGACTATGCATTATGCAATATTTACCCCATTGGCAGTTGTTATACAATGCCTGTCATGTATTATTATTGCATAAATAATTACTGGTTTCAAAAAATTTATAAAAATTGGTACACCTAATTATTAGCACTAGTTAGATTATTGCTATACATTTCTAAATAGCAAACTAATAGTTTCTCATCATTGCCAACAAGTATGGCCATTTATAATAGGTATAACGGTTCAACAATCTCATCCAGTGCTGACTGAGAACTGGATACTCTTTATTGTTGTGTCTGTCAGTGGCTAGTTGAGGTGGCGCCAGGTAGTAGCAGAAGATACTTAATGCAGGTATATCCTGCACCTCAGCACTGTTCATCTACATGTACTATTGATATACCCTAGCACTGGTGGGTAGCATAGCATATATATGTTATCTGATACAAACAATTGTACAGCCCATGCAAATAAGCCAACCCTCTTGCTCCTGAAGCCAGTCATGCTTATGCTTTGATATGTCCCTGCCACCTTGCCAAAGAATAAATTTGAGATTCATAGAATTTCATTAGCTTATAATCTTACTTTACATGTAATTATTTTTTTGGGATGTATCTAATGATACATATTGCACTGTCTAGCATTTTTAAAGTAATAAACATATTCCTAAATTTAATTTCAATCCATCTATCATAAGGCAAATTAGGTAGTATTAGGAGAAAGGAAGATAAGCGCAGTGGGAAATTGATTTAAAAATAGAAAAACAAATATTGCTGTAGATCCTTAGTATATATTTGGTTGTTGGAAGATGGAATTATGTTAATGACCTCATGATGGGTTATCCAGAAAAAAACTATCCAATGAGATTTTGTTACATTATAATAAAACAGAGATAAGGAGCCTAAAGATAGGTTCTCAATAGATTTATTACATATATTGTAAACATGAATAATGTGATTATTTACCATAACATTTTGCCAGGCATGTACAATTTTTTCTCTTCATTTGTGTTATGTTTATATAGTTTTCAAGAGCAAATTAATTTTATTGCATAAGAAAGCAACCAATTGCCAATCCTAGCCATTGACGTAGTCAGTTTCAGTAATATATAAGACAATCGTTTAATTCTAAAGAAATAAAACTCAGAATGAAAGAAAAAAGGAAGACAAAATGATCAACTAGTCTACTTTTGGTACATTTGTGCCTGCACTTTATCCTCCGTGACACTGTAATCTACTAACATTCTTCACTCGATTTTTCTCTTTGCAATCTGGAAGAACAGATTCACCAGTGATTGTGCTCATTTATAAAAGCATCCAAAACAAAATTGAACCCCAAGGCTGATAAACTATAAAGATGTTGATCAGATCTGAGCCGAATTGACGATGCTTTGGGGCTTTCTCTGCTAAAGATGGCTGCAGAAGACTGATGGCTTTATAAACACAATTACAAACACCAGAGCTTCATCGAATGAATAGAAAATCATAAAATATGATGCGTGTCCTTTATTAAGTACAGAATGGTATTTTGCCAAGATTTACTAAATTTCTTTAATATATTTTCTGTCACATAATATTTTTTTTCCTGCAGAAAACCTAATCAGACGCTAGATTATAAATAACGTTATGGTAGAATATTATATCATGATATTAGTAAAGAAATAGATTTTATGATGTTATCAGCAAGATTTACTGACTGGAAATTGTCATCAATAACATAAACATAGAAAAGGTTAATTTACTGCACACTTCAATATCTATCTACTAATTAGATGTGGAACTTCTCTTCTTGATCGTAACTTGTTTCGCTTTTTGCCTAGAACACAATCGGGAATCACATAGAAATAAGTTTATTCAAAAATACATTTAATAAGGAACAACAAATTGTATAAACAACATACTAATAGGTTAATTGTATTAGCCCATATATTTGTGTGTGCATTTGCATGTCTGTGGTAAGGAGTTAGAGTTTTAGCTGCACTAAGGTACGTATATATATATAAATATATATATTGTGGCAAGAGCCCGCTACTGCAGAAGCACACGCGAACAACTTCTTCCTTTTTATGGTGCTTTATTGTCAGGATGGTAAATGTTTTGACACCGTATACTTGCACAGCAATCATAGAGACCCTAAACACTAGCTATACATAGTCCAGTTCTCTCTCAGGACCAGCCAGCTCACCCAGCGTTGGTCTCCGTGCACAAATGATATAAACAAGCTTTTATACCTGATACTCCTCCCCCAGCGTTAGCTTGATGGACAGGTGACACACCCACCTTCTCTTTAAAAGGAAACGCCCATCACTGCCTCTGTAATTCAAACAGACACACCCTGTCTGTTTGCTGAGAGGAAGGATTTCAAGTCATGTAAGTTAAACCAAATTTAAACTATTGCTTTTCATACATAGGTCTTTACATTCAATCTAGGTGCATTACTGCACAAATGTTCCAGCTAAATGCCTCCTTTTGTTACTATATATATATATATATATATATATATATATATATATAGAGAGAGAGAGAGAGAGAGAGAGAGAGAGAGAGTATTGTACTGCCATTCCTACTGTAAAACTGAACTTATGTTTGGAGAACATTGATGCCACTTGTGTCACTGTGTCAACTTCTGCATAATTTTCAGTCATGTAATATACTATACAGACGCCCGTGAAGGTAAAGCACACTTGGATATTACAAGCAACTTATTCCATTTGTAATTAACATTGACACAAACTATACTTAGATAATTATTATGTACTTACTATCACATAAATGTGTAATAATTAATTAATACATACGATTAGGACCACTTCATAGAAAAAAAATCCCTTTGTTTCAAATTAGAACTTTTTATTATAAGGAATAATATTAAAAGTCACCTACAGCCTTCTACCTTAGGGTTCTGTGGATCACACAGGCAAGGAAAGATGGAAGATATAAGAGTCTTAGGCGAAAAACAGGCAACCCGTGTAGAGATGACAGAGTGGATCAGCAGAGGAAGAATGATTTGCAAGGAAAATAAATCTAGACGCTGCGTGCAAAATAGATTGAAGGGGTGAAAGTTTATTTTGGGAAGACCAGTAAGGAGGGAATAGTTAATACGGGAGATGATGAGTGCATGAATTAAAGTTTTTGCAGTGTCATGCAGGGATTTCTTACTCAGCATAGATCCAAAGTGGTGAAAGCATACTGTGCTTGTCTTTAAAATTGGACATCTCGGTAGGACAATTTTAAACCTATCTATGTTAAGGACTTGATTCTCAATTTTATCTGCTTATATATGCTTGTTCTTCTCAGTTGTCCATGTCATATATTCTGGGGGCTACAGGCAATTTAAATGAATTTATTTATGTACTAAGTTGGAAATATATATTTGTTTCTGTATTACTTTGATTGCCAGACATAAAAGGAAGATATTTTCTTTGAGTGTTGAATCACTTTTTGGGGTACATCCCAGTGACCATAAAATTCATTAAAAGATAGAACAACACAGTGTAGAATTTGATGGCCTTGAAGGACATTCAGATGAACAAATGGAAATCTTTTCATAAATGCTGTTCACTTTCAGGCCATCAATACAGTTTGGAGGAGGTTCAATGGTTGCTTCAGCTAACTCCTTCTCATCTTAAGATATTGCTATGCAACCTGCAGGACTGGAGTGGCAAAGTCCATATCCCTTTGTGGGGGTCACTGGTGAAAACCTCCTACCCCTTAGACTCTGCAAAGTAGTAGATCTAATCACCGCTTACAAGAAGAAGGAAACAGTGCCGGTACCTGCATGTGACAGTACCCCCACTTTTAGAAGTGGCCACTGGAAACTTAGCGGTGATTTTACGAGGAAATTTGATATGGAATCTCTGTAATAATGCAAGAGCATTGATGTCAGAGGCGTTTACCCAGGAACGCTCTTCAGGGCCGAAACCCCTCCAATCCACTAAATATTTCACAGTTCCCCGAACTACTTTAGAATCCAGAATTTGAGAGATCTCAAAGTCTTCTTGTTACCTCCGGTACTGTAGAAGAAGATGTAGTAGATGAAAACCGATTAATAATCAAAGGTTTCAAAAGAGATACATGGAAGGAGTTTGAAATATGGAGTGATGACGGGAGCTTTAACTTGAAGGAAACTGGGTTGATGACTCTCAAAATTTTATATGGACCAATGAATAGAGGAGCAAATTTCTTTGAAAGAACTTTAAGACGAATGTTTCGGGTAGATAACCAGACTCTATCACCCACTTTAAGGGCAGGTACAGCCCGGCGTTTCTTATCTGCAGCTGTTTTATAACGGACAGAAGTCTTCTTGAGCTGCGAAGTGACTTGGACCCAAATGTGAGAGAAATTTCGTAACAGTTCTGCTGCTGCAGGAAACTGGGTGGGCGGGAGGGATGAAAACTTAGGCAGGATGGGATGTAGACCATAAACAATAAAGAATGGAGTAGAGGAAGTCGACTCATGGAACAAATTGTTATGAGCAAACTCTGCCCATGGTAATAGATCCATCCAATTATCTTACGTAGTGGAGGAAAATATTTGGATAAAGGTTTCAAGATCCTGGTTCACCCTCTCTGTCCGACCATTAGACTGTGGATGGTACCCAGAAGAAAAATTAAGTTGAACTCCCAGTGCTTTACATAAAGCTCGCCAAAACTTGGAAGTGAATTGTACTCCTCTGTCAGAAACAATCTCTTGAGGGCATCCATGCAGCTGGAAGATTTCTTGAATAAAATGTTGTGCCAGGACTGAGGAGGATGGCAGACCCTCAAGTGGTGCAAAATGAGCCATTTTTGAAAATGGTCCACCACGACCCAGACTGCATTGTAACCATTACTGCTAGGAAGATCAGTTATGAAGTCCATGCTGATATGGGTCCATGGTTTGGATAGTATAGAAAGAGGTAACAAGGGACCCATAGGACCCAGGCGAGAAGACTTGTGTTGGGCACAAACATCACAGGAAGCAACAAAGTCCTTAACATCAACACGAAAAGATGGCCACCAGTATGAACGAGATATTAATTTGTAGGTCTTCAGGAATCCTGCATGGCCAGAGAATTTAGAAGCATGGTACTAACGTAATAATTTCTTCTGGAGTGCTTTGGGGACAAAAGACTTGTCAGGAGGAGGAGACTGAGGAGTGGCAGTAGCCAGGAGGCATTTCGGATCCAAAATGAGGAGGGCAGAGGATGGCTCTGAAGCTCTTGTACTATCGAAGGCTCGAGAGAGTGCGTCTGCCCTTTTATTCAAATGTCCTGGTTTAAAGGTAACATGAAGATTGAAACAAGAAAAGAAGAGGGACCATCAAGCTTGTCGGGGATTAAGACATTGTGCAGTTTGTAGGTACAGCAAATTCTTATGGTCTGTAAAAATTGTTACTACATGTTGAGCTCCCTCCAAAAGATAACGCCACTCAGATAATGCCAATTTCATTGCTAGTAGCTCCTTATCTCCAATAGTATAATTCTGTTCGGCAGGTAGAAACTTACGAGAGAAAAAAAACACATGGTAGCAGTCGATTGGAAGATGACCGTTTGGGAAAGTACTGCTCCAACCCCAACCGCAGATGCATCCACTTCCAGAAAGAATGGCTGAGAAAGATCTGGTTGTTGGAGGATAGGAGCTGAGGAGAAGGCACTCTTGAGGTATGAAAAAGCTTCCAAGGCGTATGCTGGCCAGTTTTTAGGATTGGCACCTTTTCTAGTAAGGGCTATCATAGGAGCCACAATGCTGGAATAATTTATAATAAACTATCGATAGTAATTATCAAAACCTAGAAAACGCTGAAAGGGTTTGAGAGTAGCTGGAAGTGGCCAGTTTAGAATAGATTGAACTTTTTTTGGATCCATTTGGAGACCTGAACCGGAGAAAATAAAACCTAAGAAAGGCATAGAAGAAACTTCAAAAGAACATTTTTCTAATTTACAGTAGAGATGATTCCTGCAAAGTCTGAAAAGTACTTCAGCCGTAAGTCTCCTATGAGTATCCAGAGTCTTGCAAAAACTTAGACTGTCGTCCAGATACACAACGACATAAAAATAAAGAAGGTCCCGAAAAATCTCATTAATAAAGCTTTGGAATGCTGCTGGGGCATTACAAAGTCCAAAACGCATTACCAAATACTCATAATGACCCTTGTAGGTATTGAAAGTTGTTTTCCACTCATCTCCTGTTTAAATACGGATAAGGTTATATGCTCCTCTGAGATCTAATTTTGTGAAGAATTTTGCTCCTTTAATCCGGTCGAATAACTCTGTAATGAGAGGAATGGGGTAGCGATTCTTGATGGTCACTAAGTTGAGCCCACGATAGTTAATACAAGGACGAAGCGAACCGTCTTTTTTTTTTACAAAAAAGAAGCCAGCCCCAGCCGGGGAAACTGAAGGTCTAATAAAGCCTCTTTGAAGGTTCTCCTTGACGTAAGTAGACATAGCTTCAGTCTCTGGTTGAGAAAAAGGATAAACTCGTCCTCTAGGTGGTATTTCTCCGGAATTAGCTCTATAGGACAATCCCATGGACGGTGAGATGGAAGGGTCTCAGCACAAGCTTTATCAAAGATGTCAGCAAACATTTGATATTGAGGAGGCAACATTGATAAAGTATAAGCTACTGTAATTTCAGAAGAACAGAAAGTTTTCACTTTCGTTAGATTTCCTGATAGACAACGAGGACCCCAGGCCAGGATCTCTGAAGTATTCCAGTCTAGTTGTGGAGAGTGGAACTGAAGCCGGGGAAGGCCCAAGACATTTGGAGAATTAGTACACGGTAACACTAAAAAAGAGTTACACAAAGGAGAGACTTAGTCTAGGTATGAATTACACTGTCAGGCGCCGTGCCCGCACCTTCACTCGGTAAATAAAATTTCCAGCGGCACCAGAGTCTATTAGAACTTGCGTAGAATGTTCCAAAGAATCATACTGCAGAAAAACAGGAATGGTGCAAACAGTAGAGGAGGAGGATTTACTAAACCCCAATCTGACCTCCCCAGAACAGATCAGGGTCTAGCATTTCCCGGTCTCTTGTACCAGGACTTTAGGAAGTGGCCAGACTCGCCACAATAGATACATAATTTATCTCGACGTCTCCTATCACGTTCCTCAAGAGTCAACCGAGATCTCCCAATTTGCATAGGTTCATCGACAATGGAAGGATGCAGTACAGGATGTGAAACTGGTCTATGGGCCAGACGACGAGATACCTCCTTCTCCACTGATCTCTCTTGGAAATGCCAGTCTACCTTGTTACACGAGGATATCGTAGCATCCAAGGTAGTGGGAAGCTCATGAGATGCTAATACGTCTTTAATGCGATCAGATAACCCCTGCCAGAAGGCATCCACCAATACTTCATTGTTCTAAGATAATTCAGATGACAATGTGCGAAATTCAATGACGTATTGGGCTACAGAATGATTCCCTTGCCATAACCGGAGGATAGTCATGGAGGCAGACGAGATTCGGCCAGGTTCATCGAAAATCCGGCGAAAAGTCAGCAGGATGGAGGCATAATTAGCAAGAAGTGGATCATCCCTCTCCCAGAGTGGAGAAGCCCAGGCTATAGCTTGGCCAGTTAATAAGGAAACCACATATGCGACTTTAGACCTGTCAGTAGGAAAGTTTTGATGTTGGAGTTCAAACTGAATTGAACAATGATTAAGAAAGCCACGACAAAATTTTGGGTCCCCATCAAATTTGGCCGGAGTAGGTAATCTGAGTGTAGACGAGTCTGCAGGGGAGACCTGGTGCCTAGGAGATTGCTCAGGAGGGGAAACAGAAACTACAGGCTGAGTTGCTTGAAGCGTATCAAGGTGACCAGCAAGGGTCTGGAGACATTGTAACAACTGCGCTGTGTATTATCCTGCTGTTCCACCCGAGCTAAGAGGTGCTGTAGCATATCCTTTGCTGAAGGCTCCACCGGGGGATCAGACATTAGGCCTGTTCTTACTGTCACGACTCTGAATCAGTTTATTATCCCTTCTCTCTGCCAAGTTAGAGCCCGCCCAGGAGCGCAGAGTCTAACGGGTAGGAGGTTTTCACCAGTGACCCCCGCAAGGGGATATGGACTTTGCCTATCCAGTCCCGCAGGTTGCGGTTTCCCAAACGGGTGCTGACAGAGTGGTAGGGGAGCTTTAACACAATGGGTAATATAATAATACAGAATCCAAACACTAGCTGAGAGTTCTTGAATAAACAATATCACAAATAATAATAGTGCTGAGATTTAGTGGCTGAAATATAGCAGGAACTGCAGGACACGGACAGAGCTGGATAACAAAGGATAATTCAGGGTAACGGCAAACACAGGGGTCACGGCAACTGGATCAGGCTGAAAGGTTGGAACACCACATTCTACTATATTTAGAAAACCCTTAGCAACTGCAGGGAGTAGATAGAGCAACAGTTCAACGCAGATATGATTGATATGGAACTAGCTTGTCCAAGTTGGTAACTCACAGCATCGAAGATAAATCACTGACAGAGCAATGGTTCAAACTGAGGTAGTAGAAGTTTTAGGACTAGGCTGATCCACAGATGTAACTCAGTGCAAAGAAATAGAATCACTGACACAGCAACACTTCAAACAACGAACATAATAATATAGAACTAGCTGATCCGAACATAATGATTCATAGCAACTGATGAGTACAGGTACAGCGGTAGTCCAATAATATAATAACAAGGAAATAGAACTTAGCTGAACTGTAGGTAACAATTCAACGTAGCAAGTGAATTACTGGCATAGCAATAATTCCCATGTAGATAGACAGAGGCGTTGATGCGTTGATCCACAAATAGTAATCCCAAGCAGCAGAGATGAATATGGGTATGACAAGCAGTTCGTTACATAGAGGTAGCGGAGAAGTGGAGTTTAGTTGAGCCGTGCGTGGACTACAAATGACAGGTAGTTCAACAGTATTCCCTATAGCAAAGCAATAATGATGTTAAGACAGCCGGACTGGAATGAAGGAATTGAGCCGGAACAACGAGTACATGTGTAGCGGGCAGTTCGTAACAGCCATTCACAACGTAGAAGTAGTGAAGGAGTGAAGTTCAGTTGAGCCGTGCGTGGAACTACAGGTGACAGGCAGCTCAGCAGCAGTCCCAGTAGCGAGGCAATAGCAGTGTTGAGTCAGCTGGACAGGAGTGAGGAGATTGAGCAATAACAATGAGTACAGGTGTAGCATGCAGTTCGTAATAGCCGTTCACCACGTAGAAGTAGTGAAGGAGTGGAGTTCAGCTGAGCCATGCGTGGAACTACAGGTGACAGGCAGCTCAGCAGCAGTCCCAGTAGCCAGGCAATAGCGGTGTTGAGTCAGCTGGACAGGAGTGAGGAGATTGAGCAATAACAATGAAGAGTCCAGGTGCACCAAACGGTAACAGCGAGGAGTACAGCTGATTCCAAGCATTCAGTGGACAACAGGTAAGTCAAACCTGAGGAAGCCGGGTCCTAGTAATGAGTGGGTAACACGAAGAACAGGCAAAGAACAGAGGACCATGGGAAGTTTAAATAGTGCTCCAAAATACCAGAACCAATGAGAACAGGTAGGAGGTCCAGGCAAGGTAACAAGGAGCACATGTGCAGGAATGATGTCTCAGAACAAAGTAGTAGATCTAATCACCGCTTACAAGAAGAAGGAAACAGCGCCGGTACCTGTTTATGGGACCAGCGTGTGACAGCAACCAAATCAACAACAAACACAGGTAAAGGTGTATATTTGCTTGAAAATGTGGCCTTTTTATTAAAACCTTACTATTAGAAACCTTTTGTTCTTGTCTTAGTAGGCATCTTGAGCATTGAGAAGACAGTATGATTCGGTGGTACTCACAGCAGCTGTACAATATTGTTTGACAAACGCTTGTACATTGTACAGCTGCTGCCTGCTTTCATTACACCCTTAACGACAGCAATAAGACAGTCACATGGCAGAGTGACGTTATTTACTCGTGCCAGGATCTTCAGTCAGTCAGAATGATTTGGAGAGTAAATATTTGCGAAAGTAAAGGGAAAATTATTAGTCATTTCCTTGAGAAAAAAATATCATCCTTCAACGTGTCTACTCTATTACTTAATGTCAAAGAGTCTGCATGGGACATGTTGTGCAAATGTGATTATAATCCCATGGGCCTTGACCCATGCATAATCGCTCCTGTATGACTTTGGGAACTGGATATTATCAAAGTTAAGAGCTCCCCTTTTTTTATAAAACAAAATGTGGTATTACTCTGAAAAGGAAATGCCTACAACTGATTTATGTAAGTGGCAAAGTAGTTAATATAGGGAAAGGATTTTTAGTTGGTCAGCCATTTAAATATTTAGAAAGATATCTATCAGCTTGCCCCAGCCATCCCCCAGTGTTCAGAATCATGTTGATAGTTGACAGTAGGATCAGGTAGAGTTACAGCAGAGGTGACACTAATTCTGGTCAATTATTTTACAATAGACAAGACCAGATGTCAAAATGTTGTGCTGAGTCATCTACATCATCAATGGGTGTCTAAGATTTTTGCAAAGCACACAACAGTATATAGCACATGTAGGTAACAGTCGCGCACAGCGGTAGCTGAAAGGAAAAGTGGTGCAAGATAGAATTTTCCTTGTCCTTGGGACCTCCCACCCACCCTTATGTTGGATTTTAAAAAGGACATGCATACTTTAACAAACAAAGCACTTCAGGGTCAAGGAGTGCTACTTTTAAAGCTGATGTGCTTGGTTTGTTTGGACCCCCACAAAACAAGCTAACAATGGTGGGACAGTGTACTCCTGTGCTGGTACACATGGGCTGGTATCTCCGGACCTTTTACTATGGATTCGGGTTGCTGTGGATGGATCCTCCCTGGCCTATCACACTGACCAGAGCTGCAGGTAGCAGGCAGAGTGGTGGTACTGGAAAAGCTTGGGTTCAAAACTCAGAATCAGCCAGAGAACGGATTAGATTTTAGGGTTTAATCGGCAGGTCACAGGATTACAGCAATATTAAAGAAGTTGTCAAGCAGGGTCTTGAAACAGAGTGATGTTTATTGCTCAAGTGTTCTGACAAGGGCAATTCCACTGATTTAAGGTATCAGTGGTCAGGTCAGATGGAACATCAGAATGATACATTTCAGTGTACAAGTCAGTGCATTTATACAGATTTGGACACAGGCTATTTTTAGACTCAGGATGTAACCCCGTTTACCAAAACAGGGATTTACATGCATTGCAAAGCCACTAATATTTATACTTAGCTATGAAATTCTTAAAACCCTTGCTGTGATTTCCTGGATTTTATTTCAGAGGCATGAGACCCACTAGCAAGTCAAAAGGTCTGACTGGCATGAATACTTCAGACAGTCGCCGAATACACAGTTCCACAGAACAACAACAACAAAAAAACAAAACAAATCCGAAACAAGCCATTTCCCCACATCACAATACACCAAAGGCTTGGTAAACACAGTTCATTATATCAGATTTATACATCAGAAATAAGGTATTTCCTTTAGCAAGGATAAACAGAAAAAGCTAATTTTCTACCCTGGTCTCATTAATTAAAGATTTCCCTATATTAAAACATACATAATATTAAAAATAAGTGCATTGGCAATTTATATAAATCAGCGGCCTGCGCTATTTCCTTTAAATAAATTCATACCAAAAGTTATTTATCTGTGATCCAGTCTCAAATGGGCTTAAGGCACCTAAGGTAGCAGTACTGTTAATGCAAGCTGTTGTTGTCATCATCCTCAGCCTCATCCTCATCAGTTTGTACATCATCCTCACACATTAATAATTCATCACCGCTGGAATTCACCATTACAGAAGTCTCAGTATTTTGATGTAATGGCAGGAAAGGTCCTCCTGGTGGAACTTGAAGTTCATTTTTATGAACATCATCTTTTCCACATTTTGAGGAAGTAGCCTCCTACACTGATCGCTATCAAGATTCCTGGCTGTGCTGAAAAATCTTTCGGAGTACACACTGGAGGGTGGGCAGCGCAAAGCGAGTTGGTACATCCATCTGCAAATTAACTTTTTTTCCTCCCAGTAGGGAGGAAGGGACTGTCTCACTTTCTATTTCTATGCTGTCGTGAAAATAATCCTCCACCATCCTTTGGATGTTGATAGTAGGATCAGGTGGAGTTACTTGTCACTTTTTTGGTCAATTCTTTTAGACCAGACCAGATGTCAAAATGTTGTGCTGAGTCATCTGCATCATCCCTGGGTCTCTTGGGAAAGCTAGGTTTTTTTCCTAGCAGTCGTTGACTGAGAAACTGAAAGAGGAGACGCCTTCCTGTTACGTAACACTTGAACTGTCATCTTGCTCACCAGGAGCTCCTTGCATCTCTTCAGCTCTGGGTCAGTTGGAAACAAAGAGAAGACATAGCTCTCAAACCGAGGATCAAGCACAGTCGACAAAATGTAGTAATCCGATTTCAAGATATTGATAACTCTTGGATCCTGGCGAAGCAAATAAAGTACTTGATCTACAAGTCCGACATACTTAGCGGAATTGCTTTGTTTCATCTCCTCCTCCTTCAGTTTCTCAAACTGCTTTTCCAAAAGTCTAATTAAGGAAATCACTTGACTCAAGCTAGCAGTGTCTGCACTCACTTCACAGGTGACTACTTTGAATGGTTTCAGCACCTTGCACAATACGAAAGGTTTTCTCCACTGCGCTTGAGTAAAATACATCCCCCCTCCACTCCCAATGTCATGGCTTGTGGAGTAAGCGTGGATGGCTTTTTGCTCTTCCTCCATCCACAGAAGCACATACAGGGTGGAAATCCACCTTGTCACCACCTCTTGCTTCAAATGGTGGCAGGGCAAATTAAATTGCTCTTGTAGCTGTTGCAATCTCGTACATGCTGTTGCCAAATGCCGGAAATGTCCAGATATTTTGCAGGCCACAGAAAGCATCTCCTGCAAGTCTCTGTCAATTTTTTTAAATCTTCGCACCACCAAGTTTATTGTGTGAGCAAAACAGGGAATGTGATGGAATTCACCCAGATGTAATGCTCTCAAAATATTGGTGGTGTTATCAGAAATGACATATCCTGAGGAGAGTCCAAGCCGGATAAGCCATGTCGCAATGACATCCCTTAGTTTTTGTAACAGATTGTTAGCTGTTTGACTCTTAGTGAAGCCGGTGATACACAGAGTAGCCTGCCTCTGACAAATGTGACATTCTTGGGTACATGCTGCTGTTGTTCCTGCTGGTGAAGGCGAATCCCCAACCCAGTGGGCTGTCACAGTCATATTATCTTAAGTTTGCCCAGTTCTGCTTGTCCATATCTGTGGTTAAGTGTACAATAATTACAGTTTTACAGAAGCAGTAGCAGCAGCAAAACTAACTCTAAAGAATTCTTCTGAGGAATCCAGGATAGTGGAGGAGTCATCTAGCCTCAGCAACTTGGATGCAGAACTAACTCCGATCACTACTGAGGATATTGATGGGACGGTGTTGTGGGTTTAGATTGCAGGTGTCTGGATCTAGCTAACCAAAGGGACCTAGCTGATGATGGACTGCTTGTTGTTATTTTTTTAGCATAAGTTTCCAATTTTTCCAACAGCTTGCCATGTACTCACTTCAAATGGCGTAACATGGATGAGGTTCCTAGATGGTTAAGGTCCCTACCTCTACTGACTGTGGCTTTACATATGCTACAAATGGCTAGACAACTGTTGTCTGGATTTGTGTAAAAAAAATTCCACACATAAGGGGTGGATTTTTTGGTCTTATGTCCAGGCATGACAATGTCCTTCTTCTTATCATGTGCAAGAACTGTTTTCACCGTGACAGGACTTACACAAACAACATCATCCTCATCAACATCCTCATTAGAGTCCTCGTCAGCTACACCAATATCCCCCTCATCCTATTGCAATTCCAAAGTGGCATCCTCAGTTTGTGCTTCATCGGCTACCCTTGGGCTGTTCAGGCACACATCTGCAGAAATGGGTACACTATCAGAATGTTCAGGATTACATATACCACTCGTGGATAGACGAGGGATTTGTGTCATTTCTGAATCTGAACATACATTTTCCTTTAATGCCTTACTGTTTTCTTCCAGCTTGGCCTTTACACGTAAAAGTATTTGGATACCACTTTTGCAGCCTGAATGACAAGGTCTTGCTTGGTTATGACTGACCTTACAAGATGATGACTCAGTAATAGTTGCAGAATTAGCACTCTTAGAGAAATATGAAGGCCTCACTATTTCTTTGACATAGTGTGTGTAGAATGGCATGTTGGCAATTTTATTTTTTCTGCCGATAACTTTGCCAGGATTACAGGTCTTTTTTTCTTCACCAAGATGAAAGATGTTTTTTTACATTTTTGTTTTCCTGACTTACAAACACTATGCAATTTATAGGCTTTACCACAGGACATAGAGTGATTACTATCATCCTGACCTGTGCCAGCAGCTGCTTGAAGCTCCTGCTCTTCTGTGTACTGCTGTGAATCCATTTTGATAACACTGTACAAATTGACTGCAAATTCAGAAGACCAAGCCTGCCAGCCCTAGTATTTCTATTTCAGCAATGACAATTAGCAATGGAGCAATGGTGCTCTCCTCTTTGTGTGTAACCTATATAACACCATACAATTTGACTGCAGATTCAGAAGATCAAGCCTGCCAGCCCTAGTATTTCTTTTTCAGCAATGACAATTAGCAATAGAGCAATGGAGTTCTCCTCTTTGTCTGTTACCTATATAACACAGTGCATTATGTGACTGCAGATTTAGAAGACAAAGTCTGCCAGCTCTAGTATTTCTTTTTCAGCAATGACAATTAGCAATGGAGCAATGGAGCTCTCCTGAATGTCACTGGAGACTTTGAAGAGCATTGCTACCCCTCCTCTTTCTTTTCTACCTATGATGCTGCCCAACTGCTCTAAAGACTGCCAAGAACTGTGCTACCCTTCTGTGTCCCTCTGTGAAATGGCGCTGGATCACCCTGGAGGGGGGTACTTATAGAATCCAAATCTCGCGAGATCCGATGACAATGATGTTTTGTCTTGTTTACAATTCAAAGGGCACGCAAAAGTACCGAGCCGGCTCAACTCGGTACTCGGATCTGATAAGTTCGGGTGTGTTCGGTTCTCGGGAAACCGAGCCTGAGCATCTCTAGCTAGAACATGTGATTGCAATCAGCAGCAGCTGTAAAAATGCATTTTTTTCTACAGCAGACATTAATAACATCATAATAGATGTATTTTATGGGATTAAAAACTTATTTAAATTGTTTAATGTTTTGTCATTAATGACTATGGGCCTGATTCATATTATTATAGGACCATTTTGGGCTGTGTACAAACCCTCCTCCTAAGATGTGACTGGACTGTCTAAGTCTAGCTCAGATGACTAGGGTGATCACATTAAAATTTATATTTTTGGATCTGTGTCTGGAAACAATCTTCTTATATTTACCTTTTAGCAATAGTCAGAAGATATCTATTAAATTATTTATACCAAATTGTATAAATAATTCATGACAATTTGTTTTAAATGAGCCATAAAACAGAATGTATATAAAATACACCCAAAGCACCAGTATTTTATATTTGTACTAAAATGGAAAGGGTCTCAAAATCTCCGGTAAAATGCTAGACAAGTGGTTATTGCAAGTTCTATGACTCTTGTGGGAAAATAGGTGTTTTTCAATGGATTTAAGGCTTCTCCTTGTTTAAGTAGTCCTCAGTGCCCGTGATAGCTATCTCCGGCAAATGCTATCACAAGGTCTGTCTGTTAAAAGCTTCATGCGAAGCATGTGTTTTAAAGCTATTAATTTTTTTGTGTGTTGTAATTTTTCCTCACATTAAATGGGTCACAGTGACATATTTTATGAAAACTGAACTTCCCAAATATGACTAGTATTAAGCTTTGATAGTTAATTCAGACTTAGTTCACATAATCTTTCCTTATTCTTTAAAAGATTTAGCTGCCAATTTATCTGCATCCCCCAATATATCTGCATTCCTCCTACCCAACTGTCCAGCCTAAAACAGGATATTCCTAATTTGGTTCCAGGGTAATGAGCCCCGTTGACAGATGCTGCTTAAATGCTGAGTGTACCAATGGCAGGTGCATGCTTCATTGAATGGGTGTTTTTTAGTGAGGGAAAGGGGGCCTGCGGGTGGCCCACACTTAAAAAAAAAGTTGGAAAGAGCTGGTGGGATGTGCATGCCCCCGTCTCATGTGTGCACTGCCATTTTTGCTTATGTTGAGATTTACTACAGTGTCGGACTGCAGCGGGCTACCGGTAAAACCACCAGTAGGCCCGGCTACCTTACGGCCACACTCCCTTTTAGTAGTGGGCGGAGCTTACCTGGAGGCCCGTTGTCATCATCCAGGGTGCCCGCATTCCTTTCCGCCGTCCCCGGACTGGCTGTCATCTGCTTGAAAAGCAATCCAAACATCTACGAAGGCCCCCCCGTGATTAACCTAGCTGTTCTCAGCGCCTGTCTGGTCTTTATCACGTCATTTGTTTGTGTATGCAGGGGTTCAAGGGGGGTGATCCCTAAAATAATGACCCGATGAAGTGAAATCGGAAACGATTCTGTCACCCCCAGGCTGCTGTGTGTATAAACTCTCGATAGGCGGCAGCCGCGGGGTCCTGTGTCGCCATCTTCTGTGTGACAGGGGTCGGGGTGACCTGAGAGATGCTGGACAGGGATGTCTACCCGGAGCCTCCGAGCCATACCCCGGCTCCCAACAACCAAAGCGGCCTCCCAGACCCGCTCCAGTTAGTGCTCAGCATCTTCCAGTATGCGGTAGACAGGCCGGTCACCACCTTTCACGGTGAGGAGAGGGGCTGTGTGTCACCTGGTCATGCTGAGACTTGTAGTTCCACAGCAGCAGCAAAGGGGAAGGGGGGTCTGAGTCCCCTAGCATTGATAGACTCTAAGCTGTAGCCACATGGGGAAGGCATACGTGCCTGGGAGTACTTTCCCCCCATAGGAAGTTGGGAGTGCAAGGGAGAAATTATTCCCCCATCTACAGTCATGGACTGTATTCCCAGGTCACCTCTGCCAGCATAAATTATTTCCCAGTGGGAATACTGCAAAGTGGTTTTTAGCCCATGCTGGAACAAACTGTATTTAATCTATTTTCCTTTTAAACTCTGTTCTTATCTTAAAGCTGGACAGTCCTCATAGAGCAAGTAAATACACTAAATTAAGGAATATGCTGCAAATCATGTTTGGCGGAGAATAACTGGCCCCATGCCCTCTATCCTCAGTGGAATAACTGCACATTCTCCATCATCCTCATATGACCTTGTTGTGTTTCTATATATTGGTTTTATGTCTTATTTGGTATACCAACTTCCAGCGCTGTAAGGATTTGAAACGATACCTTTCCGAATTTTTGTGACTGTTCCGCCCAATCTAAGGGTCAGGTCAAGACTGTGTACTCTTTATATACACACTACATTTTTTATATACGGACTATACTATGGTGCTAGCTGTCCTTCGTGGGCTGACCACTCCCCCTCTAGTGTCTGATCTTGCCTCTATGATGACTGGCAACACCCCTTTGGTGGGCCTCTAGCGTTGCAGTCCCCCGGTGGGCCCTTCATGCCCCAGTCCGACACTGATTTACTACATAAGACAATACACTTTAAAAATGAAAATTATTGTACAGTATTATGTCGATATGCGTAGTCATGTAATATTGGGAGTTTTTTGATCTGCTGTACAATCCTGGTTAGTACTGAGACTACATACATTAATCTGTGACATCTAATTGCTCAGAAAATACTCACATAATAATTCACCTAATTGCAAATTTTATTGAAAATGAGTAACGTTACTTTCCTTAATGAATCAGATCCACAGTCTTTTCAGCCTGCTTTATGGACAATGGGGATGGGTGTCCTTGTGATTAACCTGTTAATTGAAACATGTATCGAACAATGTTTTTGCAAACTATTCTCTCTGTGTAGGGTGTGATATTAAAACTTGTAATAAACAGGGCTTTATTTAAAATATAATGTCAGCCTGGTTCAATTATTTTTTTTTTATCATACTGTATGACATATTTGTAAAACATACATTAAAAATATTAAACATCTCACCTCCCTGCTGCTGTGATAGAGAGGCTTCAGTCATGGACACCACAATGAGCTCCTGCTCATAACTGTTGTATTCTTAAAGAAGAGGGGACCTACCAACTGTGGCTTCACTTGCCTTTCACTCCTCTGACAATTTTTCCTTGAGCCTTCTTTTAATGTCTGAAAACCTTTGGAGACAATGGCCCACTGACTTCTTTAGGAGCCTCACTGCATTGTCTGCATCACATATATTGGCCTAAACTGGTGTTCCCCCATTAGAACAGTCCTGACAGCCTGCCTCCCCAAAAGAAAGTCATAGCATGATTGAGAACACTAACACACAATCAGAGGCAGAATTAGCAAGCTGTGGGCCCGATGCAGGGAGGTGGAGAGGAGGGAACCGGGGCCCCCGACCCTATGCATCTGCCATGCAGCGGGCTCCATGATCTCCATGGGCCCGATGCACCGCACCTGCCACATCAATGGTAGTTCCACCACTGCACACAATTTTCATTGTGTGAAAACCCGATGTTATGCCATTAGTCTTCTGAACCTGGCTACCCTTTTCTGACTCCTCTAATCCATCTTGTGTCTCCACTGCCACTTCCTGCTCTACCTGCTTGTCCTTCTCCTCCACTCTCTCACATCCTCTCCTTTCTCTCTGCATACGAAATAAAAAGAGACACAAAACACAGAACACCAAACACAAAAAACTAACCAGATTAATAGAAATGCCACTTACACCATACTCACGAAAAACACAGATAGAACTTAAATAAAAAGAAACAAGAAACTGGAATGAATATTGACAAAAATTAGCAACACAGAAAACAATTAGACAGTACAACTCTCAGAAGTCGCAGTAAATATGACCAAACAAAATCTCCAAACACTGACCTACTCACCTGACTCCTCTACCCTAGCTCCTTAAAACCCTATGTGATAGAAAAGGAGGATGTAACCAGGCTTTTATAATGTTAGTGAGGTCAAAATCGCATGTGATTTGAGCTAACCAACAGTAAACTTTCAAGAAAAGCACTGGCCATTTTTTACACAAAACCCTGCAGTTTGGGGAAAACTGAAGGTAGTTTTGGGCTTTGCAAACCGTAACACATATCCAGCATTTTTACATTGGCGCCTCAAACAACTGTGTAGTTAATGCAGCCTTTTGGACCACTAAACTGCCGTAAATTTGTGGCGCTGTGCAGTGGATTCAAATCGCCACCATACATGATTTTTAGTATGTCTAACCCCTTATCTTTTCATTTGGAATGTCTCCATCTTAGGGGTGGGTGTGGATGGAACAATCCATCACACAACCAGGTCGGTAGAATGTTCAAAGCAGCACAGATTTCAAGTGATGCAAGTGCTGATCTTCTGGGATGTAGTGACTTGTGCACCAATGTGATTATTTAGTGGCAGTGGGGAGGAGAAAGCAGGTTTATGGAAAGCCATGGACTGAGAGTTAAATGGTGGAAGAAGCAGGGTCTTCCACAGCACAGAGTACTGATATACAGCTTCTGTTAAACTGGTGCAGGAAGATTGTGGTGACAAACTTCTGAGACAAAGTTCATGCATCCAGCTTGTTTTTAATAGCAAATAGGCTAAAAAAACAAGGCGCACTTGAATACTTTGTTGTAAATACTGATTTACCTTTTTAACTACCTTTTATGTAATTGGTTCAACTAAAACACTATATACTTCTATGTACAATAGTTCTATAACATGAGCATGCTTGAGCACTTCCAAACTTAAGTTATTTAATGAATGTTGTACATGCATTGTGCATCAGATAATCAACTAACTATCTATCGATTGGGATGAGGGTGTTGAGCACCCTCAATTCTTACCTTTATATTTTTGGTAGCAGTAAGTTGCGTGTGATCAGTGAAAAGATGCTCTTTTCCTAATTAAATGTATATTTTGCTCATAATTTAGCTCCGAAAAAAATACTTAATGCTGGGTTAGAAATAACCATGTTTTGTTATTTCAGTGCTATTTGCCACTGTCCAAGAAAAAAAATAATAAGTTAATTGTTTAATTTTTCTTTTGCAATCTTCTAAAAGAATTGCTAATTCATTCTCATTGGCATCTTTTTAAAACGGAAATAGAGAAAATGGAATTAAGGAGCATGGGCATCATTACAAAGAAACATGGAAATTGAACAAAAGGGCTAATTATTTAATTAGCAAATGTCTGCCTGGTTAATGACATATTAATGAGTTTTGAAATGGTCACATAATTTAACATGAAAGACCCATGTGTGTAGCACAACATTCAATGAATTATTTTGTAATGTGTCTCACGAGACTACTATACACCATTTAAAATTCCTCTCAGCTATCATATTTTCTTTATCATCAACATCTATGGTAATGTCCTAGTAGTCAATATCTTAGAGCAGTAATGTTTACAGTACTTATATACATGTAACAGCAACCATCACCCTTTATTTTATGAACTAGTGGATGCTCAGTATTCTACATCTTGATCTATAAATGAATGTTGATGCAGTTGGCAGCTTTCAATGCTGCTTTGTTATATCTGAGATGACTCCAACTAGTGTAAATGCCTTAAATAGGTCACAACAAAATTGAATTAGGGAATAAAAGAGCAATATATGTTAAAATTGTTGTTATAAATATGTAAGAAATACACTGTTCAAGCTCTCTATGGTGATATCTTTAGCATCTACCCACCACTTAAATCTCTATCTCTATCTCCATCTAAACTATCATAAAAGTGTTGTTGTTCTTAAAAATCCATTTTAACATTTATCCCTGTTTCTCCTTATATATTTCTCCCTCTTAAGTTGGCCATATCTGGTGCAATTTATTTATAATGCTACAATGGATTTCTGACCATTTTGCATTGATTGCCCAGATATTACACTGTGTACGGCTGACTAATGACCATCTGTTGCCATAAAAGGTAGCACTGAAGTTGAAGGAATGGGGGTGGGGGGGGAGGTGGAAAGTTTTAGTTGTTTGTACTTGGAAACTGATCACATAGAAGAAAGTTTGTGCAATTGGCTTATTGTAGTTAACATACAAAGCATTTGTACAGCAAGAACAAAATTTTAAAAAATAGAGATGCGTGCGTAAATAGAATATTTTTAGTTGTCTTGTTATTTTGTTTTTTTTAAAGTGCTCCTGTTCAAATCTCCAAATTGCTGGCACAAAAGAAGGGCACAAAAGGTATATCTCTTTCTGAGAACACTACACCTTGGTACGCATTACATGCAAATATTTATTGAACACCATATAAAGAGTGGGACAATAACCTCAGTCCCAATGTCTGTGGGCAAAGATGATCATGCATATTTTAAACAGAAGACACACTGATTTAGTTCATCACTAGTACATACCTGACACAAATACATATTTCCTTCAGTCGATATTCAATAAAACATACAAAGTGTTGGCACAAAATAATTCCTTATGTTTTAAATAATATACCCTTATTTCTAAACAAAACTGATAACATCCACATCACTCTATATACAATATGCTGCTATTTACCATGCCATGGTCAGTGGTGTGCCCTGGCAAAATCCCCCCTCCAAAACAAGCAAAAAACCCCTTTCACTGGCAGCCTAACTCTTCCAGCGGAAGGACGTAGCAACCACTATAGCACATAGTGATGGGAGCTGGTGAGGGATCCAGTATTTCCGGCATCAATGGATCCCATTAAAAAGGTAAGCTAACACCATACGCCTTTATAGTAGGAAACGCTTTAAGCATATCTTACTAAACTGTATGCATTTTTTGCTAGCCATCTTACACAGTTTGATGAAGCATCATCATCTATTTATGTAGCACCACTAATTCCACAGCTCTGTACAGAGAACTCATTCACATCAATCCCTGCCCCATTGGAGCTTACAATCTAAACATAGACACACAGACCGAGAGAGACTAAGGGCAATTTAATAGCAGCCACTTAACCCTATCAGTATGTTTTTGAAGTGTGGAAAGAAACCGGAGCACCCGGAGAAAACCCACGCAAACACAGGGAGAACATACAAATTCCATACAAATAAGGCCATGGTTGGGAATTGAACTCATGATCCCAGTGCTGTGAGGCAGAAGTGTTACCCACTAAGCCATCGTGCTGCACACAGACAAGTAATTCTTACAATTCTTCCTTATTTTCTTGTTCTTTTTTTAAAGATGTAAGTATAAATACAACTAAACAGACTTCTATCTAGAATCCATAAAAATGTTGATTTTAAACAAGATTCAAAGTTTGAAAATAAGATTTCTTTGCAATTTGTCGTAAAAGTTTGATGATCCAACTCTGCCAGTTAAGCAGTGTATTTTGGCTATACTGTACAAGGGCAACTGCAAATCTACTTATCATTCGATATATTCAATAGTTTACCTTTAGAATGATATATGTATTTTCTGCCATGGTTGAACTTGATTTGTTGCAATGTAATTAGTAATAATTTGAAAAGCATCCCATGTTTATTGGCACTAATATGTTTTCTATAGATTTTGGTGACAAAACTAGTGATATAAATGTTGTCAAGCTGTGCCACTGCTGGAAGGCACAATGTACACGAAATGTAAAAATTATGAAAAACGGATTTAACAAATGTTACTCATTTGTTTTCTTTTTTTTTTCAAGTAGAGAAAGAATTGAATTGGTGGAGAACAGCATCACCTCTAGGGCTTGTGTGGACGTCAGTTGATTCAGATGCATTGCCGAGGTCTCTATACTCAGGAAAATAGAGTTAACGGTCTACTTGACATTTTAATTACAAGAATTATACATTGTTTTGTGTTTATAGTTCCAAATTTCACCTGGAAACATTCTGTCATTGGTTTTTCTGTTCAAGTGTTTGATAATATATTACATTTAAATGACTTTGGGGTAAAAATGTCTCACCCATGATTGTTTATATAAGCACAGGTATTCATAAATAATTGCAATGTACTTACTGTGAATTGTCATATATATGGAAAATAATAGGATAAAAATAATACTGAAGAAAATCCAGCACTTTAGAATTAAAGGCTATTATTTTGTGTCTTATGCATAAGAATTCTAAGCATTGCTAATTGTTCCAAAATCGACTGAACACTGATTTTGTGCTTATAGGAGAGAAAGGTTTTCCAATTTTAAAATAGTTAAACAAGTGTGTATTTCCCACCTCCATAAAGCTCGCCAACCCAACAAGCATCAGTACAACTAGTCCCTATAAATACATGCTCCTTACCACAAATAGATTTAATTTGCTTTATGTATGATCATCTTTTTTTACAGCTCTTGACCCTAATGTATCCTATAACCATAACCCCCAATTAGCTTTACATCACATTGCTGGAACATTAGGTTGCCATTGACACAATTAAGCAGCTGTAATATTTTTGTACATTGACAGCCGGACATTCCATTTGTTTGCTTAATTTTTTACAAATGTTTGTATATTTCTTATGCAATCTCTTAGGGGGGTATTCAATTGTTAGCGTTAACGGGAAAAAACGAGCGCTCAAAAAATATTGCCGTTTATACGGTAATATTGCGCGAGAAAAGCGTTAATACGGTAGTTTACTCGCTCAGGGAGCAGCGAGCTGAAATTGAGCGAGTAATTACCGTATTAACGCTAAGATTTTTTGAGCGCTCGTTTTTCCCCGTTAACGCTAACAATTGAATACCCCCCTTAAAATGAGAAGTGTGCAAAGGAGAAGCCACATATAGGGGGGTATTCAATTGTTAGCATTAACGGGGAAAAACGAGAGCTCAAATTATCTTAGCGTTAATACAGTAATTACTCGCTCAATTTCAGCTCGTCGCTCCCTGAGCGGCGAGCTGAAATTCCGCGAGTAAAATACCGTATTAACACTTTTCTCGCACAATATTACCGTATAAATGGTAATATTTTTTGAGCGCTCGTTTTTTCCCGTTAACGCTAACAATTGAATACTCCCCATAGTGTAGTTAAAGCACACATAAAAAGCTATTGTTTACAGCATACAAAATCAAACGTATTTGAAGGCTTATTTACAAGGAATAGCGCTCCCTATTTGAATCTGTGCCCCATTGTACAGATGATAATTTTGGTCCCTGTCCCCAGACTAATCAGTGCTCCTCTTCAGGTACCAAAACTCCATCAGTGCTAAGGGATGATCTGGATCATACGTACAGTATTCTTAGCAAGTTGAAAGTGCTTCAAAGTGATTGAGGCAGTCTATTCTCATACAATGTAGCATTAATTATTCTTAATGGTCTTTAAATCAAATCAAACTACCACTCTCACTTAGAACCATGATATAGCAGTATCTGTGAAATCAGTGCGAATCCTTAATAAATATATGAATTGTGTATTTCCAGTGGTCAAAGTGGGCCGGTATTTGGTGGTATTCCATACCGCCACTTCTGTTACTGCCTGCATTGTAAAATGACCAAATTCCATTCACTTTCATTTTCCATAACACTACTTCTAAATTTCCACTTCGACCACTGGGTATTCAAATAAAATAACATAATTATACACACCTGAAAAAGAATACAGTATACATATAAATAACTTGTAAACCTAACATCTAAACCTAAAAGGTCAATCTACAGTAAATATGGGAATGCTTCAAAAGTGTGTGCAAATAGCAAGATTAATAATAAAGCTATCTGAGGGCTGGTAGTTAGCCGAAGGTATATAGGCACCCAGGATGTAGCAGATCCTGCATTGGTGTCCTGGAAGAGTTACTTTGTCTAATTGTGTGAAGACAACATATGATAGCCAATCAAAGGTGGGAAAAGGGAACTTCCTGTGTAACGGAAGGTTATATAGTTTTGAGCAAAAGCAGTTTTTCTTCTTCTTGTCATTGGAAATTGTTCCACCCACCCAGTCCCTTAGAATGGCTTGTAGGTTTTAAATAGTATGTTTAACCATTGTTATTCCTTCAGAAGGTTCTCAGTTAGTGGTAAATGATGACAATCAGCAGCCCTGAATGATGATGTGTATGGTGTTAGAGCACATTCCCTCAAAAGGGAGGTTCATCATTAGTTACACTTACCCTGTGGAGTGGTTTGGGGCAACGCTTGTATGGATGGGTTGCAGCTACTAAGCCTAGTGAGGAGGGTGGGACTTCACGGCCTAGAAGCATTTGGGGACAATTGGCCACTATATTTTTGGAATGAGGAATGTCTGGTAGCTGATTAGTCATGCCTTTTTTTGCATCTCTATCACTTAAATTAATTTATTTTAATACAATTTGTGACCTCTCGTCATCAAACAAGCCACCTGTATAGTTATTTCTTAAGTTAAGGGAGCACTTGTCAAGGGCATTATGTAAATGGATGTTTGGTTCAACTGCTAGGTGGCTTACAAACAATATACAGCAATGATTACTATAAGCATAAATTAGAATAAAAGACATATTGATTTTCCCTTGTGCTAATAAAACAATGTACTATCTAAAAGATGTAAAATAAGCAGTGTTAAAACCAGCAGAAAACTGTATATCTATGTTAAGTTCCTCTGGGGCCAAAGTACCCAATCTGTAATTAATGTACCTTCTTTAAATTATCCCCTCCCCAATAACTGGGGTACTTACTCTGCTCCCCAATATATTGCATTTTTGTATCATTGGCTTGGCTTGAATGTCTGGACAGACTGTGTTGCAAATATCTTCCATCTATGTTTGATGAATCTAATGAACAGCTGACATTTTGTACTTCCTTGGTTCTTAAGGTACTATTTAAGGTACTACTTATAAGTAGTATGTAGTCTCTTAGATACATGGGGGGTTAGTACTAGTTCCTATATAACTGTTACCCCACTTAATTTTAGACCAAAGGAAAAAGCATTGGAGAAAACAGCATTATCTAAATCCCTTTATTAAAGTAATCCTCACATTGCTGGAATGTATGCCATGCACACCAATTAGAGTCTGTTATGTTTTGTTCAAAGACAGCTGTATGGTATTGTCATCAGCCTGTTAATCCATGTGATTCTTTAATCATTTCAAATGTGTATTTTTTATAGATAAAAATATACTCTTGATATTTTCTTTGCACTTTAGAATTGTGACAGATCCTTTAGTTATTTATGATTGTGTAATGCCATTTTGATTATATAACTGGCAAGAGTAGGTAGATTGTCTGTTCAAGGATGTTAGCATACAGAATGATCATACATGTTTTTGCTGCTGAGCCATCATTAAAGGCCAGAAGAAAGACCAATACAAAAATCATAGGTTATCATGCTTACCATCAGTTGCAAGTACTGTAACACAGCATAGTCTATGTCTACAGATCTAGTGCCATTAGATTAATCTCTAGCTCTTTTTAACAGTCATTGCCAGATAGAAAAGGAAGATAATGCATTTCTACTACAGGTACAAATCAATAAAATGCTAGTTGTGTATGTAATGTTAAATGAAATAAATGTAGGTTTCCCTGGGCCATTTTTTTTCCCAATGTTTCAGTGGTTCAACTCTTCAATTAAAACTGATATTGTTAGAAGCCAGAAATATGTTGTTTTCTCACTAGCCACAGGCTTTACAGTATAGTGTTAGTACAAAATACCCTTACATGAACAGATATTCCCCGTATGCCTGATTTATGTTGCCAATTAATATTAACTGAAAATAGGCATGCAAATGACATGTACACAAGTATTGTGCCATAGTATACAATCTGGTTCAGGACTTCCCTTTGTCAAGTATAGATGACATGACAAGATAACACATTAAAGAGTCTCTCAATGACCTTTACCCCTAAAAGTACTTTATAAATATTTGTCACCATAGCAACTGTAATCACCTGGTTATGTTATATACCAGGGGTAGGCAACCTGCGGCTCTCCAGGTATTGTGAAACTACAAGTCCCAGCATGCTTTGCCAGTAGATAACCAGCAGATAAGTAGTAAGGCATGCTGGGATTTGTAGTTTCACAACACCTGGAGAGCCGCAGGTTGCCTACCCCTGTTATATACAATACAACAACACTTCAAACAGTACTTGCCTATTCTAAAATAGTAATATTGCATGTGACATTCATTCTTAAAGAGATATCTGTTTTGCAGAACACACTCCTAGCCTTTTTCACCACACTTTATTAGAATACCTACAAAAAATACTTTGAAAGGATTTCTACTGCTCTTAGGGGCATATTTAAGAAAAAACGGTATTGCACTATCGTGCACTTACCGTGTAATTTGGTCCAGAAAGTGTCCAACGCAAATTTATTAAAGTCCCATCGCACTGATGACTGATGAAAATGACTGCTTTTCACTTCAGATCGTTTTTGCGAGCAGTCACCGTACAACAGTATGGTGACTGCTCCTGGTCGCAATCTAACAAGTCCCGGAAAAACATTTTTTTCGGGACCTTGTCATGTTAATGTACGCCAGCTGCTGGCGTACATCATCGGAATTGAAGAAATCTAATGCTGTCAGCTCTGCTCCGAAGAGCAGAGCTGGACAGCGCATGTGTGGAGGGATCACATGATCCCTCCCTGTCACTCAGCGCGCTCTCTCTGCAACTATCGTTGCAGAGACAGAGAGGGGATCTGTGTGCGCATGTCCAGTTCCAAGAACTGGACATGCGCAATTGAAGAGTGAAGAGAAGACCCGGAGACAGCACTTCCGAAGAGGGGGGTAAGTATGATTTTTTTTATCACTGAAACAGCAGTTTTTCAGAACTGCTGTTTCTGTGCAGGGCTGTACATAAATGTGAGAAATAGTTCAATCCTTATCATTGCGATAAGGATTGAAAACTACTTTTCACTTTATGTGAATATTGATAAATGTGCCCCTATGTCACATTCTTTTTCTTTCCCAATAACTGACATCAAGCAGTTTTACTGCTTCAGCTTTTATTTGTCTAGCAGCATGGGTTATGGCATTTCATCATAGTTTTCTTTATTTATTTAGTATTATTTATATAGCGCCACCATATTATGTAGCGATGTGCAGATAATGTTTAATCAGTCACAGCAGTCCCTGCCACATTGTAGCTTACAGTTTAAATTCGCTACCACATAAATACACACACTCTAGGAATCATTTTTGTTCACAGCTAATTAACCTACTAGAATGTTCTTGGAGTGTGGCAGTAAAAAGGACCTCCCAGACAATGCCCACTTGACAAAGGGAGGTGTTTGCCACAGGCTTCTAAAAGAAGAGATAGGTATTTAGCTGGCAATCTGCAGAGAAAGGCTGCAAAAATTCAGCTAAGTTGAAGAGATGCAGGTGAAGGGCATATGTGTTGCAAAATAGTAGTAAAGAGTCTGATTTAAGTTACATATTTTAAAGTGGTTTAAAAAAAATATTTTCCACAGAAAGCAGCAGCCTCACAGGGTGTGTCTTCAATCAAAAGGAGCACCTGCAATGAACTCCCTTTTAAAGGCAAGGTGGGAATGTCATCTGTCCATCAAATTAGGGCTGTGGGAGGAGTTTAAAGTATTTAAACCTGTCTGTGTCATTGCTCAGTTGTCACCAATGCCAGATAATGGCTTGTGGCTAGGGAGTTGGTATCTATCTATCTATCTATCTATCTATCTATCTATCTATCTATCTATCTATCTATCTATCTATCTATCTATCTATCTAGCATTAGGCTCCCATAGAGTGTGGAACTCTATGGGAGGAATTCAGTTGGCCACATTACCCTCAAAACTGCGCACTATTACCGTTCATAAAGTAATTTTAACCCGGATTTCTGCTCATGGCTCGCTAAGCCGCGAGCAAAAATCAGCATTAAAAATTACCGTACTAATCATATACTATTCCCGTAGTAATGGTAATAGTGTGCAGGCCAAGTTACTTTCAAGAGTAACATGGCCAATTGATATCCCCCTATGTTGTTAATTTACATTAACATCCTGACAATAATAGCAAAGTTAAAAAGAAAGAAGGTGTTTGTGTGTGTATCACCCGAAATGTGCCCGTGTCAAACACGATAAGAACTTACATGTTTAATTATTATTAAAAATGAGGAACATGGAATGCTGTAGACCATTTGCAGATGACTGTCTTTTAGAAATATGGGAGTTCAGAGCCAGGTCCTCTGTAACCAAAAATTCCACATATTTTTTAAACCCAATGAAAAAGCATTAAAACAATATTCTCTCAGTCCCTTTATTAATGTAATTGTCACATTGCTGGAACCTTAGGTTGTTATTGACAACACTTAGAGCCTGCCATTTTTTGTACTTTGGCACATGTATGGTGTTGGTCAGAAGCGAGTCAATCCATGTGTTAATTTAATTTTTTACAAATTCTTGTGTATAAACTAGATTTTTTATTTTCTTTAGCTCACACCACCTACACATAATTAGAACTAATGGCATATGCAAAGCAGCCTTAAGGGAAAATATAAACAGACCCCTGTACATGGGAAGCCACAGAGACCACCTAAAACCAACCAAATTCCAGATCTAGCCCATTTTTTCACTGCATGGGACAGAAGTTCTCAGACACCAGAGACTTCCAAAATGATGTTCTTGCAATGAAGGAAGAGTAAATATTGGATGATGAGAGGTGATCACATTGTGGATGCTATAATTATACAATATATGTGCTTTCTCAACAATTTAGCAGTTGTCTGAATGCAAACAAACCAAATCCGTCCTATGGAAGGCCCAGAACAGGCTCCCCAGGTCAAAGTTCTGGCCAACATACACCAAAGGGAGGTCCGACTGAGACCTACACCCCTAGTATGTCTTCTGGTCCAATGGTAAAAGTCTTTAGACATTTAATCCAAAACCATCCAGTGGAAGGCACAGAACAGGATCCCTGGGTCAAAGTCAGCCCAAAGTACACCAACGGGAGGACGACCAGGAACCTAACCGCCTTAAAACCTGACCAAGATCCTACTGGAACACCTCATGTTGGTTACATCCCAATCGGGGCAGCGGAGTTTAAATGCATAATCGGACAGACAAACAAAGCAAATTCATCCAGTAGAAAGCCCAGAACAGGCTCCCTGGATCAAAGTTCTGACCAGCGTACACCAAAAGGATGTCTAACTGGAACCTCAAAGCCCTGGTATGTCTTATGGGATCCAGTGGTGCCAGTCTGTGAAGTTTTCATCCAAATAAATCCAGTGTAAGGCTCATAACAGGCTCCCCGGGTCAAAGTTCCACCCAGTGTGCACCAAAGGTAGTTCTGACCAGGACCCTAGCCCCCTTAAATCCTGCCTTACATTAATGGCAGTGGAACTTCAGAACGCTTCAGCTATGGAATCTGCAGAGCGTTGGCAATTTTTAACGTATCATGCAACTTAGCAGTCATTGACCCCACTCTGTGCTTTTACGTGGTCTTCCGCTTTGTGGCTGAGTTGCTGTTGTCTCTAAACGCTTCCACTTTCTAATAATATCACTTATAGTGGACCGTATCCAGCAGGGATGAAATTTTAGGAACTGTCTCATTGCAAAGGTGGCATCCTATCACAATACCATGCTTGAAGTTTGAAGTCACTAAGGTCTCCAGAACAACCCATCACAAATGTTTGCAAATGGAGAATGCATGGCTAGGTGCTTGATATTATACACCTCTGGCAACGAGTCTGATTGAAACACTTCAATTCAATAATTAACAGGTGTGGCCAAACACTTTTGTCCATATTGTGTGTGTGTGTTTATATATATATATATATATATATATATATATATATATATATATATATACATATATATATAAATATATATACACATATATATCTATATGTTATGTACGTCTAATCGCTTTTCAATTTTCCAATAGTGTGGTTCCAAAGCACAATGCGATTCAATAGCAAAAAGCAGAGGAAGAATTCAATAATATACAGCCGATTACATACGAAGGCGCCCTGGATCCAGCATACAGTCATTCAGTCCTGAAGTCTGTGGTTGAGAAGAGTGTCTGCTGGACCCAGAGCTCATGCTTATATACAGTCAGTGATACAGTGAAAACTATACAGATGATTTGGCATGTTTCCATAGGTTCAGGCTTCAGGATGGTCCAGTATAATGAAGGTCATTGGCCAGATCAAACGACGCCTTCCACAGGTGGGGGGCAGCTCTCCAAAAGATGCATACTAATCTTCCCGCCGAAAGCTGGTTCAAACTGGTCTATTTAGATTACACACACAATACAATTCTGATAATTTATTCCCTATGATCCATAACTTGCATACGCAAGGCGCGATATCTTAGCCGATAGAACCGGACGTCTGCGAATAAATAGGGAATTAGAATGATAACAAACAATATGTGTTACGTGTAAACTGAACCTTAGATCTCAATGAAGTGTATATAAAATTATAATATTTAACTATAAACTCTGCTACATTTCATTATAAATTACTATGTGTTACAACTATTTTTAACATGAACTAATTACAGCTGTATGTGTTCATGTAAATAAGTGTATAAGTGTTTGCACGTGTTATATTTAATTACGCTCCTCCACGCCATAGTGTGCTATTTGCATAATTTCAGACATAGACAATCAGATTGATAGATATTAATTTGAAATGACCATATCCAATTATTTGACTTCGACAGCTCCACCCTTTGATAGTGCACAAAGCTATCACCTAATTATGCTTTCGATTTCAGGATTATACAGCAGTTATTCATTGACCATGATACCTGTACTCCTCACCACCATTACAGTCTCACTTTCAGTGATTACCTCAGTAGACTGTTTTCCACACTTCCACACAGTAGAAACACATTTGACACATAAGCCAATTACTAAGATGACACCAAGTATAAGAATAAAGAGCTTAGCTATACTATTATTATTATTATTATTATTATTATTATTATTATTATCATCTTTGACTTATAAGGCGCCACAAACGGTCCGCAGCGCCGTACATTACATATACAGAAAATAGAACCAAGACACAACATGATACAAAAATGTATACAAGCACAGGTGACAGGGTAAAGCAAATCAGATTATATCTGGGACAGATAGTGAAAGGGATGGTAGAAATAAGCGAGAAGAAGGGCAAAGCTTAAGAAAACAGGGAAAAACAGGGCTAGCGAAGCAGGTCAATTGGTACACAGGGTGAAGGAACAGTAGAAGGAGCACACAAGGAAAGAGGGCCCTGCTCATGAGAGCTTACATCCTAAAGGAAACGGGGAGACACAAATAGTGTGGTAATAACTTGGGGAGAAAGCCAGGACAAGGAAGTTAGGAGGAGGACTGATAGACTTGAATAAAGAAATGAGTTTTAAGGGCACGCTTGAAGCCTTTGAGAGTAGATGCTAACCTGATGGAACATGGAAGATCGTTCCACAGCAGGGGAGCAGCTCAGGCAAAGTCCTGAAGATGAGAGTGAGAGGAGGAGATCAGTGAAATAGTGAGGCGACTGTCACAGGCAGAGCGGAGGTAGTGGGTAGGAGTGTAGGTAGAGATGAGATTGGAGATGTAGGGAGGGGAAGATTGACTAAGAGCTTTAAAGGTGAGGGTGAGTAATTTAAATTTAATTCTGTAGGGTATGGGGAGCCAATGTAGCGACTGTTGGAGGGAGACTGCAGATACAGAACGGACTTATGATCAAATGAGGTTGTCTGCTAAAATGTATCTCAAAGTGGGACAGATTAAGAAGAGGTCTAGGAGTGGTTCTGATACTATGGAGGACTAGTGGCAAAGCTTCTGGCCACGCCAACCCAGTTTCAGCCATTATCTTACTCAGTTTGTTCTTAATGGTACCATTTCCTTTCCACCTTGCCACTGGCTTGTGGTCGGTAAGGAGTATGAAGTCTGCTATTGATTCCCATAAGTTTACACATGTTCTGATAGATATCACCGGTAAAATGAGTACCACTATCACTTTCAATGATTCTAGAGATACCATATCTGCATACAAATTCCTGAACAATTTTCTTAGCAGTGAAAACAGCAGTATTAGTGGCAGCTGGAAATGCCTCTACCCAATTAGAAAATACATCAGTACAAACTAATACATATTTGAAATTCCTGCAAGGTGGTAATTGGATATAGTCAATTTGTATTACATGAAAAGGTCCATCTGTAGGAGGGATATGGGATGGCTCAGTTGCAGGGCCGGTGCTAGGGTCCACGGCGCCCTAGGCATTTTTAAAAAATCGCTCCTCCCTCCTCTCCTTACCTTGTCTCACCACCGCCGCCTCTCTGCTCCGTCTCCTCCCCTCCACTCACTGACACTAGTAAGTGGAGGGGAGGAGACGGAGCAGAGAGGCGGCGGTGGTGACAAAATAGCCTCTTCCCCCCCCTCCCCGTTCATCTGATGCTGTGCGGCGGCCGTGACAGGTATGGTCAGCGGTCGCCGCACAGTTTTAAAGTATTTTATTATTCTGTGGCGCCCTCCAGAGCCCGGCGCCCTAGGCAAGTGCCTAACCTTGTCTAATGGGTGCGCCGGGCCTGCTCAGTTGGTATTGTCTGCATGACATCTTTCCTCAAACAGGTAAGACAAGTCATTGCCTTCTTACCGGCTTGAGAAGAAAAGCCTGGTGCACACCAGTATGCTCTAACCAGCTTACACATACCTTCTTTACCCAGATGAGTCAGACCATGGGCTGCCTCAGTCAGGCCCTGGTAACATGCTCTGGGGGCCACAGGCCTACCTTGTCCATCTCACCAGAGTCCAGAGGACTCTTCACCACATCCCTTCGCCTTCCAGACCGCCTTTTCCTGTAGGGAACACAAATCATGCATTTTAATCAATTTCGAGTGTCTGTTGTCTGAAAAACCATCATTTTGTCCATTGATACATTTACAGGTAACCCTGCTGCCCATTTGACAGCTATATCTGCCCTGCTATTGCCTACTGACACGGGTCTTCCTTGTATGTGTGGTCTTTGCATTTTATGACGGCTACTGCCTTGGGTAACTGTATCACTGTCAAGAGTCCTTTTATGTGTTGTGAGTGTGCTACTGGTGTGCCTGCTGCTGTCGTAAAGTTCCTAAGATGCCTAAGGGCCCCGAAATCATGTACTACCCTGAAGCGTACCTAGAGTCAGTGTATATATTAGCTGACTTACCCTCTGCCAACTCACACGCTCTCCTTAGGACTATAAGTTTGGCCTCTTGGGCTGAGTGAGGTGGGCCGAGGGGTTCAGCTTGTACAACAGCCTGATCATCTGCAACAGCATAACCGGTGCATAGTTCTCCCATTTCAGTCTGTCTATGACAACTCCCGTCTGTGTAAAACGTAAAATCTACATTTTCTAAGTATGTGTCACGAATGTCGGGTCTCGCAGTAAAAATCTGTTTCAGATATTCCATACAATCATGTGTATCCGTATACCTGCAAAACTCATCCCCATCCAGATTCTCTTCTCCTTCCAACCTTTGTTCATCTCCATGCACATATGTTAGGTATGTAGCTAGATTTAAAGTATTGCACTGTTTGATGGTGATGTTTGCAGGTGCCATCAGAACTAGATCCCACTTTGTGAACCTAGCTTAAGAGACGTGTCTGGTTTGAGTTTAATTCAACAGAGCAGAAACCGCATGAGGTGTATAGACAGTTGAATCATGTCCTAATACTATGTCTTCGCTCTTACTTACCAGAAGAGCAGTTGCTGCTACACTTCTTAGACACGTTGGGAGTGATCTTGCCACAGTGTCCAATTGTGCACTGTAGTATGCTAACGGTCTGCTAACGTCACCATGTTTTTGCGTCTGGACACCTGCTGCACAACCATCAGCTTCCGTACAGTATAACTCAAAGGGATTTTCGTAATCTGGTATACCCAAGGCAGGTGCTCTAGTCAGGCTACCTTTAACATTACAGAATGCCTGCTCTGACTCCTCTGTGTGTGTGTAACACGCTCAGGTTTTGAGGATGAGACAAACTCCTGCAATAGTAACGTCAGATTAGAAAAACCTGGGATCCAGGATCTACAATATCCACACATCCCCAAGAAGGTACGGATTTGCTGTTGATTCTGTGGCAGAGTCATGTGATGTATTGCCTGGATTCTGTCGTTGTCAAGTGTCTTAGCCCCTTGGTGGGACAGGGTCCCAAGTATTTAACCTTAGTCGGACATGGCTGTAACCTGTCATTTGCAACCTTGTGCCCTGTTTGCGAAAGATGAAGCAACAACAATTTAGTATCATGTAAACATAACATAAACGAATCAGAGCATAACAACAAATTGTCCACATATTGAATTAGAACATACCCATTGCTTGGTTGGATGGATTGTAAGCAGTCATGTAAGGATTGGGAGAAAATACGAGGTCTATCAATGAACCCTTGGGGAAGTCTTGTCCATGTATATTGCACCCCCTTGTAGGAGAATACAAAAATATATTGACAGTCAGGGTGAAGAGGGACTGAGAAAAAGGCAGAACACAGATCAATGACAGTGAAATGACTTGCAGATGGTGGAATCTGCATGAGGATGACAGCTGGATTGGGCACTACGGGGAATTGGCTCTCAACTACTTTGCTACCTCCCCTTAAGACCTGAACTAATCTATATCCTCTCCACCCACTCTTCTTCACTGGAAAAATGGGACTATTGGCTGTGCTGGATGTACGAATTAAGATCCCTTGTTGCAGCAGCCTCTTAATAACAGGATACACAGGATATACCCTCTTAGCCTGGATACTCATCATCATTAGCCTATCACTCTGCACCTCTTTCCTTTAAAATATGTTTTTGTCATGCTCCATGGCAGATTCCCTAAGTGCATCTACCGTGATGCCTCTCCAGACAAAGAGGTTTCTACCCCGTTCTTCAAATTTTCTTTGAGACCATCCATTAGTACCGTAACTACTACTTCCCTGTGATGTACCATCCTTTATGTCAGATATCCCAGTGAACTGTGTCATTGCTGACAGAGTTCTGGCAAAATAATCTGTTTCACTGTCCTTTTGCTTGATAGGGAAAATTTTGCTCCAGTTCACTACAACTGGAAAATATATGGCCAGCTGTGAGGTTATTCGCTTAATATTTTCCTGGTTATCTTATTCTGTTAAGGATCTGTCCTCCTCCTACATATAATCCTTAATAAACATTTGTATGTCAATATTGTGAGGAAGACAGGCCTTCAACACCACTCGCCAATCTTTATTAGTTGGCTCATGCGCGTTACCTGAGTCTTTGAAGAATTTCTGACTCTGGCCAACTCTTTTCTAGGATCTGGGAAATCAGACATAATTGAATGTAACTCAGTCCTGGTCCAAGGACAGTGCATTGCTACATGTTTTATAGGAACTACACCATCCTTGTCCGCTTTCCCATTGGGAACTGCTATTGTGCAGACAGGAAAAACACCAACCGAATCGCTACATTCAGGATTAATTGCTGGAACCACAGTTTCAGTACAATAAATGTTCTCCCTCATATTACTTCCTCTATGATTCTCACCAATTTCAGCCGCTGCCCCTGCTGGTGGGACCGCTCCCCTTCCTTGTCTGCGCTGTACTTCTAACATGTTAATAGCATGGGCAATGGCTGAAATAACAGTGGGTTAATCGTCTTCTTCAGAAACATTACCTTTAAAATGGCTTAAAACAGGATATAATTTGCGCTCACTTCTCCTTCCTTTGCAACGCTTCCTTCCGATGTGCACGCGTGCTTCACAACGCTTCCTTCAGTTGTGCATGCGTTGCCTTGCCACGTGTTCCCTTCCAGTTGCCACAACCTTAAGCAGTCATCGCGTTCAATTCTCGTTTTTGTTGATTTAATCATACGTACTTTATCTCTAACATTATTTAACACCTCTGAATCGAAACTACCAATCTTTGGAAAAGGTCTCAAATAATCCTTGGCCATCTTGACCCATTTGTCACAGTACGCCATTGCATATGCACCATATTTCTTAAACATAAGAAATCTCACTGAACCAATCGGCCCTTCCTTAGGCAGCATATCATTGACCATCTCTAGTGTTTGCTTACCACTCATGTGGAGAAAGGAGAAAAAATGTTCCCAATGCTTTGCAACACACAACTACCACTAGAGATTTTTGTTGGCCGTGGACGGATTACACAAGCTGCGTCCACTCACTTCTTCTCGACTAAATACTCTTGAACAACACGCAATTGTCAGCGTACTCAACGAGAAAAACCTGACACAGAAACTGGGAGCACAAGGGTATCACCTTTGCAATACCCTGCTTTCCCAGCACACCATTTTGAGTGTATTACCACTGGTAGCACTGGTTTTACTCAACCTTGCCAAGGTAATTCCTCCAGCTACTGTCCCAAGTCACAACCACAGTCTCATGCTGTACCGTGCGGTCCGATCGCACCGCTTAGAGATACTAACTATCAATAAACTTTGAGATTACTATTGGGCATACTGCAAAAATCTCTTGTTTTCGCCTACCAGTATACCTGCCGTGTATACCGATCACCGGATGTCCTACCTGACTCGTCAAACAGCAACAGATACTCTCTGTCTCATTTCAACAGTAAATCAACTTTTCACTTCAGAATCACACAATTCACATACACACCCTCGTTTTTCTGCGCAGAAAAATAAATTTCCCAAGCGATTGTAATAACTTTTCAGAGGCTTTAACAAATGATATACTATAGATATATAACAGACTATCAAAACGACTGCTTAAGCATGTGGCAACAATATCAGAAATACACATGCGCAATGCAGGAAGTGCACATACGCTATGCAACACATTTAAAATGCAAATGACAATAAAAAGAAACTGTTTTCTTTCTTGTCCCTAGATTCAAGTTAGCGCACCTTGGATTACACAAAAACGGGCATTCGGTTACACAACACAGAATAATAAACAGGTTTTAAACACATTGGGTTCTTACCCGTATATTACTTGTCTCCACCCTTTGTTAAGGAACCAAAATCCGTAGGCTTTGCGTATCTTCCAGTCCGAATGACAAGGTCTTGCTTGGTCACGACTGACCTTACAAGAAGATGCCTCAGTGACAGTTGCATAACTGAAAGGAGAAGGCCTCATTCATTCTTTGCCATTGCGTGTGTAGAATGGCATGTTGGCAATTTTATTTTTTCCTGCAGATAACTTTGCCTGGATTACAGGTCTTTTTTTCTTGACCAAGGTGAAAGGTGTTTTTTTACATTTTTGTTTCCCTGACTTAAAAATACTATGCACTTTAACATAGGCTTTACCAGATGACGTAGAGGGATTACAATCATCATGACTGGTGCTAGCAGCTGCTTGGTGCTCCTACTCTTCTGTGTACTGCTATGAATCCATTTTGATAACACCGTACACTTTGACTGCAAATTCAGAAGAAAAGCCTGCCAGGCCTAGTATTTGTGTTTCAGCAATGAGAATTAGCAATGGAGCAATGGAGCACTCCTCTTTGTGTGTTACCTATATAATACAGTAGAATGTGACTGCAGAATTACACCAAGCCTGCCAACACTAGTATTTGTATTTTTCAGCAATGAGAATTAGCAATGGAGCAATGGAGCTCTCCTCTTTGTGTGTTACCTATATAACACAGTAGAATGTGACTACAGAATTACACCAAGCCTGCCAGCACTAGTATTTCTATTTTTCAGCAATAAGAATTAGCGAAGGAGCAATGGAGCTCTCCTGAATGTCACTGTAGACTTTGTTGAACACTGCTACCCCCTCCTCTTTCAATTCTATCTATGCTGCTGCCCAACTGCTCTACAGACTGTGCTACCCTTTTTGTGTCCCTCTTTCAAATGGTGATAGATTGCTGTGGAGGGCGGAATTTATAGATTTCAAATCTCGCGAAATCCGAGATCCGATGACGTAGCAATGACGTTTTGCCTCGCTTTTGTAAGCGCCAAAGTACTGAGCCGACTCGGCTCGGTACTCGGATATGCTAAGTTCGGGTGTGTATGGTTCTCGGGGAACCGACCCTGAGCATCTCTAATATAAACACACATACACTATATGGACAAAAGTATTAGTACGCTTGATCATTACACAAACAGGGACTGAAATGACATTGTATTCAAATACATATACTTTAATATGGAGTTGGTCCCCCTTTTGCAGCGATAACATCTTCCTCTCTTGTTGGAATGCTTTCCATAAGATGTTGGAGTGTTTCTGTGGGAATTTGTGCCCATTCATTTTGTAGAGCAGTTATGAGGTCAGGCATTGATGTTAGATGAAAAGGCCTGGATTGTAATCTCCATTCCAGTTCATCCCGAAGGTGTTCGATGGGGTTGAGGCTCTGTGCGGGCTAGTCAAGCTCTTCCACACTGAACTCATCAAACCATATCTTAGTAGTCCTTGCTTTGTGCACTGGGGTGCAGTCACATTGGAATAGAAAAGGGCCTTTCCCAAACTGTTACCACAAAGTTGGAAGCATAGAAATGTCCAAACTACCTTGATATGCTGAAGAATTATGATTGCCTTTCACTGGAGATAAGCGGCCTAGCCCAAACCCTGAAAAACCACGCCATACTATTATTTCACCTTCACCAAACCTCACAGTTGGCATAATACAGTCAGGCAGGTAACCTTCTCCCGACATCCGCTAAACCCAGACTCGCCCATCTGACTGCCAAACAGAGAAGCGTGATTTGTCACTCCACAGAACATGTTTCCACTGCTCCACAGTACAGTGTCAATGTGCTTTACACCACTTCTTCCGACCCTTGGCATTGGTCTTGGTGAGGTGAGGCTTACATGCAGCTGCTAGGCCTGGAAACCCATTCCATTAAACTCCCACCATACAGTTTTTGTGCTTACATTAATGCCAGTGGAATGTCAGAACTCTTCAGCTATGGAATCAACTTAGCGTTGGCAACTTTTAGGTATCATGCGCCTTAGCAGTCGTTGACACAACTCTGTGCTTTTACGTGGTCTTTCGCTTCGAGGCTGAGTTGCTATTGTTTCTAAATGCTTCCACTTTCTAATAATACCACTTACAGTGGACCTTAGAGTGTCCAGCAGGGATAAATTTTACGAACTGTGTCATTGCAAATGGGGCATCCTATGACAGTACCATGCTTGAAGTCACTAAGCTCTTCAGAACAACCACAAAGTTTTGCAAATGGAGACTATATGACTAGGTGCTTGATATTATACGCCTCTGGCAACGGGTCTGATTGAAACACCTCAATTCAATAATTAACAGGCGTGGCCCAATACCTTTGTTCATATGCTGTGTGTATGTATATATATATATATATATATATATATATATATATATATATATATATATAATTGTGGCAAGAGCCCCCTACTGCTGAAGCAAACGCGAACAACTTCTTTTTATGCAGCTTTATTGTCAGGATGGTTAAAATGTTTTTGACACCGTATGAATTTCACAGCAATTCTTGGAGACCCTAAACGCTAGCTAGACATAGACCAGCTCTATCAAGACCAGCCAGCTTCCCCAGCATTGGTCTCAGTGAACAAATGACACAATCAAGCCTTAGCTTGATGGGCAGGTGACACACCCACCTTCTCTTTAAGAGGAAACGCCCATCACTGGCTCTGTTTGCACTAACAGACACACCCTGTCTGTTTGCTGAGAGGAAGGAGCTTTCAAATCATGTAAGTTAACCAAACTTTAAACTATACATAAGTCTTTACCTGGTTTAACCTCAATCTAGGTGCATAACTGCGCCAATGTTTTATTCTGCTTATCTGCTTTCTCTGCATCTTGTCAGATAAATGCCTCCCTTTGTTACAATATATAGCGGCAAAAACACAGGAATAGTGTTTTTGGGTAGGTATTTTTGTCCACAGTTTCTGACCATGTTTAAAAAAGCTCCAGTAAAATATTATTCTATGTTTAAACAGTTTGCTAAGGGCTTTTGGCCTTTGACAAAAGGTAGCAAATGGTCACTGGGGTTATGGATGGAGAGTGATGGTGGGCTCCATCGATTAGGCCGATTTAGTTTGCTTGGGGCTTTAAGCCTAAGGATACGCTGATTAACATGTTTACCTGTAGAAGGGTGTTAAAAAGCAGCCAGGGTAGACTCTGCCTGGGGGAGCGGAATTCAGAGTTTCTATAAGAGAGACTTGTGTGATTTCTCCTCTGCTGTATACTTCCATTTACCCCAGGATATGGCACCAGTTCCACTTAACTGGCTACAATTTATATATATATATATATATATATATATATATATTATCAGGGTCACCAAGTGCTGCGTTGGTCCAATTTGTAATGTGTTGTAGTTTTATTATATTAGCAAATTATTTGGTAAATATAGACCAAAATGCTATTTAGACGAAACGATTTCTTGCTTTGTCGTGTTGTCACAAGGTTTCCTTCCAGCAGTCAAACATTTGTCAACGACCAAAAAATTATGTTTTCAATATTTGTCGCTTTGTGGTGTAATAGATTACCTTTGTGATACTGAATAACTATGCAAGATTGGGCAGCTTTAGCTTGAAAGCTGTGAAGGACATTCGCTAACAAACAAACAAGAAAATTAACTTATTTTCTATATATGAAACACAATATATATATATATATATATATATATATATATATATATATATATATATATATATATATTGTTTTTATTATCTTTCTTTATTTTTCATTTTTTTAATTTTATTTTCACATTTCAGCCTCAATTTTTTTTGCCAAGTAAACAACTACTAACCAAGCTTCCTTCATTTCAACGCCAACATGAAGCAGTTAATACATGACAGGGGGCCACAGTACATATATTCACCATTTTTTTGCTCCATTGTACAAGCTTATGCATTTTGCACATACATGGTGTATATACACTACTACAAAGTGATGACATCTGTTTGGGATTTTATGCCATTGGAGGTGAGGTTGGAACTTTTTTGTAAGCCCTACCTATGCCTAACTCATGCTAAATGCAAACGTGCAACCTCTGTTGTTATAGTTTATCTTCCAATAAATCAACATCCCCAAAGTACTGTCATTTAATTGCATGTTTGACAGTCATATCTTGACTTGTCATGAGTTTCATTAATATTTTAGATTTGTTATTGCTTTCCAGTGCGTACAACATTCTTTGCTTATGCATAAGAGAGCTCCCAGCTTCCCATTGAAAATCTAAGTTTATGTCATCTTCAAGCAGATGTCTTTATCCAGCTTGATTTTTGTACTGACAAATCTCTGTAATTCCTCATAAATGAAAGAAGCACCTCCAAATAATTATTTAAAATGATTGTGTATTTATTTAGTATAATGTTTGTATATACAGTATTTTTGTATTGATATGAACTATAATATTTTTGTGTTTTATGTTTTCATCTAAAATTCCTACTATTTATTGTTAGTAAATAACAAGTAAAAAAACAAAACAAATTCAATATAAGTTCAAAAAGTCAGTATATTTGTTTTTTGCTCATATCAGTTGGACTTGTTGTGTTGGGTATGCATAGTGTTCTCTGCCTGCATAAAATGTTATTGCATTTGTAATACGATTATAGCAAGCGGGCATGACAAGTTGGGGAGAGGTAACCTATCTGTGCATACTGTGTACTGATTACTGATTTCCCCTGCAAAATGTCCAGGAAATCTATTTTGGAATGTTGGCAAGTGTGGAATCGGTAATTCACAACTCTTTCTGGCAAAACCCTGCATTGTCACTTAGACAGCAGGGTGCTTATTTTGGCGCATCTTGAACTTACGACTCCTTACGCCTGCAGAAGCGGGTTGTTGGATGAAAGGGCAAGCATAGGTATAGGCTTACTAAAGTAAGGACATATTCACACAATTATGATTCGGTAAGACCTGGAGGCATCTGCTGCTATGCCTGCCAGGAGGCATATATCTTTCGTGGGTTCATCAATACGCAGTGATGATCACGATCAGCAACATAACTAGACACTTCAGGTTGGCTGATTGCATATTAATGCTGCTGTATTCCTAGCTCTGTGTTTTTATTGACCCACAAATTTTACAATGGAAGTCAGAGTAAGGATGTGTGATGTCAGAGAAGGTGGTTAGGGCTGGACTTCTGTTGAAGCTTAGGATTAGAAACAGGGAGCGGTTCAGTAAGGTTATTATTGAATAAAAACAAAGAGGGTGGGTTGCGCTATCTATGAGTGTATGTAGCAGCCAAAAAAACAAACCTGTCCGTGTGGGGGAGGGAATCCCTACCCTCCCAAGGAGAAACCGATAATGTGTATATATATCAGGTTCTAGGCGCTGGTAGATGATGAAAGTGTGGCAGGATAGGTGGTATATGTTATTTATTGTAACTTGATGTGCACAAAATACTTTCCGGCCGGAAAGTAAATACACTGGCACGTGCACCGGAATATATGCTAAGCGCACAAACAAACAAACCACGGCTATGACCGAGAGGTGAAGGGTGAATATATCAGTCCGTACACATTTATGTGTATGGACTGATATATTCACCCTTCACCTCTCGAGCAGAAGGTTATTATTGAGCCTATTAGTTAAGCATAACTCCACAACGCCTGTTCTGCTAAATTGAAGCACTGAAAAAATAATATCTTGATTAAATTCTTTTTTTCAGCGCAGGTCTCCTTAACATAAATAGGGATATTGACCTGCCCCAGAAAATAAAAAAAGGTAGATATAGGTTTTATATAAGGTAACTTATCTATAATATAATGGACAGTACAGTGGTTTGCATTGCTGCCTCACAGAGCTGGGGTCATAGACCACCACAAAAGAGCAATAACAGGTAAAAAATAGACGTTGATCAAAAATACGATGTTGTAGATAGACTAAAAAAGTCTTTTTTCAGATTTGATGGGGGGAATAAAGTCAAGATTACTGCATTAATAAATAGAAAAAATGAAACAAACAGTTGCGTATAATTTAAAATGGATAATTTTAGGAACGTATGGGAATGGTTTAGCTTGTATTGTTCGGTCAGCCATTTAAAAACAGTGAAATTCAAAATATATTTACTGCATAGCTGCACTGAAAATTGTTTTAGTGAATGCCTGGAATTATTGCTATGCGTGCATCAGAATTATCTCCAGTGAAACCATGGAGATTCTGCATTTCATAAGTCTTCTGTTAAATCACAGACCTTGCTATATGTTGAATTCTCCTTTTCATACACATGAAAGGGACACAATTGTACCTGCTTTTACAACGTAATGCTCCCCCCATTATTTATGAAATCCTACAACTGCCCATGTTTCTTGTTCGAACACTACTTAGTAAAAATTAAGTTTTAGCCAGTAGATGGCAGTGCATGAGTGAGAAATAGCCTGCAGTCCTGTGGACCAAATTATTTGAACAAGGGTATGTTAGACTAGCACACATTCAGTTCAGTCAGTTCATTGTTAAGTTAACTATGTTGAGACTTAGAAAAATATCCAACAAACCACAGGTGTTGCTCTGCAAGTGCTTTATCTGAAACACAACTGCGGCAGCTCTTAGAATAAAGAAGTGGAACACATATGTTTGTTATTCATTTATTCAAAGCTATACTTTCTGTCAATCATCCTTTAAATCACTGCATGCCGCAGGAAAGGCTCCTCTTAAGAAAACAATTGCTAGTACACAGGAGATTCTAACATGTGCTTCCTTGGTGTCATACTGACAAAGCATGAAACATTTTTGCTGAAAATCTCAGTATGTATAAATCAATTTGTAAGCGAGCTGAGACTTCTGCCTTCTGAGAGACCCTTTTGGCCAAAAGCTAAAAAGTGTAACAAGACTATGGAACTGGAAGTTTGTTACTTTTGTTGCTAAATTGCCAGATTTGATTAAGAGTAGACAAGTAACGTCCTTTGAACGTACACTTTTTTTTTTATTATTATGCATTGATCAATAACTAGCCACATGATCTACATGGTACATTAGCTGTTTTGCTATGTTTATTTTTAATAATAATTATGCAATTTTATTATAACTACTTTTAGATGTTTACTTGGTACTTTTATCTGTACTGTAGAGCTGCTTTGTTATAAACAATATTATAAATTGGCACTAATGCACCAGACAAGGGAGTCAACAGAACCAGCAATTTTATTTATTAATGTGCGTGCATGATATTTTTCGGTCTGGATATAGAGATAGGGAGATAGGGACTACAGGCCTAAATCAAAGAAACAAGAAAAATCAAAGAGGCAGCTTTTAACATGCATTGGGCACATTTTATTTTTCTTCCATCGTCAAAGAAAAGTAAATAATGGAACCCCCACCCCCAAAAAACCCCAATGTAAGCTTATCTGAGAGTGGGATGTTAAATTGACTGTCTGTGGGGAGTCTGAGTAACAATTATGTGACAGTGGATTAAACCCATTGTATTTGGCTCCAGTGATGCTATAGAACAGTGGTGTTAATTGTGCTAGATTTAAGGGACTTCCAAAGGACTGGAAAAACTTCAATGGGCAGCACATTACTTCTTATTAATTAAAATGAATGAAAATTATAATCAATTTTGTTGATATTATACCTGCAACCAAGGAGGAACTTCACTGGGGTTGAAGGGGATTCTACTGATACTATGAGCCACTGGCATCAAAGACCTTCATTAAGGTGCTGGTGTACTGACAAAAAGCATAAACAGAGCTGAGTTTGCCAACATTAGCAATGATAGTAGTAGTAGTGCCACTTAATTGCTAGAGCTTACAAGGACCTAAAAGATTGCTCATTTACACCATTCACAGTGAACTCAATGAATCTGGATAATTTTTGCAGATTTCAGGGGAAAATTCTAGCGTAAAGGGAATATAGATTTAAGTGTTCAAGAAATGACTACCAATTGCATTCATCATACATAAAGGCCACAAGAATTTGATTAAGATGTACACAAAAAAGTGTGTGTGTTGTCCAAACCATACAAAACATTTACTTTTCAGTTATTTACTTGTCTAATGTGCAACTGTAGGCTTATATAATACCACAACGCCAAATCACAAAATAACATTGAATACATTTACCCCTGGAAAGCCCCTGGATGTCCAGGCCTGTTCTAAAGTTGCCAATAATTTTGTCCAGCCCATTTAAAGATTTCTGTGTGGCATAAGCTACAATTTTTTCTACGTTTTGTGTTTTATTTCACTGCAATCCAAAGAAATACATGTAGATAATGTGCATACCAAAATATTTTTACTTTCAACAATTTTATGGAAGAAATGGTGCATTATTAGAAACAACTGCAAGAGTGTAGTTATTTTGGGTCACGACTTGTATATATGTTTTTTCTTAAATTCGCAAACTTTTTTCATAAAGTTTATATTTGTGAAAGCTGGTGGTAAACCAAGTAGTATTTAGAGCAAAGTCTAAACAAGCATTTTTGCTAATGTAAATGGGCTACCCGTTTTTCACTGGCAAAAGGGCTTTTAGTAACTGTTTGACTGCATTTAAGACATAACTAGTTTGATAAATTTGGCCTCATAATCAGCTATGATTTTTTCAAAGACATATTGGTATTCAACATCTTTTCTGGTTTTATGTTCATATACCTGCATATGTGTCAGTAAGTCAGATCTATTTTCAGTTAGTATAGACCTTCGGTGAATGACCTGGACATCTTTAGACACAATACAAATATAGTGCCTTCTGGCTCATGAGCCTGTAGAAGAAACTTTTCTTACAGAAATTGATTTTCTAAGTCATAATCATAGACAGCGATAGTCAAAGAAAACATCCCCATCAATGCCAATTTGATTAATTCCCTGTATTATATACCTAATAATGCTTTATAGCTATTTACTATAATATCTATGTATAGCATTTAAAAGGACCGAATTTTGTTGAGTATGGTATCTTTAGTTTTATATAATTTTCTTTCGCAAAAGTGTCTATTGTCTCAGTAGTTTATTATTTCTATGCATTACTTTCTAATCGCTCTTTCACTGTTAATTTCTCTGGGGCCACCTCTGCTCCGCTTCCATTATCAGTTGGAGTACCGCAAGGCTCAGTGCTAGGTCCTCTGTTTTCTCTATCTATACCGTTTCTCTTGGAAATCTAATAAGTTCTTTTGGATTTCAGTTTCATCTCTATGCGGATGATACCCAAATTTATCTATCCTCTCCTGATCTCTCGACATATGTGTTATCCCGTGTAACTTACTGTCTTTCTGCCATTTCATCTTGGATGTCCTCTCGCCAACTCAAACTTAATCTTTCTAAAACAGAGTTAATAATATTCCCACCCACCAAAAAGAGCATAGCTGACATTTCTATCTCTGTTGATAACATGACCATAAATCCCACCCCACAAGCTCGCTGCCTAGGTGTAATCCTCGACTCACACCTATCCTTTATTCCCCACATTGATTCTATATCTAAATCATGTTACATACATCTAAAAAACATTTCCAGAATTTGCACATATCTCACACAAGACACAGCAAAAACCTTAATTCATGCACTTATCATCTCCCGCATTGACAATTGCAATTCTCTCCTTACTGGTCTTCCCCAAAACAGACTCAAACCCCTACAATCTATTTTGCACGCAGCGGCAAGATTGATTTTCCTTGCAAATCGTTATTCCTCTGCTGAATCACTCTGTTTGTCTCTACACTGGTTGCCTGTTTTCTACCGAATCCAATATAAAATACTTTTACTAACCTACAAGGCCATGAACAAAGCTGCACCAACATACATCTCTTCTCTTGTCTCAAAATATCTCCCAACACGACAACTCCGTTCTGCACAAGATCTGCGTCTCTCATCCACCCTCATTACATCCTCCCATTCCCGGTTACAGGACTTTTTTCGGGCTGCACCCACTCTATGGAATTATCTCCCTTGGACAATAAAACTCTCCTCTGGTATACAAACTTTCAAGCGTTCTCTGAAAATCCACCTCTTCAGACAAGCTTATAATATTCCTCAGCCACTCTCTTAACCTCACTACATTACCCTATTACCACCCGTTACACAATTTCACACAAGACAACTACCCCCTGACCAACATTGTTGTATGACAGGATCATTTAGCTTATGAGTCACTTTTACCTTTGCAGTCTGGCTGGGCCGAAATGCAAAATGTAGACTTAACCTCATGTATCAAACTCCCATTGTCCTATAGATTGTAAGCTTGCGAGCAAGCCTTCTCACCTCTTTGTCTGTTTTACCCAGTTTGTTTATTAGTTTACTGTGTTTGTCCCCAATTGTAAAGCGCTACGGAATATGTTGGCGCTATATAAATAAATGGTGATGATGATGATGATGAAGATATAGGGCCTGATGCAGAGGTGATTGAAATTGAAACATAGAAATAGCATAGAAATAGTGTATTTACACCCATATACTGAATCATACACATCTTAAAATCCGTGCAGGTCTACATCAGTATCATATGTGTCCGTTTTATACCAGGCACACGTCACTTATGCTTATGTCCAGTGGTCGAAGTGGAAATTTAGAAGTATCGGTATGAAAAATGTAATGGGAACAACACACTAATATATATGCCCAAACGATGATGAAAGCACCAATGAGCATCAACGACAAAATTGCAAACAGCCTAACACAAGCAGTTTGCTAATGCCGGATGTCATCTTCATCTTTATCTGCTATTTGCACCTCCAAATAATACAGCTTTCTCTGACATATACTCATCTTTTTACACATGCACAGAGCAATTACACACAAAATATGCTACACAAACTGGCGTAGTACTCACCCTGTATCAGCCCCATAGTGAGTAAAAAAAAAATATATACCTGGAGTAAAGATTTATTTAGGAATTTTACAATATAGCAACAATAGTAATCTTAAACAGATTATCATAAGTACATATGAGTATATAAGTCTACCTATAGTGCTAACCAAGCAGGGTTGGCGAATGTTAGAACTATTTGTAAACATATTATAACTTTGAATTGCTAATGTAAAAACGTAACAAATTTTTACATTGTTCAAATTACCATCCACATTAAAGACTGTATTACAGAAAAAGAAACACATTTTCATCTTATTGTTCCACCAAAATATGAGAGATTGTGTTGAGTATATTGACACTGAATTTTTTCTTCTGCGTGATGCATCTGTATAGTATAGTATAGTATACTATAGATACATTGCCAGGCACATCATCATCATCATCATAGTGATCTACAATAAATGGGTGGAGAGCGAATGGAGAGCTGACCCTGGGCACTTTAGTAATGAGAGCAGTGGGCGTTTCACCTGTGTCTAGGGATTATATACAATACAAGTTAACCCGTGCATGATACTCATGCATTCTAGTCAAATCAAGCTACTTAAGGTGTTAAAAAGTATCTTGTCATGCATTTGGGCCATAGCCCAGGCCTCCTCAGAGGAAGAGCGTTACTTCCCGACGCAAGCGCCCTTTTTTACGTGGTTTTGTCCACATGTCACCACCTCATCATTTTTCTCCATCACCTCATCCTTCATCTTCATCGCCACATCCTTCATCAAGCTACTTAAGGTGTTAAAAACTCCCCACTGTCACCCCCGGCAACCACCAACCACTCCCAACTGTCACTTCTCCTTCAAGAAATATATAGGTCAGTGTATAACTCTGCCCAGCAGGTGGCGCTGCAGCTTGGTTTTTTTTCACACACGCCACTAGGCATTTATATAGTAGCTAGTAACACCACCATAATAAAAATGATGGTAAGGAAATATCCCAATTAGCACTGTATTAATAGACTATGCGTTATGGTGATATAACTGCATGGGAAGAGGGTAGAATAACTGTGAGATGCAGACTTATTTGCCTGCCACCCAGAAGTGATGCAATGATAAAGTCTCTGCTTGTACCAAGGGGGAAAGTGGGGAGAGTGGAGCTAGCCACCTTGAAATTGAGTGAGATTGAATATGAATGTAGTAACATAGTAACATAGTTGATGAGGCTAAAAAAATACACCAGTCCATCAAGTTCAACATATTTTGGATCTCCTGCGATCAATCACTTATATTTGAAATTGATCCAGAGTAAACAACCGCTAATCTGTTTCAATTGTGAAAATCCCCCCAGACCTAATATTGCAGTCCTATTTTTACCCTATATCAACTACTATCCTTAATTTTAATTAACGGTCGTATCTCTGGATACACTTTTCCACAAAAAAATTATCTAACCTTTTCTTAAACATATCTATTGAATCTACCATCACAACCTTCCCTGACAATGAATTCCATATCTTGACTGCCCTTACTGTAAAGAACCCCTTCCTTTTCTGGTTGTGAAATTTCCTCTCCTCTAACCTTAGGGGGTGACCGCGTTTCCTGTGTATAGTCCTTGTTGTAAAAAGTTCCCATGAAAGTTCTTTGTATTGACCCTTAATGTATTTGTACATAGTAATCATATCTCCTCTTAGACGCTTCTTTTCTAAAGTAAACATGCCTAAACTGGCTAACCTTTCCTCATAACTTTAATGACTCCATACCCTTTATCAATTTTGTTGCCCTTCTCTGAACCCTTTCTAGTTCCAAATTATCTTTTTTATAGAGTGGTGCCCAGAACATATTCAAGATGAGGTCTAACCAAAGATTTATACAGTGTTAAAATTACACTGTCTTCCCTTGCATCTATACCCCTTTTTTATGCATGCCAATACTTTATTTGCCCTTGCAGCTGCTGCTTGACATTGAGCACTATTGCTAAGTCTACTGTCTACTAGCACTCCCAAATCCTTTTCCATTATAGATTCTCCTAAAATTAATTCCATTTAATTTATAGATTGCTTTTATGTTTTTGAGCCCTAAATGCATAATCTTACATTTATCTTTGTTAAACCTCATATTCCATTTGGCCGCCCAATCCTCCAGTTTATTTAAGTCTCTCTGTAGAGAAGCTATATCTTGCTCTAATTTTAAGGTAAAATGCCTCTTCCTCCCTCTGCTACCCCTAGTAACTGTTGCCCAGCTGCCTACCTGTGCATCCTCCTCTGTCTCTGCTCCACCCTGTTCAGCTAATGCATCAACGGTGAGCTGTAAACTCTGCTCCATGTTGGCAATCTCAATGTTGCAATGGTCTGCTTTAGATCAGTTACCTGGGCTTCTAAAGAGACCAATTGCTCACATTTCTCACAGAGGTATAAACCTTGGAACAATTGCTCTAAGTGTGCATACATATGACAAGATATGCATTGAGTGAGATAATCAAGCCTGCAACCACCAGGCGCGGGCTGGGAGAGCTCGGCCCGGGGGGCACACAGGCGGCCGCATCACGTGTCACGTGATGCGGTCACGTCATTGATGACACGCCCGCATCGCGTGTCATGTGATGCGGCCGTCTGCATGCTGGACGCGGCCGCATCGCGTGTTTTGCGATGCGGCCGCGGATATTGTTATACAAATTTGGCTTCCGGGGGAGTTGGGGCCGGCCCAAACAGGGGTCGGACTGAGCGGCCCGGGGGGGCGATGCCCCCCTGCCCCCCGGCCCAGCCCGCCCCTGGCAACCACTCATCTTATTATGGCTAACTTAATTTCTTATAGCAGACAGTGAACTCGAGAGTACTAACCTTTGCTAGCAACTTACCAGATTAAACCCATTCCTGGATTCAACTTCTTACTGGATCTAACTCCACACTTTAAACAAACAGCAGTGAAATCACAAGCTCAATGAAATCTCTACCACCACCTGTTAAATAGAGCTTGCAGTAACCAGCTGTATCAACTAATGAAATTAAACCACACCCACTAGCTCTAACAGAAAAAAAAGACATTTAATAAGCACACAGAAAAACAAATCCCCTTCAATAAACACTCAGAATAATTCTCCAATGTATATCACTCTCTCAACACTGCACAGCAATCCTTACTGGATTTAACTCCACACTTTAAACAAACAGCACTTGAAATCAAACAAGGGAAGGTTATGAACAGATCAGGGTGGCTTGCCCTGGGCACAAATCAGCCACTATCAAGTGTAACATTGCTCGGGCCTGCCAGCCTGGGTCCGCAATCTAGATTTTAAAAAAAAAGAAGTGGAAAAAAGTTTCCCATTCTATCAGGGTCGATGGGTGGCAGTTTGGTTTGCCCTTGCCTGTGTCTAAAGCCGGCTAAGGCAGTCCACTATTGGACCGGCCATGGGGCATATGCCACCCTTACCCCTGACACATACGTATACACGTATACATGTACAAAAATAATGTTTATATGTCCTTGATAAAGGACATATAAACTTGTCCCTGTGTTCATTTTTCTAAAAGGAGAGTACTTATTGCTTCAATTGTATTATGCATAAATATATGTAAATGTCTTGGCCAGCTAAAATCCTTTGTCTACGTCCACTTTTCATGTGTTCATAACAGGGAGTCCTGCCCAATGCATCAAAAGAACAGATGCACCTTTTCATTCATTTCTGATGCAAAGGGAATAGTAAAAAAGCAGGAAAGTAAACAAGGAAATTGGAGATGGGAAAAATCGATGAGGGCCTAGAAAGAAAGTCGAAAGCCAGTAATAAGGATGGAGAGATGACAAACAAAAAGTGAAAGGGAAATGGTGAATAAATAGATATGAAAGAGTAGAAGGTGCCAGGACTAATAAATAGAGTACAGAAAATGAGAGGTATTGGGCCAGTCAATACTTTCACATTTATTTCAAATGACATTTTTCTGCTTTATTATTTTTTATTTTCTGCAAACAAAACAGGCAGGAATCTAAATCTGTGAATAACAAAGATTTTTACATAAGTATAATAAAGCACATTAATCTTTTAAGTTTAAATCTTGTACTAAACTGTAGATTTTTTTTGTTAATATTGAAAATTCAGGCCAATATTGAATATTGACAATTCTAGTGGCTGCAGACATCAAATTGTAAACACAAATGTGATAAATAGTTAAATTCAGTAGGAAACATGATGGTAAAATGTGAGAAAAGTAGTGAAATGATTTCGCTCAATGATTCATAAGTTTAAAGCTAAAATGTTGGGCTACAATTTGCAATTATTCCTGTGTAAAAATTTTAACGTCATGCCAAATTCAATACATATGCTGAAAAATGTGCCTTTATTATCCAAACAATTGCATGTTTTCAGATCAAAATCCACCTTAAAATTACTGTTTTATATTCATATATTCTAAACCACCACTCTTGTAATAATTAAACGTTTAGTGAATGATTATTAAAGGAATTTCCGTGTTCCTAATATATGGATAGCTATTTTCTCACGGTACCTTGCTTTAAATTAATTACTGACACTGGAATTATTTCAGAAAAGTGGCCTTAGTACTGTATGCTAACAAAAACCTTGGGGCTCTGAAAGAGCACTGGACACTGTAAACATTTCTTCCAGGAAATGTTTTCGTAAATGCAAAATACAGTAAAAGCTTTCAAATAAATTTGACATGTATATGAATTTACATGTAAATGACTTAAAGTAAAACTAAACCATAAAGTAAACTTTTGCATACGGTGCACTAAATTAAAATACATTGTTCACTTCAGTACACTATATTTTTTTAAGGTTGTTTGACAAGGATTTAAGGATCTTATTGTAGTCAGTCTTCAACTCATGCTCTTATTGAATGTCCTCAGTTATGCAGTTATGTAATTGGTGGGGATAGAACTGTTGGCGTTCATAGCGAAAGACCGATCATGGGTCTGCCCTGATATGAGCAACAAAATGGAGGAAAGTAGGAAGGTACAGATAAAGATGTCAGATGCTCTAGAAATGCTATTTTACAGAATTGGGATGCAAATTTGAGACTCACAATGAGTTTTGCAGATTGTTTCTAATGGTGCTATAATTCACCTCAACCAGTTTGCAAAGTTAAAGGGCAGAATTCAATAAGCCACAAAGTGTTCCACGGACATTCCAGAGACACTTTGTGAGTGGAGATTTGTGCTGTAAAAGTGTGTGGCGCGATATATCTGCATGCCACATCACCGGCAGTTGAATTCCCCCCAAAGTGGAGAGAATATGGCTGTACTCCTTTCCCCAAAGCAAGGAATGCCTCTAAAATGTGGACTTTTATTCCCTTTATCTGAATTAAAAATATTTCTCTTCAAATTTAAATTAAATGTTGCATTTTTCCGCAAAACACTGTGCTGTCTGTCTTTGACATGGAACATCTTTTGTTTGCTCATCTCTTCTCATCAGCTGGTGCAAATGACACCTTCGTACCCTGCAACCTCATGCACTTTGGTAGAAATCTAGTGCACAACGAGGTGTAATGTCACCAAAGAGATTTTTGCAGTGTATTTAAGAACTTCTGGGCATCAGAAATGACCTCCTAATTGATTAAGTCATAACTCTAGAGGGTTCTGCTGAAAATTACAAGACAATCAGTTTAACATCTTTTGGAATCTACTTTTCTCTTTGTTGCAGAATATTTCTTTGTTTCAAATCACTGCAATGTTAAATCTATCACGGTACACTTATTGTTCATGTGAATTTTGTGTGTGTGTGTGGGAAGAGTAAATTTACCTAGCCTAGAGGGTGTTACAACCACAAATGCATATTACGGTTTTGTGAATAATGAAAAAGAACTATATTGTACGTTAGGGTGTCATTTGAATCAAGAAATACTAGAGAGGAATTTAGGTCAGGATTGGTCAAACATAATTACATGCTGGCCACGAAATCATATGTTACCAGATTATAAACCTATATGCCCTTATAGTATAAGAAAATTGCCTAAAAGTGAGACAAAGGAAATAATAGTGAAAGGATATGCTGAAGGCCGAAAATTGAAGCTATTCAGATGGTACCGGTGAAATAAATAATTACCATAGTGGTTGTATCTTTGTTTGGTGTTATATTATTTTGTGTATTTTGCAAATACGCTACACAGGGAATAGAAGGAATTAGGGGATTTTTTTAAATGGTAGAACCATTGTCTAGGTTTTCCTGTACAAATTGTACCAGATATATTGTTATTCAAACAAGAGGTCAAGAATCCCAGAGGTAGTAGGTGTGTTGACTCTCACTATAATAGTAGGAACACACATGAAAAAACAGTCAGTATTTAACTTATGTGCAAAACAGAAAACTAATTTTCACCCCTTGCATTGTAACATGGTTTTGTCCAGGAGACTTAAATAATAAACTTCTTAATTTAAGTTCCTTAATGAATCAGGCACCTTGTCCTTATAATCTGTTGGGAACATATGTACTTTCAAAGATACAAGCCAGTATCAAATACACCCCAAATGAAGTATAACTCATGAGTCAGCTCCCATCTCCAATCCAAGAAGAGCAGCAATCTACAAGCTAGAGCAGATTAGCACATGTCAAAAGGATAAGACTGTTAATCTACCAGATTGGCTGAACATAGTACCAGACAAGTTATGGTCCAAAGGAAAACAGGATGTGGGTACACATAAAGTAAGTCCTGTAAAACTGACATTGAAACCAGGAACACATCCTGTCTCAATTAAACAGTACCCACTTCCTGCAGCTCAAACCAAAGCGATCTCAGAACAAATACAAGGATACCTACAAGTAGGGGTGTTAAGAAAATGTCGCTCTCCTTATAGCACAGCCCTATTTCCAATAAAGAAATGAGATGGTGGACAGGGGGTACAATACTGAATGGTTCATGATCTAAGAGAAATCAACAAAAGATTGCTGATCAACACTCCCATTGTGCCCAACCCCCACACCTTGCTTAATCAGATACTTCCAAATGCAAGATGGTTTTCAGTAATCGATTTGGCAAATACTTTCTTCTCAGTTCCCATTACAGAAGATGGTCAACTTCTTCTAGCCTTCATCCATGATGGAAACCAATACTGTTGGAAAAGAATTCCACAAAGAGGAGCCACTAGCCCATCAGAATTTTCAGAAGCAATGGCACTAATTCTCCAAGGATGGAGGCCTATTAATCCAACTACTGAAATCATTAAATATGTGGATGATCTCATGGTGGCTGCAAAAACTGAAGAAGATTGCAAAGCAGAAACACTGTCATTACTTTGCTTCGTAGCCGAGCAAGACTGCAGAGTATCACCAGGTAAGTTGCAACTAGTACATGAAAAAGTAATATTCTTGGAACATTGTAACTCTGCAGGAGCAATACATCTTACAACTGAAAGAGTTAAAGTTATACGAGATATGAAGATACCGAACACAGTCAAGGAAATCAGAGCTTTTTGGGGCTCATACAGAGAGGACATGAGTTAAGCGTCTGAAGTGTTTGAAGAAGAAACTGAAGAAGCTGAAGAAATACACACACAAAAATTTTCACATGACTGTTTGGAACTTATGAAATTAGAAACTTCAGCTTTGCATAATGTCACTGACACACCACTTTTAGATGCAACCCTAACTCTTTACGTAGATGGATCTAGATATTATGTGGACGGAGTTCCATATACAGGTTATGCCATCACCACTGAAGATGAAGTGCTTGAATCGGGAACACTGTCTAATGGAGCATCAGCACAAGAAGCAGAATTGATAGCCTTAACTAAGGCTTGTGTATATGCAGAAGGACAAACAGCTAATGTATATACAGATTCACATTATGCCTGGGGGGAGTGACGCATGATTTCGGTTCCATTTGGAAAAGTAGAGATTTCCAAGGATCAAATGGAAAACCCATCAAACATTCCAATTTAATTAATGAGCTATTTAGAGCATTGGAACTCCCTAAACAAGTAGGAATTATAAAGGTTCAAGCTCACACTAAAGAACAAACTCCAGAAGCAAGAGGAAATAAGTTTGCAGATCGAGCTGCAAAAAACGCAGCCCTCCAGCAAAAGAATACTACATTTCTAATAGACTCAACAGGAGGTGAATCACAAGACCTACAAAGCCCTAAAGACTTTCAGAAACAAGCATCAAAGGAAGAAATGAAAAAGTGGGAAAAAGAAGGTGCACAGCTTAATGAGCAAGAAATATGGTCAAAAGAAGATAAATGGTGCCTACCAAGAGCTTTATACCCAGTAATGACTCAAATTGCACATGGACAAGTACATCATTCCAAAGAAGCAATGACTAATAGGGTATGGAAAAACTGGATTGCCCCTGGATTCAACTTTGCTTGTCTACAAACTGTGGCAGCTTGCTGGATATCTGGAATACATAATCTAGACCAAAGAGTAAAGACCCCAGGAGGAAGCATTCCAAAGGCTTTCTATCCCTTTCAGAGACTTCAGATCGACTATATACGAGTAAGTGTTAGTAGCCACAGACATTTTTAGCCAATGGCCAGAGGTCTGGCCAGTAGGAAAAGCTACTGCCAAATATACAGCAAAGAAATTAATCTCAGAAGTCATCTGTAGATATGGAATACCTGAAGTTATTGAATCAGATAGAGGTACAACCTTTACAGGAGAGATAATGCAGCATGTGATGAAGGACTTGGGAATATCACAAGCTATTTACACTCCTTATAGGCCACAAGCAAGTGGGCAGGTAGAGAGGCCCAATGGTGATATTAAACTGAAACTACAGAAAATGAAGCAAGAGACCAGAAACACGTGGTTAGAATGCTTACCAATAGTTCTGTTTAACATTAGAACTACACCTATGAAGGGACAGAGACTGACACCATATGAGATATTGTTTGCTAGTGTCCCCAGGACAGGTTGCTACTTTCCATAACAATTGCAGCATAAACATGGTGATTTGACAGGGTATATGCGAGAATGTAAAACCATGACTAACCTCCATCGGCAGGTTTTCTCTTCCATTCCAGATCCGGACTCAGACGGTGAAAAGACCCTAATGTAAGCTCAGATTGAAACAGAATCAGAGCTGCTCAGCATTATATCATACAGGTGTTGAGTGTTTTTCTGTTCACCAGTCGACAGAAAATCATGGAAGATCTGACCGACATTGAAGGTGATTGATAGAAGTATCGGTGAATTGTCATTAGTGCCTATAACATCCTTTTCTCATCCTTTTAATTTAAAATGGAGCGCAGCAGTTTAAAAATATCCTTCATAATTCAACTGCTTAGGGTAAACAAAACTATCCACAAATTTTGGATTTGACATATAGTCAGTGATTCTTTCTTTGCTCATACACTGATTCAATTAGTGCTAGAAGTGAATCCTTGCATTGCAACATGGATAAACCATGTTGCAATGCAAGGGGTGCAAATAAGCTTTGCATGCAGGGAAAATATTAGCACATACATGCTGGCCAGCTTTATTTTAACACTCTGATTTAGAGTTGAGCTAGGAGCAAGCACCCTCTCTCAAATCTAAATTTGTCTGCATATTTTAAATTTTACCCCCTTACGGTGCACCACAACATGGTTTTCCCAAGTTGCAATATTGCACCTTCTAGCTGTATTGACTTCTACTAACTCAAACTGAAGACCATAATCTCTCAAGCATAACCATGGCAGAATTAAATCTAATATGAGCTCATGTCTTTGTAGTGTGGTAAGAGCATTTGTTAATCAATATGATTTGTGTATCAATAGATTGAAGTTAAGTACAAGAACAAATATTGCATGTGTGGTATTTGCCACAGGTGCAAAGCAGCAATGAAATTTAAGCCACTATAAGATGTAACATTCCAATATTTAATTGTCTTACATAAAACCAGTGTTCAATTACACTATTTATGAAAGCTAGAATGTCATAAATTGTAAGTGAGTTATGGTCCATAGTGCAAGGGCTTTTATGCACTGGTTGAGGTGGTTATGCTGCTGCTGACTGTTCTGTCTGGTTATCGGATCTAGTCTCAATTCGATGACCGCTCTGCCCATGCTATAGTGATATAACATGGGTTATAATGGGTTATAAAGATACATAATATATTATACTTTTACAAAACTATTTATACTGGTACAGAATGAGTTGTATTAGTACATTTTGGGCAACTGTTGCAGAATGTATTATGCTGGCATTGGCTGGGTTAAATAGAATCACCTATAATGGTAAGTAAAATAAAAAGTGCTGTATATGTAAAGACTGATGCTTTTAATTTGAATCAGATGTGAAATATACTATGCTGAATTGCTATATGGCTAGGGGTGACATGATGTGGCTGATGTTGCATATAGCAGTTCTGGATTTTATTTACGCAGGCCAGTCTAGTGTTTCTCATCACTAGGATTGCCCAATGTGGTGGGAATCCCCAGCAGTGTGCTGCCATAAAGTGGAGGAACACAAACTCTACCATAGGCATCTAAGAAGAGGGCCCCAAATGTTGCTGTACCAGGACCCAAAACTCCTCTTGGTTGCCCTGCCAAAATAAATACGCTTAAGGTGGCATGGCAACACCTCCCTTGTTCTTATTTTAAAAGTTTTAAAGTAAATGTTGATGACGATGATGACAATAATGATGTTGACAATCTAGTTGGTGATGATAATCCTTTAGCCTGATCCTTTTTAATCTGGTACAGTGACTATGACCCTAGTCACTGGACCACATATGTGTTGTGGCATGAATGAGCACAAACCAATTTTAAAAGCGACCAATATTGGTAACAATATCAGTATATAAAGCGTGTTCAAGACATAATAACTACTAACTACTTGCCTTCCCAGTTCTACAAAAAAACATCAATTCCTAAATGCAGGATTCAACCCTTGTGAAAGGCATCATTTCTAATGCAATTATTTTGCTAAGTACGTGTTTACGGAGAGTGATCTAGAATGTGTTCTGCTGTACTTTTTCCTTCTGTCTATTACTTCCAGCAGTGATAGTTTGCAATAATATAATTGCTGGTTTGGAATTTTCTTGTGGAATTATTGTAAAAATTAAGTGCTTTTAGCTGAAGTCATATGAGTTTTTATCAAAGAAAGCTATGATTCCTTTTTATACATTGGATTAGGGTCAACATTACCATGGTGACCTCAACTGTCATTTTGTGCATATACTGCACACTTCATCATATCCATGTTTTCCATGTAATTTTAAGAAAAAATTGAAACCCATGATTTTATTTTGCATTGTTGACTGGTCTTTTTAGCTAATGTATAGCTTTTATTGCTTAAAAAAAATTATTGGTGTGTATTTGTGACGGTGTAGTTGATAGAGAACCAGATGACATGGCGATATCTTGTATTGCATTGTCAGTTTCACTTAACCTATGATACGTTACACTTTCCTTCACAGTATCATTCGTCTTGGGAGAATGTAGTGGGGGGAGTTGTGCCTTTTAGATGCAGTTATCGGGACAGACAATTGTTTTTGTAATCATCATGTTCCTGCTGAACAGCAATTGCATCTGGTTGCACTACTGTCTTCATCATCACTGCTTGATACCACTTTGTACGTAGTTTCTGAAAATCGGTTGTCTAATTTTGGGAAACGTTGTCATGAGAATCTGCAAACACAGATTGCTTTATATAACTGCACACCTCATACATGTTTACCATCCATTACATTGCTCTTGCATCTACATAAAACAGATGATGATGAGGATACATAAGCACAACTTATCTTTGCTTCATTGCCATTGACATTAGCATTGTTTCTCTTGTTGTAGAATGTATTTAGCGATGTGGGGGTTGTCTGAGCACAATTGATAGATTGATGTAGGCTCATTGTTTGGAGGCAAATTATCTTTACCATCTGACCACTTTTGAGTATGGGACAAGATATAATGAGGATGATTATCACATCACAGTACTTCTGTGTCATAGTGTTCATAATTCAACTGCTGTACTTATTTGTAATTTCATATGTACTTAATTTTTACAGCTGCCAGGACTTGACATAAGTCTGGAATGGTGTGACTAAATAAAGAAAGTTCTGTGTTATGATTTGCTAAAGGGGATTATAGAGATCCACATATTTCATTATCATATCAACTGCCAACATAAGCTAGACATTTCATAATTCTGTTTTGTTGACTCACAGAGTCACAACTACAAACCGCGGCTTCTTTTTATTTTCCTCACACAAAGCATAATTTTCTATAAACTGATTCAGTCAATTATATTAACTTGATATTGTGGCTTCACAATACAAAAATAACTTCAGTTAGTAGAGATGAACAGACTTATTAATAGTAGTAAATAGGACAAAATATATTTATTTTGCACACTTAAATAGTAAATGGCACTTATGACAAGTTTAGAATTTTGGAAAAAATGTTTGCACTAGCCAGTGCATTTTATATCTCTGTATCGCTTAAGAAAATAGTATATTGTCTAGGTAATTCCATACTTAAATATCGAAAGGCACTAATGTCAAATGGAGAAAACAAATAGCTAGATATTTGTATATCTATATAGGTAATGATAAGTGCAGAAATTAAGTTTTGGCTTCATCAAAGTACTTGAGTAAAAGGGTGTATATGTGTCAAGATATTGATAATTAGTACAATGGAAAAATGAATACTGAGGAATAGTCAGGGCACTGATAATCATAGCTTCTGTCAAAAGTCACAAATTGGATCCATAGCAGTTTCCCTGTAAAATGATCACTTAAGAATAAGTTCCAGACATTTGACATTTGTTGATTGGCTTCTTTATGTTCCTTGAACTGTAATTGTCTTAATTTTCCAGTGGTCGAATTGTGCGCAAATCTGAACAGATTTGGGTATCACTGAAATTCATCAGAATTGATTGAATTGATTTGTACATCTCTAGATTGGACCAATGCTATTAATAGAAAAGAATAATAATAAAAAATCAATAAGGGTGCTCTTTCATCTTTGCCACCCCATATGATCCCTGCAAAATGAACAATTATTCCATAAGATCATTGTCCATTAAATCTAAAAAAAAATAAGTTAGAATAATCACATCCACACCTTTTCTGTAGATGCACTGTATTTGACTCTCTGCCCCACTTGTTAAAAAAAAAGTACAGTGAAAATATATTCTACTACTCTATTGATCCAAGTTTGTCAAACACTTATTGATTTAACCCACCCAAGTCCAAGAGAAAAAAAGTCCAGAAATATCAAAAATGAAAAAAGCAAACAAATTTACTTCCCCCAGTCACTAGCACATGCTGACACTATATAAATGGAATGGGGATTCCCATTGACTCATAAGGGTAAATTTATCAAGCTGTGAGTTTCCGGCGGGTTTGAAAAGTGGAGATTTTGCCTATAGCAACAAATCAAATTCTAGCTGTCATTTTGTAGAATGTGCTAAATAAATGATAACTAGAATCTGGGCAACATCTCCCCTTTTCAAAACTGCCAGATATTCACAGCTTGATAAATTTACCCCCGAGTCTCTAGGGAATTATGGGTTATGTTTGAAACAATTTTCCATGTATCAGATTGGTTGGATGGCAACTGATAGATTTGCATAATAAATTACCCAAGCCAGGATTTGTAGAAAGGCCACAGAGGCCTGAGTCTAGAGAGGGAGGCATTTATGGAAAGCATTCTGCACATCAATTAAGGTATCTTTTTGGCTATTTATTAGTTATTTACATATTATGTGGAGCAAGGCACCCTGAAGAATATAAGAAGATGACAATTGCCTGCATATATGTCTAAGAAAACGCCAGCCATGTAGGTGTATAACAGTCTATTGTTCACACTGACAGTTCCAGCAGAGCTATAAACTAAAGTAAACAACAGTGTGACTTTATTCAAATAGTTTTACAGCAGACCTGAAGTCAGAGCATAATCCAAAGATTAAGGAAGTGAAATGAAAGCAGCCATGACCAGTTTTCAAGTAGGCCTGCAGCTATACATTACAGCACTTAGTTCATATGCATTCTGCATGCCTGCATTGTTAAAAACTATTAGCATGCAGTATCAATGCCAACCAATTGCTGGGCAGCCATGAAGCATGTGGAATAAACATGTGTTTTTACTGTAGGATTTACTCCATGGGCCAAGTAACCTACAGTGTGGTATATCACCATCTGCACGGGTCCAGTCTTCCTATTGGGGGAGATGGGATAAGTTTGATATTCAAGTGCTTCAACACCCCAGAGCTCACCCTTTTTTGAGAGCGCTGAGTGAATGACTGGTCAGCTCTCAAAGCAGCATATTCGACAGAAGAACTGCTATAGGTTCTTTGTGTAATTGGGAGGTATGTCGTCAGAACCTAAAAGTCTTTAATCACTACTCAGGTCCTACTGTACCTGTACTGTCCTCAGGTGCTGGCTCCTTGCTATAACTAAACATACTCCAGCCAAAAGATAAGATGGCCAAAATGTTAGCAATGTAAATTACACCTTGGAGCAATACCAGTCATGTACAAAGTGTAATGTTAGGACTGCAGGAGGTGCTACCAACGGGTATTGACACAACTAAGCAAGGAGGCGCAGAGTCTAACACACCCCTGGTATTCATCAGGGACCCCCTGCAAAGAGGTATGGACTTGGCTACGTGAGGTGCCCAGGTCACGGTTCTCCAAGTTAGTCACCAGTGCAGTAGTGTGGATCAGGAATAGTCGAACGGTCCGGGTCAGAAGCCAAACAGGAGAGAAGTACCCAAGGAAAATGCAGAGAATGGTCAGAGGCAAGCCAGGGGTCAGAACCAAACAGATGAGAACGGTACCAGGGATAATACGAGAGAGTAGTCCGGAGATCAAGCCAAAGGTCAGAGCCAAAACACAATGCTGGAACAGGAACAAAAGGCTGGAGCTGGTGAACCAATACTCTGGTGCCAAATACAGCAAGAAGGAGGTTTAAATAGATGAAAGCACTGCTTCAATGGTGCTGCGGTTTTCGGCGGTCAGATCGCAAACAACCACAAGGTGAGCAAGGAGAGTCCCTAGTCGCTATGCGATGGAATGCGATGCTCAATGCATATGTGCGCAGCGTGTCTATCCGGAAACAGGAATGGCATCCTGTTGCTAGGCAGCGGGGCACTGTCAGTGCGAACAGACAGGTGTTCGTCCCTGGCACCTAGTAGAAGTGTGGGGACAGCGCCTGACACAAAGAGGTCCCAACAGTTTCTGATTCAATAACCTGGGACATTTGGGAAAATAGATTGCTAAATGGCTCAGTGTCAAATTTTAAATAAGTTGAGCACCTTATTGAATACAGCAGTGCTAACATCAAGACTTTATCATGGCATTGGCATTATACGTACATCACAAGTTCTAGGTTGTAAAAAAATATGTGAAGTTGGTTTGTGAAAAATCTGGTAGGACTGTATATAAAATCTTTCATTAATTTCCACTGCTGTTATGCCCTGTTGGGTGTGCGGAATATTAAGAACTTGTTCCTAGATCAGCTCAAAATGGAGGGCCCACAATAATTACAAAACTATTAACAATTCTGTTATGACAATCCCAAAACTGCCTGTGGATGCTTACCTAAGAGTATAGCTAAGAAATCAGCTATTGCTTAAAATCTTCACACTGACTTGGATGAAGATTAATCTATTATAGTTGCTAGTAGAAGTATCTCTTGACCTACCTGGGTTTCATTTCTGTATATATGGTTCTGTGCATATGTATTTATATATGTATTTATACACAATATGGACAAAAGTATTTGGCCACACTTGTAATTATTGAATTGAGGAGTTTCAATCAGACCTGTTGCCAGATGTGTATAAAATCAAGCACCTAGCCATGCAGTCACCTTTTGCAAACGTTTGTGACACAAAATTGGTCGTTCTGAAGAGCTCAGTGACTTCAAGCATGGTTCTGTGATAGGATGCCACCTTTGCAATAAGACGGTTCGTGAAATTTCATCCCTGCTGGTTATTCCACGTCAACTGTAACTGATATTATTAGAAAGTGGAAGTGATTAGGAACAACAGCAACTAAGCCGTGAAGTGGAAGACGGCGTCAAATCACAGAGTGGGTCAACGACTGCTAAGGCACATGGTGCGTAAAAGTCACCAGAGCTCTGCTGACTCCATAGCTGAAGAGTTCTGAAATTATTAATGTAAACACAAAATCTGAAGTTTTGTGGAGGAGGGATAAATGTATTGGGCTGTTTGGGCTAGGCCCCTTATCTCCAGTGAAGGGCAATCTTAAAACTTCAGCATACCAAGCCATTTTGGACAATGCTATGATTCCAACTTGTGGCAAAAGTGTTCAAAGCAAGGACTACAAAGTCATGGTTTGATGAGTTTGGTGTGGAAGAACTTGATTGGCCTGCACAGAGCCCTTATCTCAACCTCATCGAACACCTTTGGGATGAACTAGAACGGAGATTGCGAGCCAGGCCTTCTCATCCAAAATCAGTGCCTGACCTCATAAATGCTGTAAAGAATGAATGGTCACAAATTCAAACAGAAACACTCCAACATCTTGTGAAAAGACTTCCAAGAAGAGTGGAAGCTGTTATCACTGCAAAAGGGGAGGAGTAGATGATTTTAGAACAAAGTCATATGCAATGAAACGTATCACAAACAATATGAACCGGACTGAACAAAAACATGACTTTGAATGGCAAAGTGGTGGTTGGAGATTGGGGAGGGATACAGGGTTATTAGTAAAAGTACCTACACTAGTAAAAAGAGAAGGATGCAATATAGAATTGGGTGCATGGGGGAACAACATTCTTGGGTCATTGGGTCATTGAAAGGACTGGCAAGAAATGGGTCTCCCCAATGCACATGGCTAAGGTTGAGGGGTCAAGGCATTGAGGAGGAGGTCTAGGTAGGGCTGCTGACAGCAAAGAGCTAGGGGGGGTCATACTTGGTTAAATACATGGACCCTGTCATGAAGGTAATAGATGATTTTCTCCACTACTGCTATCTGACAAATTCATTTTTTTGAGTACAGAAAATGATGGGGAGAGTGGGATTAACCAATTCTTTACAAGCAGACTCTTATCCATGGCTAAAATATGTGAGGCAAATTTCCTGGAGAATTTGTTAAGATTCTGGGGAGGTAGAATAACACAGAAGAAATATACATGTGTCCCTTGCTACTTCAAATAGATTTTTATGGATTTTGTCCCAATAGGGGCTATCACAGGGCAAGACCACAATATATGAATCAGGGCACTCCTATGGCCACAGTTTCTCCAGAAATTAAGCAATGAGGTAGGGTATATCCTACTAAGTTTTACTGGGGTACAATACACCTAAAGAATACCTTGTAGGATGTTTCCTTAAATTCAGCTTTAGCAATTCCCAATCTCATGTCCACCCAAGCCACCTTATTTGGTAGGGGTCTTTGTTCCCTCTCCAATTTTGCTTCATGATAGTTCTGCATTGTTAGGGCAGAGTCAAGCAAAATGCAATATATTTGAGGTATCATTGCCTTGTACCCAATATGAGTGCAAATGGGGTGAAGTCCCAGAGAATCTGAGCTGCAGGTAAAAAGTACAAGAAATGCCTTATTTTAAAGTACTTAAAAGGCGGACTTTTGTTGGAGATCAGTGAGGGATAGCCATTGGCCTTGTTTACAAAAGTTGTTAGGGAACTTTAGATTTGTTTGTACCCAACTATTAAGCCTGACCCAGGATATCCCTTGTGGAAAATCATTGTTGCCCTAGAAGTCATGGGGGAAATAGGAGAGGTGCTATTTCATTTTTGAATTTTTGTAGAGAACTTTAGTGTTGGGTGTAATTTAGAAGCTTCTTGTGCAGTCCCAATAAAGGGGTTAGGTCAGGTCAATTTAGGGAGTTAGATTCAATGTCTACCTAGGAGGTTATAACTGGAAGGGAGTATGATGCAGCTGTTTGGAAGAGGCAGTTATATGTCAGTATTCATACATTTTGATGGGGAAAAAAACGCCTTTTAGAATTTTATTATAAAGGGAATGCAGGTGAGGGGACAGCAAGTCCAAAAATAACTTATAGTGTGTGGAAGTAAACCATTAACTGTTTTTTCGAGTTTTTAATGGTTATTATATTTTGTGTAAAAAGTTTGATTTAGCCAGAAGCAGTTTAGGCAGTCTGCTTGGAGAGAAGGAGCTCAAGCTCAGATTTGACGCTATTGAGATACACGAGAGTGTATGCATTTGGATCAAGCTTTTACTTACTTTCAAAGGTCTGGAGTTTAATGGACAGATTGTTGATTTTTGTTAAGTTCTTCTTCTTTTTGGAGTCCATGTTAATCGGGTGTCCCCTCAAGACTGCCATACGTACAATCTAAAGGATGAAAGGGGACGTATCAGTAGCTCATAAGATCAAAATATATTTTTGGATGACTGTCTCATTGTTGTGTAGGGGGTGACAATCTAAATTGGCAACATCTGCAGATATAGAGGCAAAATTTTACCAGATTAATGGGTAGATGGGTTGGTTTCAAATTTAGAGCTGAGCAGGATAATTTCTATTCGAGAATGTGAATTGTGAACTGAGGAGTAAAAGGTTTATTTATGGGTTAGGTTTTTTTTAGTCCCCAGGAATTATAGAGGAGTTAGGATTTTACAAGATTTAGGAGTGGTTTGGATTTCCGGAGGCCTGAATTGTTAGGAGAGGTGGATCCAGGAGTAGGACTGTCCATGGTGTTGTTCAATACTGCGTCAGTGATCAATCGAAGTCAAGAATAAGGACCCCTAGTTTGAACTATGAGCCCATTTAGCTTGTTAAAGAAAAGGCATAAACATTGACCATAGTACATAAACTGTTATTTAATTTGCATTCTAAGAATAGGTAACAGCTTCTATAACTGCAAGGGAATATATCAGCTTGAAATTTAGGTGATGGGCTTACAAAATTTCCACCACTCTCTCTTTCTGTTTTAAGTTATAGGTGTTATATGAGTCATGGTAAGCTTTAGAATGAAAATCAGGGTGTAGGTTTTGTAGAAAGTGGGTCTTCTGAAGGAAGATCAAATTCCCCTTATGTAATTTGAGGGTAGCAAAAAGTTTCCCCTTCCTTGTGGGCATATTTTACATAAAATGAAAGTGACCTAATACCCATACGTGATAGTCATATATGAAACTTAAAATGTGTCTAGATTTTGAAGGCTATGTGGGCACCCGATAATGAAAGACTGAAGAGGGAAGTATGGCCTGATGGATTATAGTAATTGTTAGTAGTGTTAAAGAACTGTAAATGGAGTAAGAGTTTATAAGGTTAGGGTAGAGGGATAAGTGTAGGCAGGTAAGTTTGAGAATGTAAACAAGTACAATATTTCCACAGCAAACTTTAACGGAGAATGTAACAAGGCAACAAGTTTAACAATGTAAAAATAGCGACATCTAAGTGCAAACATTTGGAGTGTTCTCAATTATCTCCCCATGGTCATTATCATCATCATCATCATCATCATCTATTTATATATATAGCACCACTAATTCTGCAGCGCTGTACAGAGAACTCATTCACATCAGTCCCTGCCCCATTGGAGCTTACAATCTAAATTCCCTAACATACACACAAACACACACAGACCGAGAGAGACTAAGGGCAATAATAGCAGCCAATTAACCTATCAGTATGTTTTTGGAGTGTGGGAGGAAACCAGAGTACCCAGAGGAAACCCACGCAAATACGGGGAAAACATACAAACTCCACACAGATAAGGCCATGGTCGGGAAGCGAATTCATGACACGAGTGCTGTGAGGCAGAAGTGCTAATCACTAAGCCACCGTGCTGCCCACAGATGTGTTTAACTGACTGATGTGTGTAAGTGACTGATGTGTATAACTGACTTATATATGTAACTGCCTGATGTATGTAACTGCCTGATTTGTATAACTGACTGATGTGAAATATTATTATAGTGGGATAAAGTGCTAAGATTTCCTCATTCATGGGAACAGGTTTGGATTCTACATTGAGAGCATTATGCATTAGCACATGAGACGTGAGTGCGAGTAAGAAGTAAGATTACCTACTGGGTAAAAGGTATGGCAGAAGTAGTTTGTGGGGTGAAATCAGTGAAAAACAAGCTACTTGTTGGACTTGAAATAGAAACAGAAGTTATCCCCAAGCTTAATAAAGACCCCATGGTTTGTGCGAACTACTGTCCCATTTCTTTACTACACACAGATATCAAGCTATTCACTAAGATCCTAGCAAACAGACTGAATAATCATTTGACTGAACTTATTGTCCCGGTTCAGGTGGGTTTTCTCCCCAATAGAAAAGTTTTTGACAACACTAGAAGGACGATAGACTAGATATTTTATATCAACCAATCTAAGATCCCCTCTGTAATTTTAGCACTGGATGCTGAGAGGGCCTTTGATAGGCTCTTTTGGCCATTCATGTTCCAAACCTTTAAAACCTTAGTTTTTTTTTAACAACTTCCTTCAAGGCATTCAAGCTCTATATCACACCTCGTCCTCTTGAGTTTCAACGAATGGCTTGCACTCCTCAGTGTTTGGTATTAGTAATAGGACTAGACAAGGCAGCCCACTCTCACCCCACATTTATGCACTGTATATTGAACCACTTGCAGCTAGAATCCAATTGAACCCAGATGTGCAGGGAATCCAGGTTAGGCGAAGGCATTGTAAAATCTCCCTCTTCGCGGACAACGTTCTTCTAACCCTATCATTGTCTCAGTTCTTCCTCCCTAATTAGTTTGAGGCACATGCTCTTCACCTTCCTTCCCACACTAAAAAACAGCTGAAACTCAATTTTGATTTTCAAAGGCGCCCCCTAACAATTTGCTTTTTGGGCGTTTTCCTTGCCAAATATGATGCTTTTTTCAAGCCAATTATCCCCCTCTGCTGTCTATCATTAAACAAGACTTGTACACCTGGAATTTCCTCTTCATCTCATGGTTCGGGAGGATTAATACCATTAAAATGAATGTCCTGCCCAAGCTCCTGTATTTATTTCAAACATTACTAGTAAAAGTCCCAGATTCCTTTTTGTGCTCTCTCCACTCTCTATTTGGGTAATTTGTTTGGAATGGCAATCAGCCTAGACATTGTAGAGTTTGCTTGGCTAAATCTAAACATAATGTTCCTTTGTTTGAGAAATACAACCATGCCATACAATTCACCCACCTCATCTCTTGGCTAACAGCATCCTGGGTTAAGAGATGAGTGGACATTGAAGAAGCAATGTCTGTAGACATGGGGGTAAGATTCTTACCATGGATTTCTGGAGGCCTCGGTCATCCTCAGCCTATGTTGCCCCCTCCATCTGCTTCACCTTGGAGACATGGGGCAAACTAAACAGTTTGAATTTGCTCCTTACCCTTCCCCACTCACTCCGCTTTGGAAACATCCTTAGTTCCCTCTGGGTTGCCCCATGGCTTTTGCCCAGCCTTGACTGAGAGTGAGCCTGGATCAGTTTCTCCACCTATTGGGGGACAACACCCCGCGATCCTTCTCGGACTTGTGTGAGAAGTATTCTCTCCCCAGTAATCTCCAATTCTACTATATCCAGTAGATAAGCTTCATACAAGCCCAACTGCATTCATCCAAGCTCTGCCCACCAACATCATTTGAACGCCATTGTATTTACAACATGGAGTGTCGTGGTTATATTTCGATACTGTACAGCGCTATTCTGATTTCCTTCTTCCAGCTCGTGGAAGGATGGTAACTTCTCCATTAGCAGGTTGCAAAGTTTTTGATTAACACGAGTATATGAGAAAATTCCTACAAGACATAAACTAGGTGGTACATGGTTCCCACGAAACTGCTCTCTTTCTACCCCACATCCACTGACCTATGTTGGCGCAATTGTAGACAGAAGTGTACCTTCCTCCATATATGGTAGGATTGCCCACTCATTTATGGATTTTGGGATGACGTATTGCTCAGGTTACTGCATCTCAGCTGCCTAAGGTTCCTTTATGTGCACTACTCTGTCAGCCTGTTAGAGGCTAAATCATCTGATAAGCTTATCTTGCATATGTATAAGTCAGCTAAACTTCATATAGCTAGTGATTGGAAGAAAGCCTTGCAGCCCTCTAGATCTGCTGTTATAAACAGAATCTGGAACACCGCCTCCATGGAAAATATCACTAGCTTCCTCCATGACACTGTCTCTTTCTTTCATAAGGTATGGGGCTTATCGAACTCATACAATGGTGGCAGCCTATCTGGTATCATCTAACTTCCTTGGTTTTTCACTGCTCTCCCCATTTCTTTTTCAGTTCCCCATGATACTCTGTTGTGCTATTCTTCCTTTATGCCCTCGTCATTTGCTGGGTTTGCTTTTCCCTCCCTGTCCCTCCCTAACCCAAACATTTTCCTGACCCCTCCTACTGATTTGGCACCGCTTAGTGGGGTGTACATCTCCCAGTGGGGTGTCCACCTCCCAAGATGAAGGGTTTAATGCCTCTTTCTTTAGCCAAAGTGATGGACAATATGTCCTGGAAGACCTGCAGTTTGGCATTATTGAAAGTAGCTGGTTGGAGGTTATGTGACTCGCGCATAATTGCCTCCTTTGCCATGAAGAAGTGCATTCTTAGAATAACGTCTTTGGGCTGAGATGGATCCTGAGTTTGAGATTTCAGTCCAAGGAGGAGTTGATCTTCTGTTGTCGTGGGTGAGAGATACATTTAAAGCTTTTTAGGTGAAGAGGTTCAAATTTTTTATGATTCCCCCTGATACTCAGATTGCTCCTTCACTCCCTGCTATCCTGGTCAACTTAACAGTCTTGCAGCTGGGTATTGTCCTGTCGCATTTGTTGGAAGTCAGACTCAAATAACTTCTGGTATATCACCTGAACTCGTCCTACCAATTGGTCCTTTCTTCCTCCGATTGCTGTGATGTCCACTTTCATGGACTTCAGCTTATTTGGATTACTTCATGTCTTTTACCCCATTACGTCATCATCTTCGAATCTGAGTCTGACGGTTCATGGGATGATTCAGGTTTATCAACTATAAACTCAAAAGGTGTTCCTTTGGTTAGGTAGTTTGTATAGTCATTCCCTGACAGTTTCTTTCCCTTAAGCATTTTTGGAAGCTGTGTGACTAGAGAGGGGCATTTTGGTAATGATCCTGTGGGTTACTCCACTTGCACCTCTTGAGGCCAAGAGAGGACACAGGGGGTCTTTTAGATCATTATCATTTTACCCAGTTGGTTCATAGGCTTCAGAGGAATAGACAAGAAGCTTAGAAGAGTCCGTTTGTGATTTCAGAAGCTGCCACAAAGGAGGGTGGCAAGTCTGTTTCAATGAAGCACTAGTAGCCGCTGTTTGCAAAATAAACAGCAATGCATCAAATATGACCAGAAAGAGACCAATATAAATTATATCAAATGTACCAGTGAGTATGCACTTGGATTGAAGGGTACATATGCTACGTAAGGAAGAGTGCAAGATTAGGGTGAAGTTCTCTGACCTGCTATAGTGTGCTATTAGGTCATATATAACAACAGACTGACATGGATCAGTGGTGACTCAGGAAAACCCTCCTATGGACAGGCAGACAGCTTCTGGACTGTTAGTTTCTGGGCTTGGGAAGCCGCTCTTGGCTGCTGGTAAGCACCCAAATTGCCTGGCAATGGGGGTATCAGTTGCTGCAGGATAGCCAAACTGGTGTTCTGCTGACTCTGGAAGCTGGATCTGGAGGCTGGATTATTCTGGACAATGGAGATCTTTTGGTGGGGTGATTACAGAAGACAGCTGCCATATGTCAACATATGTCAACATCTGCAGGAGCCAAATCCACACTGATAAGGGGTACACTTAAGGCTGGAGCTGTCTAGGCGGGTCTATATGGCTGAGCCGTGATGGTGGGTCTCCTGGGTCTTTTAGCCACCAAAAAGGTATAATTTGCCTCCCTAGTTTTAGGAGAAGGCAAAACTAAGCGGATAGGCATATATTGGGGAGTAGGAGGCTTCAGGATATTGAGAAAGTATGCTGGTGCTTAGCAAAAGTGCGTCCGCTTGATAGGGCTGCTTAACCATGCAGCCTCTATGGCATATATATTTTAATACAACCTGATGATAAGCAAGGGCTTCCAGAAAAATTAGAAGAATGAGACAGATTAAAAAATAAATAACTAAACATTGCTATAATAGTGTATAATATATAAGTAAAATTGTGTACACTGTGTACACTATTCATTTTACAGATATTCATTAATGTTTGATAAATTTAGTAATTTCTTTGAGAAAACTTTTGGTCATATTGGTAATACATTGCTATTTACTTGTCTCAATAATACACAATTTTACTTATTATTCTTCTTTCAGGTAAATCATAACCCTGTATATAAAGCTTTTCACAATGTATACTTGCCTCGAAATACTGGAGAGCAAGTGCCAATATTTAATACAAAGCAACATTGTGCTTCTTTTTGGAGAGACAGGAACAGATCACAAAATCACATTCAAGTCAAGGCAAGGTGCCCAGAAATAAGTTCAATAATAAACCTTCATTCACCTACAGTATGTCAATACAATAGACAAAAAGATGCAACATGTCTCAAATGAGAAAAGCAAGTTTTATATTGGTTTTATTATTATGCACATTGTTGTTGATTGTGTTCCAAATAAGGATACTTAGTAGGTGATGATTGCCATATTAATTTGAATACCACATTCATCAAGGCTTTAACTTCCTGGCAGTTAGATTTCCACCCAACTGTTTGCTACAAACTGTACAAGACACAATCAACTTTATTTTCACCTTAAACCTATTATGGGGCATTTATGAAATTGTCTTTTGTTCTTCTGGTAGAACATTTAAAGTATAAATTTTGACATGCACTGAACGCTAAAAGAAGACAAAAAACATATTAGAAATATGGCACAGATTTTGAAAACGTTTGCATTTCCTTCTACATATGTAGTAAAGGGTCTCCAAAAGCAACATATATTTATTAAACAAACACAATAGGCATTTGGGAAAACAGGGCACAGGCTCATATCCACTAACATTTTTAAAATGCCTATAACATGTGTTTATTATGCAGGTAAAATGCATGCAAACAGGTCTTGACACTAGAAACTATTGTTTCCAATCTAGTGTTAACAGCTATTGGCCTCTCTATTTGCATATCATTGTTTTGAAAGCAACTTATTTCATTTTTTTTGTAAATGCATGGTAAAGCCTACAGTGATCTGAATAACACTAGTAATAATGCATGTCAAGCATATTAAAATTTGGTATGTGTTTTTACTAGTGGTAACTTGCAAGTAAAATACAAGTGGGTATAAAAGATATTTAACTCTTTCAGCTTTGGGGGTAAATGATTGAATTTTGCTGTTAGTCTTTCATTGTCAATTTTGGTACATTTTAGAAGTATTTTTTAAATATTTCATTCAAAAGGTGAATGCTAAGAGCCTGATGCAGAGTTGGTCGTAAATTGATTTATGCATAACAATAGCATACTTCTGGCCATATGCTGAGCCGTATGCATTCTATGAACCGTGTAGGTCTGTACAAGTGATTCCCCGGTTTACGACAGACATGTCCCACTTGTGCCCATGTTTTTATACATTTGTTTTATCTGCAACAATCATATCTACTATATCCACTATTATGCATCAATAAAAGTTAAAAACCTCCCTAATGCAGCAGAAACAACTGTCTTATCTATTAAAAAAGTTGGCTTAAATATGCACACAAAAGCATAATTTATGCCCGAGTGACGAAGGAAGCACCAAGCAGTGTCAGTAGCACAATCGCAAACAGCCTCACAAGAGGTTTGCTAGTCCCCGAGGGTATTATCATCATTTTCCGCTACTTGCACCTGTCCCTGACTACCCGCAAATAATGCGGCTTTCTCAGGTGTATATGTGTCTTTTTCCCGGTCTGCATACATTCACAATTGTATATGAACATGCCCTTACTGTACTTGGCCTAGGTTAGAATGTCCCCATTCCGCTTTCCCAGGTGCAGGCTGGTGTAAGTGGCGGAATCATTCAAATCTGCATAAGCGCATATGCCTATGCTTACTTTTTGGGCATGGGTTGTGCAATTTCACGGAAGACAGTGGCCTAGTTCTCATTCTGCATCGGCCCCTCAATCTATGGAAAAGCACATATATATATACAAACACATTTACAAAATGATGTGTTCTTGATAAGAAACACACATTTATGACAGCCAAAAAGTGCGACCAGAGCGCTACTGAAATCCTAAGTTATCTACTGAGTGTATATAACCCTGTGGTGAACAGAGCATAGATAGAGTCTGACTGTATGGCACATACCCTTGCAAAACAGAGCTCATGAATGCAATTTGTTTGAGGACACACTAAAACAGACAGTGAAAATGAGAATGACCTTATGTTTCATACTCTTGGTTGTGGCATGAGGGCAAAAGAACACATATGGTATTTTTAGAAAGAGCTAGTGTAAGGGTCTAGACGTACCCTTACAGTTTTTGCATGTCACCAGACCAACAATGTAACGATCACCAAGCTGTAAATCAGCCTCTTACTTCTCAGTGTTACTAGAATAGTATTAGCCTGATTTCTTTCTTTTTAACCACTTCACTGATGGATGGCCTTATAAAATATTGAGCTGAAATAATACAGACACCATCTGTCATATAGATGTATGGAGCAAGTCTTCCAATAGAAGTTTGTTGTCCATGATTCAGTGGTTTTTTGATCATGGGTAAAAATGATTGCTTCATTATTTAGAGGAATAAGTGAACCTTAGCCCGTTACATTTCTATTGATATATTGTTCTCAGCTGACATGTCGTGAATTATAGATCAATATCAGATTAATGTGTGATCTTAACAAGGAAATTGGGGCACTTTGCATTTAAAAAAATGTCAAGATAAATTTACTCATATTAGTATATGAATCTTTTAGAAATAAATCTATAATTTTAAGCATAAGAGAAATGGATGAGAAATATGGTAATAAATGGTTTATTAAAGTAAAGATATCAATTTGTTTCTAGTGCACTGATTCATTTTCTCCTTTTTCTACTAACTATAACTAACTACCCCAACAGCTGTCTAAGCATTATGAGAGATGTAAAACAGTAACTTATGCTGTACAGAAGAATGTTGGTTCCTGATTCAGGTGTTGTAAGATGCAAACATGTTATAAATCACTAGTCCACATCAGATGAGCAATATTTTATTCACATTAAACAATACAATTACATGGTTACTATACATTAAGCATTACTACATGTGAAAATAAATAATTAAATTAGAAACACCAACAGGAAGCATCATTTGCAAAACTGGGATGTCACTAACTGCCTAGCCTGTTGCACCATGGGTTTGTGTTACCTCCTCTATCACACGCAGAGTCCCTTATCCCAATTTGTAACTACCATAGGATCAACAGTGTCCCCACTATGGGGTCCACTGCTGAGGGGGTCCGCCTTCCCTGTCAAAGCCTCATATGTATGCACGTTTTTCACCTTTGGGTGGCACATGGGAGCCCTAACCAAATTTTTGGAAATATATAGTTATGGCCATGCTCATATCCACTGAACCATCAACCATTTTAGAAAACCCCTCCCCCCAACTTACAATGCTGTTAAACTAACAAATGAAACTTAAACATAGACAGCGCTGTCGAAGTCGTATAATTGGATGAACGAAAGTATATTGGTTAATATTGTTTTATTGGCCGATTGCACTCATCTTCTTGGGATGAAAAAGCACCAAAGCACTTTGCGATTGGAAGGGGCATCTGGGGTTAAGGGGAATGAAAACGAAAGGACAGCAAGTGGGAAGTGCAAGGAAAATAACCCTTGTCGAAGTCGTATAATTGGATGAACGAAAGTATATTGGTTAATATTGTTTTATTGGTCGAATGCACTCAATCACTACTCACTACACGTGGCATACGGCGATCGCACGGTAAAATACGCACGTACACACTCGCATTACAACATTTAGTTATTTATATAATTCATATTCATATTGGTTCCGTTACACAGTAATTTATGAGCAGATAGTATTTAGTTTATTATTAGTTTATATATTATGATTATATGTACACCTCAGTGTTATTTAAGGTTCAGGTTATAGGAAATGTGTCATGTCTGATATCATATTAATCCCCTTTACATCAGCAGCTGTCCTGTGCATTCGGCGAAGAGATCGCACATTGCATACTCTAGTTATTGATGTTAGGGAATAAACCTTTAATATGATGCTGACTATAAAATGCTAATAGACTAGTTGTAATTGGAGTCTTGGCTGGAACAAAGGAGCACATCCCCTGGAGAGATAACCCCCACCTTTGGATTCTTTAGTTTAAACTAGCCTATGACCTGTTTACCCTGGACTCACCTGAAGTCTGGACCTATAGAAGCAAGCCACGTCATCTGCATTGTTCACTCTGTAACACTGAATGTATATATCATAGCTGCCCTCCCAGTAGCTTCAGTCATTCTCTGACCACAGTATTCAAGGGTGAACTACTGTGCACTGGTGCCCGTGGTAGCGCAGCGTAACACAGCGGTATGTATGTATTTTTGGTATTGGCTGTACTGTACTGTATTATATTATAATCATGTATTGAACTGTTAACTTTTTACATCTGCTAAAATAAATCACTTTGTGCATTAGAAACACAATACAATCGCTTGGGCAATGCTTATTTGAAAATGATAGAATTACTTTAATAGCGCATTTCACAGTGCAAATATATGAAATATAAATGACATGTGTATCAAACATGAAACATAGCTCCTAAATCCTAAATAAAAATCTATATTGCACAAATAATGATCATATTATTTCCATTCATAAGAATATATATAAAAATAAAATAAAAAATTCCCTCATAATCTGGAGCTTTATATACGCTCTATAATATATTATTAATAACATGATCAAACAAAAGAGAGCAAGCTATATTAATATAGAGAATATGAAATAAAAAATGAATTCATTATAAAATAAAAATTATATATAGTAATAAAATATAAACTCATCATTAAATTCAAGCGGTGATGGCTTGTAAGGGCAAGTTTGCCTTTATAAGCCATCACCGCTTTAAATTTTCCCTGCAAAGTCCCCGATTTCCAGCGACTTGCAGAAATCGCAATTTGATACATTTACCCCATGGTGTCAATGGCCATCCCAAGAATCTGTAAAAATTAAGAAGTGTCAAACAAAAAATAATTGAGTCAACATGAATAAAATTGAATCTAATATGAATTTACGTAGTCTCTCTGAGACCCCAGTATCTTGAGACAAATAATAATTCACTGCCTCCACTACTTTGGAGTGGGGTATATGTGTATATAATGCTTGTGCATCCAATGTAAGAAAAGCATGACTGCCATCGAAAATCTTTTATCAAATTAAGAAGATGCATAGTATCCCGTACATGGAATCTCAGAGAGACCACATATTTCTGTAAATGAAATTCAACAAAACGCAAATTAGAAGTGAGTGAACCTATACCCAAAATAATAGGACTCCCTGGTGGATTACAAAGTGATTTATGAATCTTTGGTAAGTGATAAAAATAGGTGTAATTGGTTGCTTAATAAATAAAAAGTGAAAACATTTTCTGGAAACCACTCCCCCAGGCAAGGCATCATCCAACAGATTTATGAGTAGTTCTTTATAATCCTCAGTATGATCTTTTTTAAAAATTGAAATCTTTTAATTGTTACAGTGGCACATATGACTGTATTTAAGTGATTAAGTGATTTGTCTTCATTGTAAAATACAAAATAACTATAGAATTTCATAGGAATTGTTTAATCTCTGAGGTAATAACATCACAGAAAAGTCTGTGACTGGTAGGTTTAAAACTTTTTATAGGTAGATTGTGAGCTCTTATGAGCAGGTCCTTCCCTACCGTTTTGTGTTCACATCTGCATTCATTTTTTCCAACTTATATGTCCCTTTTTATGTAAACCTATCCACCCCCACTTCCAGCTTTGGTGTCTTACAAATCAAAGACCATAAAAAAACAATAATTGGTAGAATATAGGCATGCTTAGATTTAGTCTTTGAGAAACTGGTTGAAACTTCTAAGAGGTGCTTGTGATTATGAAATAGGTAAATGTGTAGTTCCAACACCTGTTTTTTAATCTTTTTGCATACAGCAGTAGTTGTTTACAATGTATAAGACTCATGTAGAGTTGAATGCATTTGTGCCTTGAACTCAGGATGTGTCCAGTTTTGAATCAGGAGCAATAAATGCAGAGATGTCTCTTGACAATAGTAAAGTCGCATTACCTTACTTGTGCACAATATAAAACTGTACTGAAGTGTCATATACATAAGAGAAAATAGTGTCTTGACACTATTATTAATAATTGCAAATTTCACATTTACCATATAGACTATAATTAAATACACACACATAGAACCAGTGAAAATCAATTTAAATAAGTGAAATTAAATAGAAACATCTGTCATTTTCCCCTTTAAAAATCCTTTATAACCACACTCCAAAAGGAAATATCAATTAAGTAATGCTAATAGACGCCCACAACGTAAAGTTATATAGCTTCCACACTAATGAACTAAATACTATGAGCAGGAGAGGTGAATCCGCAATCATCCAATCACAAGTGACTGTTTTGTGCTCCTGATCATCATCATTGCATCTCATTGCAACAGCCCTCCAGCACCTGTAAGTGCATATGGGTCTTTGCCCAGGTCTACTTCAGTTGCAATTAGGTGACCACTCCCTTACTGAACTCAGTGTATGTTTCCCCACTCCTTTCCTTCCCTGTTCCGCCTTTCCAGTTGTAAGAATTAACAAGTGTAAAATGTAACTAAATCTGCATACCGACGTGGGCATGCACAGTAAGTAAATGCATATTTTACACATGATAAAACAGACAAAGATACAACTCTGCATGAGGACTACAGTGTTTTTGCATACATTATCAACAGTAACATGATAGAAAACCTAAAGTTTGCACTATGAAAATATTTGTTGTATGATATCTTATTTGTGACATAAGACGTACACTCAGGAAAAAAGTCAGATAAAATGGAATCTGGTAGTGTTCCGGGCTGCCAAAAAGTCTGTCCAGAGGGAGCCACTCAAGTTTGAATCTGTCTGACTTTCTGAACAACTGTTAATGGCTCCTTTCTTACTAGAGTCACCAGAATGATCACTCTCCATAGACCCATCTAAGTCATGTATGTTACATTGAGTCAAATATCTAACTCCTATTTGGTCATATAGTGCTGTAAACTCTAAATGCTTAGGAATGAAGCTCAGCGTATACACAGGAATTCAAGTGTGTGGTGCATGAGGATGAAGAACAAAGAGATTCCGTATCTGTAAAGTTATGGTTTGTCGAGTTGTAAAATATTCAAGATGAAGGTATATGTAGTGATGGACAGTGGGAATAGTATATAACATATACTTTTACTATTGTAACTTATAGTGTATGAAAATTCAATTATAGTTGTAAAATTTGCAAAAGAGTTCAGGGCTGCTCTAATCAAAGCACAAATGCCCTAGGGAATCAGTTTAGAGGAAACTCAGAGTTAGCAAACATTGTTTTGATTGAGGAATTGGGGTTGAGAATATCCATTCGAATGTGATTGTTTAAAGTAGGTAGACTGTTGTTGTATAGCTGATCAAGTAATCCATAAAAAGTGTTTAAGAGATATGAGGAACCTTCTACATGACAGGCTAGTACTTTATCGCTCCACAATGTGAGGCTACCATGGAGTTGAGTTGGACACCAAGATAATACTACTGGGAAATTTCATGAAAATGAATAGACTTTAGATACAGTTACACTGGTAAAATGCTCTTCATATTGGACTAATTACAATGAAACAGTATATTGCCCACATCCATATGTATAGAAATATCAGTGCAGTGTCTAATCATGATTGCAGTGTACATGATATGACCCTGTATTATATATACATATAAAAAGTAAATTTATTTAGGAATATGGAATCTTGTAGGAAACAACACTGAGGAGTATGGCATCTTTTTTATGAAAAGCTGTTAAATGTGTTGTTTCCTGATGTCAATGGACAGCTTCAAACCTAGGAAAATGTAGTATTTACTGCTTATTATTCACCCAAAGGTACATTTGTTTTATCTAAAAAATATAACATGGCTACGATACACCAGAACCATGTCAGTCTAATACTTTACTGCAGTTATTAAAAATAGGTACTTGTTAGATAGAGCGCTGAACAGTTTAAACCACTGTCTTAACTTGAGGGCATCTTTCTCGAAGCATATTTTCATTTCACTCAATAAATTATTCCATCCTGTTCACAAAACACAAATTACATGCGCTGTTAGCATTTTCTAAGGCAACTTCAAGATCACAAGTGTTTTTTAATGTGGTGCATGGTACTTTGGGGCTTTAATAGCTATTTGACAAGAGATTAAAGGCAAAAAATATGGCATTTTATTAAAGTAAACATATCAGTATGCCTAACATGATAAAATGAGCTAGTTTTCTTCACACACAAAAGTTTCTGTTGAGTGATACCTTAGAAATCCCTCCAGGGCACCCTATTATTCACTTTGCTCAGCGGAGAGAGCAGCTGAAAATGGCCTCCAATTTTCAAAGAGTATTGCCGAGCCATTCTTTACTGTCAAAATGAAGAAGAGCATAAAAGTTGAGTCAATAAAGTAATATGAAATGCTTAATATAAAAATTCAAAAATGAATGATTAACCATAAAGATCTTACGGGAGCTACTGCAGCAGGGAAAAAAATTAACATTCCCCCTGAAACCTATTAACACTACTGGTATACAATATCATTTCATGAAATATATTACCTTGCTCATTGTATTTTATGTGGATTTTTCCTAAAACAATACATCATTATATATATATATATTTACTTTTACTAATATGAAGCTTGCTATGCTGTTTCTATTCCAGTTTATCAGTACGCTCACTGTAGTATACGTGAAGTCTGACTTGCAGCTGCAGGAGTTAATTTTTGGTGGCTACACATATTACCCTAATGTCCCCTAGCGAAAACCTGTCAACTTCAGCTCAGTTCATTATTACTTTTAAGGCAGTTTTGGTGTAATTTGTTAACTTTAAAAATTGATATAATATCAAAAGGAAACTTTCATTGTTCTTCTTGTGTTATAAAATAATAAAGGGTTTATATATCAATGTCAGTCAAATATGGGGTTATTTAGCATCAGATTTATCAAAGAATAAAAATGACCTTGCTTTTAACACATTTAGCTTAAACATTATCATGTGGTTCCTGCAGGTTGTGTGGCATCAGGTGTATTCTTTGTGTAACCAGTTTCCTAAGATGCACAGATGAATAAAAGTTGGGAGATTAAGAGTTGCTATAGAGTTACTATAGAAGATTCACAGCGAGCAGAAACAAATGTAGATACAACATTGTGTCCCTATAGTGGCTATTTATTTATTAATACACATTATACCATAATAAAGTGATGTGTTTCCATGAAGAAAAATATTCACGTCTAATATAATCATGTGCACCCAAGACCATTCATTGGCTGGTGCATCACTGGTTGGGACTCAATGGCAGTCATAGATTTTATGAGGGGGTTGTAGCATGCATTGACAATAATAACAAATTATGGTCCTCAAGGTTTAGAGTAAATTTCCTTCTTCTTTAAACTGTTAAGTGCTATTTGTCAAACTTTTACACTTCCAATAAAGATATAGAAATAGTATAGCATTTTTGTAATACTTTTAATAGGACTTACTGTAACTCAGAAACATTGTGTGTGGATTCACAACACTAGCTCCAGATGACAGCTGTCAGAAAAGAGTTCACAATGAGAGCTAGAGACACCTTCTCTCAATTCATGTGATCAGCACTCTCGGAGGAACAGCAATCAAGCTAGTAACCTCATATGTACTACTGCACAGCTTCCTTTACTCTGCAATCAGCCCTTCGGTGACAAGGTAAAGTCAATCAGAATAATTTAACTCATCTGTTTGTAGACTTTATAAAGTCTCTCTGTTGTACCAAACCTTTGCAGAAGTTTTGTTTTGCATTATTCTTCTTGTGCTTTTAAGAAGTGTTGTTTAGATTGACTGTACATAACAGTTCTACCTTCTCCAATTCATTGACCTCAGCTTCGTCCCGACTATTCAACCTTCTCCATAACCTTGACTTTGGCTTCGTCCATCACTATACTACCTTCAACAATCCTTTGGCTTGTACCTCACAACCAGTTATTTCAGGACTATGTGGGTTAGCCAGACGTGGTGTGTCTCTGATTGCTACCCCAGCCAAGTAGTTTTTTCATGGGATCTGTCAGCATCATGAGAGATTTCTTCTATGTTTGCCAGAGAGTTGGGAAAATTCTGTACCTCATTTGTCTTTTTTCATGTTTTTTCATGTTCAATACTTATAAAAGGTTTCATTTTGATTAATACATTTCTTTATAGCCAATTATATGACAAATATATATTTTTTAAGTTATGAGTTCATAGACAATGATGAATATATTTTTTTAATGAAGTTCTATGTTCAGTATTGGTAAAATCATTAGAAAAAAGAAACTAGTGTACATTTATAAAGGCTGGACTACTCCAGAGTGCATACATACCATATATTTCAAGCTGCTACAACCCCTCAAATACAATAGTGCTTATTCAAAACATCAGAGACCTCACATTAGTATCAATGCAGCCATCAATGCCTTGGTTTCTGATCTGATCAGATTTTGACCATTTTGAATAGCTGCTTGTACAATGTTTTTTTTTAAAAAAATGGTCATGTAAATCTGAATGCATGAGGCTAGAATAAAACACCTCTTTTCCCCAGTATAAATAAACTTTATAGCCCTTGTTTGTAGCGCAAGTGCGTTAATTAAAACTATTCATTCACGCTGTCTTATTGCCACTGAAATTGGATATTTGATATTGTTGCCCATGTGGCCCCACAGTGAGACAGATGCCCAATATTCCCATTGAAATGAACCATATTATTATCAGTCATATGGGCAAAATAACCATTATTGGTCTGTGTGCGCAGTCATCTTCCGACCACATTAACAAGCCTCAGTGGGGAAATCCAGATCCTTGCCAATGCTCTGGATGACAGTATCTTTGTCTAATTTGGCTACCTACATATGTAACCAAATTTGTTCAGTTGAAGGGCCAAGCAAAGGCTTGGCCTGTGTGTGGCCAGCACAAGATCGTGGATAGTTCTGCTATATCTGCCCTATCCAATGTTGAGGTAAAGCTGTCCTTGCATTCAGTGCCAATTCTTAGTTTACTATTACTATTTTCAGTCCTTTTCTACTTCAGATTTCCTCAGTTTTCACAAATGTATATAATTTACTATGTAGATGTTATTATTATACCGTCTATGAATTATAATATATTTATCTATATTGAAACTCCTGTACCAATTCCTTGCTCTTCCTGTCATATTGTCTAACAGTTTCTGAAAGGAGGTAATGTCCTGATCTGTATTAATAACATTACTTAGTGTCACCTGAAAATATAGACACCTTACTAAGCAATTATTTGATTCAAAGGTACAAGTTTTCCACAGTCTGATTCATTAAGGAAAGCTAAGTAAAAAATTGAGTAAGTAGTCTCCTGGACAAAATTATGTTGCAATGCAAGAAGTGCAAATTAGTTTTCTATTTTGCTCATAAGTTAAATACTGTCTGTTTTTTCCCTAACTATAATTCTGTCGACACATTTTAAATTTACCTCCCCCTCCAATGCAGCATGGTTTTGCCCAGGTCCAAAGTTACTCCTTTTTTATGCTTTGCTCTCTTTAATGACTCAGGACCTAGATGTGTAAATTGAAAATTTGATTTGGGGAAACCCTGAGTTGGGGTTTGCATAACAACAGATAAGCAAAAGTATAGGATTATAAGTGCTTACCTGGGGGAAAGAAGGTTTGTACCAGATAGATATTAAGGGTGATGGGGAGGGAGCTCAAAGAATTCTTTTGTTTTCGTGATCCCAGATATTAAGGGAGAGTGATACATCTGGGTGGGATTTTGTAGAAGAGGGCATTGGTGTTTTGGCAACAGATGAGAAAGGATAATGGCCTGTGCAACCAGCTTCTATGGACAACAAGACCCTGGAGCTGGGGGAGAGTGTCACTGGGCTAGCTGCAAATCCACATATAATGTTTGTAAATCCAATATACCCAACCCTCCTCCAGCAGATGGTTTTTATAAAATGCATATTTTTATTTTTGGGGACATTTGTGAATCAAGTACTGTGAAATCTAAGAAGTTCAAAAGTTTGAGGGGGGATGCAGACTGGCAGGGTTTGAAAAAGATAGTGCAGTCTAAGAAGAATATTCATCTTAACTGAGTTAATGTGTTCCATACACAAAATGGACAAAATTAACAATATTGTGGGTAATCCAGATCATTTTAATAGTAGTTATCAGTGGAAGGTAATTAGTCTGTAAAATTTTATAAGGTTACCATTTAAAATTGAAATTAAACTCTAAAAGTTTATTTGTAACTGTAAAAACATTTAGATCCAGGACTTCAGTTTAGTCATGATTAGTTTTTAACCAATAATTAACTATACCCCCTTATCTCCTCAAAAAGATTGGGTAATGAGGTGAGAAGGTTTGTAAGTGAGCGTAAGATGTCACTGGCATATAATGAGATTCTGTGGTCTGAATTTGAAGGGTGAATAACTGTAATATTGCAGTTAAGTCTTGTATTGCTAGCTAAAGGTTCAAGTATGAAAGCAAATATTAAGGGGAGAGGACATCCTTATCTATTTCCAATAAAGTTTTTGAGGGGTGAGGATGTATGGCCGTTACCAGAAACTGTGACGGAAAGGTTATGGTAGCAAGCAGACACACCTTTAAAGAAGTTACATGTGAAACTAATATCTTGAACATAAATGGCCTTCTAATTTGATCAAAAGATTTTGGGGGCAACTAAGCCTAGGTTGTGGGCTGGGGATTTATGTTGCTGGGCTATGTGTAGAAGGTTGATAGTTCATCTGTTGATGTTCGAGGTCTGTTGGCCATGGACAAAGCGAACGTGATCTGGATGAATGAATGTGGAAAGAAAAGTTTAAATGGGGAGAGTATTTTGGCAAAAAAATTCATATTAGTATTTAGTAATGAAATAGGTTCATAGACTCCACATGTATTGGAGTATTTACAGAACTTGTGCATTACAATTATGTTTGTTTTTGTGGTGGCCAGTCAAAATAGGCACTTTCTAGTGTAGCATTGAAAAAAATATTTAATTTTGCTGAAGGAATTTTAATAAATTCCCTTTAGAATATTGTGGAAAAGCCATCAGGACCAACGGGTAATTAAGATTACATAAACTTGATAGCCAGACTGGTTTCTTTGGCTGTTATTTTATTATTAGTGTTTTTAGTTTATTATTTAGTGTGTTTAGCTTCTGTTCTGTTGGCGATGGGTGGTTAGTTGGATTAAGACATGAATCGACTTTGGAAGTTAATGATTTAGTTGACTTGTGGAAGCCAAGAAGGTTATAAAAAGAGGCATAAATATTCTTAAACGTTTAACTATATTACTATGATCAAATATTAAGGGGCCTTTCTTAATTTCAATCAACTTACTATAGTTAATAGCATTTTTTTGTTTCAATTTGTTAGTGAGTAATGAATCTAATTTTTTATAGAATCACTATTAGAACTATGTGAGATTATTGGCAACTCTCTTTGAGAGTAAAGAGTTTAATTATTGGATTTTTAATTTAGTGATGTCTGAGAGAAGTGATAGGAAGGGGGAGGTCTTGTGTTTAAACAGTAACGTCTTTAGTTTTCTAAAAATGAAATTTCAAAGGTGGTGTTTTTCTTAAAGATCAAGGTTAGAATAATGAGAGTGCCTTGAATGGTGACTTTTATGACCTTCCCACCAGGATGAGATTGAGGTATCCTCCGGTGAGTTAAGTTCTGGGAAGGATTCTATGGCCAACGATTCTAAGCCAATATCTTGCAATATAGTGGGGTTTATAAGGAGGGATTCATCTAAGCACCAGTATAAAATGTGTGTGGGAATGATGGATAAGTGTCACACATCAGACCCACTGATCGATGGGCTCCCTGCTGTTACTCACTTTATTCCCGGTGGCTGTACTTCTCTGGGAGGAAGCTGCGGCTCTCCTGGCGAAATACCATCTTGTCAGGTGAACTGCGCATGCGCGAACCGGGATATCTCCCCGTTCATTCCTTCCAGCCAATTGGATGCCTGAGAACATTATATAAACACATTTCTTACCTGTGTAAGTTTCCAGATATTCAGGTCTCTCCTCCTGTTTGTGGTAATCACTCTGCAGATCATCGTTACCTGCCTCCTGAATATCCAGCATACTGCTCTACAGACTATTACACCCAGTGTTTTTACTCCACTGTCCCTAATGGAGACAACCTCCTAAGACCTCAACAATTCCGATACTACTTATTCGTTTTATCCTCAGTTATAGTCTTGGTTCTCATCACAGTCTTGCTTATCACCTCCTAAGAGAACTGCAACCTGAGGTCTGGGAGTCCAAACTCCTTTATGGTAACCTCTGGTGAAAACTCCCCTCTCCGTTAGTATCCACGCCTTTTAGGAGGTAGTACCAATTCGAGCAGACTATACAGGCATTCCTCTGACCCTAGTGGATGTGGCAATAAAATCTGGCCGCTAAATGGATCCCGACCGAGAACCATCCGCAAAGGACATGCTGCAGCACTTAGTGGGAAGTGTTGAGCAGCAAGCAGTCGCTCAGGTTCAACTTCTCCAATGTCTTCAAGCCTTAATTGTCCGTGTGAACAACTTGCAAGTCGCTCTCCCCACTCCTCCACAAGCATCGGCCTCCGCTCCGGAGGCCCCACCGGCGGCGGCAGCGTCTTCTTCCATGAGACTGCTGGCCCCTCAAAAGTTGGATGGCGAACCGAAGTATTGTGGAGGATTTCTCAAGCAGTGCTCAATCCACTTTGAGCTACTTACACAAAACTCTCCCTCAGATTGCGCAAAAGTGGCCTATATAATTTCCCTGCTGTCTGGACAGGCATTGGCTTGGGCCTCTCCTCTCTTGAAAAATAGATGACCCCATCCTCCTGGATAGCAAAGCCTTTACTTCGGCCTTACGAAAAATTCTTTGATGAGCCGGTAGTTTCTTTAGCAGCCTTAAGCATCTTCTCCAGGATTCTCATTCTGTTCCTCAGTATATAAAACAGTTCCGTACTCTTTAATCGGAACTCCAATAGAACAACAAAGCCCTGATCGCTGCCTTCTGGCAGGGTCTTTCTGACCATATAAAGGATGTCCTCGATTTCCAAGAATTACCTACCTCTCTTGATACACTAATTTCTCTCTGACCCCGAGTGGACACCAGCTTTTGAGAGAGATCCTTTGAGAAAGACACCACTCGATGGTCACCAATTAAACAGGCTCCCCGGTTCCAGCTGCGCAGTCCTCCCGAGGAACCTATGCATTTGGAGCGTTCCAGACTTTCTCCTGAAGAGAGACAGAGAACAATCTCCATCAATCTCTGCATCTACTGTGGCGAGTCTGGTCATCTCATAGCCTCATGCCCTAAACATCAGGGAAATGCCAGGCAATTACCTGCTCGGGGGAGATCAGGCTGGGGACATCAAAAACCTCTCCAAATTTCCAGTCCATTCCTGTGACCGTCCGTGAGCCCTCTGCCCCGTTCAATTCCTGTGCCCTTTTGGATTTAGGGGCAGCGGGGAATTTCATTTCCACCACTATGGTCAAAGATCTTTTGTTACCTACTGAACTTTTGCCTAAGCCCATTACCATTACTGCTATTGATGGCAATCATATTGCTAACGGAACCATTCTCCGTCAGACCAAGCCTATTACTTTCCAAGTAGGAGCCCTACATTTTGAGGCAATCTCCTTCCTTATTCTCTTCCAGGTCACTAGTCCAATTATTCTGGGCCTTTCCTGACTCCAACGGCAGTTTCCTCATATTGATTGGTCTTCCTCTCAGATCTTGGCTTGGGGAGCCTCTTACTATTCCCGCTGCCTTGTCCAAGTCAAACCCTTATTAGCCTTGTCTTCTCATCCTGCCAATTCTGGGATGCTCCTGCCTCCTCATCTCACACACTTGTTCGATGTCTTCGATAAAGTCCGTTCAAGACCCTGCCTCATTATTGTGCTTGGGATTGTCCTATTGGTCTCCAACCTCCCAGAGGTTAAGTGTACCCGTTATCTATACCAGAGACTCAAGCCGAGTACGTCAGAGAAAACCTCCAGCGCGGCTTCATTCAACACTCATCTTCCCCAGCAGGCGCAGAATTTTTGTTCCTTAAAAATAAGGAAGGGACCCTGCATTCTTGCATTGATTATAGAGGTTTAAATGCTAGCACAGTTAAGAATCGGTGCCCTATTCCACTCGTGACCGAACTCTTCGACTGCATAAAAGGTGCACAGATTTTCACCAGGCTAGATCTCCCTGAAAAAGTACAATCAGGACGAAATGCGTTGGAACACGCCCACTTCACGTAACGTCACTCTGACATCCACCACGAGGGATTGCCTACAGGACTATGCCCTGCACAGCTCTGACTCACCGGGATTAAGAGCGAATATATCACCCTGCCGCGCGGCCGCTGTGAGGGAACTTAATAGCAAGTATTTTATCTCGAGCACCACTGTACTTATTTTTCTAATGGGCATATGATTGGATCTTCCATCATTCGTTGTCACTAACCTGCAAGGACTATTTATTGGTGTTGGTAACACCATATGGATCTACACTATAATTAGGACGTTTGTACATCTCCTATATCTGCTATTCTCTTTGGATCTGATACCAATTCACTGCATTTACAATTGGCTGGAGGCCATCAATTTTTAATGTATAACATTTTATGTTTTTAATGTATACCACGCTAACGGTTATTAATTATTGGTATTTAACATGTTGGTTTATTATTGTAATTCTGATTGATTGTTTATAGTGATATACAGGCGGTTTTTAACCTCATCTTGTGATATTTTTTATGCATTAAATTGTCATTTTTTTGCCATTTGCATTCAGGCTTTTTACCAATTTATTGATTACTAACTTATAACCTAATAATTGTATTTATAATAGTAAGGTACATATAGTCAATGAGCGCCTAGTTATATCTGGTATACAATTTTTGTTTATTGAAGGAGGGATACCCTCAACTAGGGCAGCTCTTGCAGCACATTCCTAGAGAGAGCGATCCTTCCAAACTAGATCTCCGAGGAGCCTACAATTTAATCCGCATTCATAAATAGGACAAATGGAAGACCGTAGTGGACGTGACATTAAGTTTAGATAAAAAAAAAAAACAGATGTGTGATCAGACCACTACAGGAGTGTTGTGATATCTGCTAATGTTATTTTTTTTATATTGATATTGAGTCAGTGAAGAGCATGACTATGCAAAAATATGTTTGGTGAGGGAATGTGATGAACTAATAATGCTCCAAGTGCCACATACATTGTGTAATTTAATAAGGAAGTTTAGCTTCTTGTAGTTGTTACTTGATTTGGGCATGAGGGAAGAAGAGTGTGGAGAGGATCCATCTAAATTAGGATTGATGACAAAGAAATCTCCCCCAAGAACTATGTGATATTCTGCAACCCAGCCAGTGTGCCAGAATAGTTTATTTAGGAAAGATTATTTTTTCTGGTTGAAGATATATATATATATATATATATATATATACATATACATACAGACAAGTACAATCAAGACAGTGTAGGGTACCAATAACAATAAGATATCTACCTTCTGGGTCTATGTGAGTGCTCTGACGGAGAAAGGGGACTCTGTTAATTAAAACTGCTATTCCTATGCGCGTGTATTCTGCCAAAGGAAAAAAGTTGAATTAAATTGTTTAACTTTTTGTTTTATACATGAGCCAGTAAGGTTTGTTTATTGGAGAAAAGCTATGTCTACTTTCTCTCCCCTCAGAGCACTCAGTACCATTGTTCGCTTTCTTGGGGAATTAAGACTGTTGGCTTTTATTGACAGACATTGTGGGGCTTTAATTTATATATAAAAATACCATACTTAATGCAACAAAAATCTTCTTGGGATGAAAAAGAACCAGAGCACTTTGCGATTGGAAGGGGCATCTGGGGTTAAGGGGAATGAAAACGAAAGGACAGCAAGTGGGAAGTGCACGGAATATAACCCTTAAGAGGTGTAACCTCAATAGGACTCAACACTATATTAACATAATGAAACATGAAAACAATCTGATGATTGGTAATTGAGGTGTCATTAGTAGCATCATATTGATGTAACAGGGAGGGTACTTGTGAACACGATTGGAAGAATACTAGTAAAGAGTAATTGTATTTAAGCAGCTGTAAAATAGTTTATTAATTGCGTCTCCAAGGCCTTTAGAGAGTATCGTAAAGATGATGAGATGTTCACTAGGAATCTAATGAAATAACTGTCAACAATTAAAATTTAAAGAAATAAACCGTCAACAAGAAAGATGCATTAATATTCATCTGGGATTCATAAAACAGCTTTTATGTATTTACACAAGTTGTCCTCAGAAATGGTAGATTAAGTAAATAAATTATTCATTTGCAACATTAAGAAAAGGTCTGGAGCATTTTATGCATAAACTAAACAGCCAAACAAGTCTGTCCCAGGAGGCCAGTATTTAGAATGTTGACAAATAAAGTAAATCAAGATTACTATTCATGTTTAAGCTGTGATTGCAAATTAGTATGATGGGATATGTTGGCAGTCAGGTGAAGTCACCTTGGTGTGGAATGATCTCAGTGGAGGAAGGGCTGGGTTAGCTAAATTGGAATCGGGTGTAAAACCTAGTTTCTCTTGGACTTAGTAACCCTGGTCTGGGGTTTTGGCACACACTGGTTAAAGTAATTGAAGACATGTGAAGGCCAGAGGTCTGAACACAGGATGAAATACTAGAACCAGTTAACCATGGTTTTCACCTCTAGCAGTCCCTTTTCTTGAAGAGCTTGATATGCTTTCAGTTGTCTCTATGACTTGTGCATGTAGAGATATCATTTTATCCTTTGTAGGCACAAACAAAGTATATGAAGAATATGGAGAAGCTTACAGAAAGGTTGTCAGGATTCAAGCCCAGGGCTTCTGCTTCTGTGGACTGTTGCACTGCTGACTGAGCTATTCTGACTGCTGGACAGTTCCTTGTTTTATATCTGTGTTCTAGCTCAGTTTCACTGATCTCCTGGCTTTCCAGCATCATCTAGCTCCTCTCCTTGACTTCCTATAAAAGCCTGGCCTGTTTCTGTTTTCCTTGACAGACTATTGTGCTCATTCCAGTAATATAGTTCCTGTTCCTGTTGCCACATTCTGCCTCCAGTTATCTATTGCTCATGTACTGTTCTTGGATTGCCCTCAACTATGCCTCTGCCTGAACCCTTTGCCTTATTGCCTTACTGTGTACTGAACCCGGCTACTCTTGACCATTCTTTATTATATAATCCTCCTTTGGCCTGCCTTCTTTCTTGCCACTGAACTCCTATGCAGTCTCCAGACTATTACAAAGGTTAACCAAAAATACATTTGCTCACAGTGAGGAGATCTAGATGTGCAGATAAGAAAAGGAAGAAAGAGGTTCAGGACTGATGACAAACTTCCAGGCCAGGTTAACAGACAGAAAGTAGACAGAGCATGGTCAGAATTCCAGAGAGAGGCAGGCAGCAGACAGAGAGCAATCATTATTCCAGGCACAGTTTCTTGACAGAAAGCAGACAGAGACTGGTCCATATTGCAGGCACATTTTCAGTGCATCCACCTTCACAATAAAAGAATGTGGCACAATCAAAACTCCTATGATGAGGCAGCACATCTGCCACTTCTTACAGAATATATCGGAGAATTCCTAGTACAGAACAGGCAAGAAAACATATTAACATAAATCAAAAATGTTTATAGAGTTCAGCAATGCAGTATTTTTTTAAAAATCAGAGAATTTTCAGATCACAAGGATATACTTTGATATTGGAAGGAGGAATATTAGAAGATGGCATTAGAAAGGTTTTGTTTTTTTTATCAGAACAGGAGACAAATCCCATCAGTTGTGATGGGGATTTATACAGTAAAATAATTCAAGCAGCATGTTAAAATCACACGTCTATTGTTAAGACTTACGTAATACAAAAATTTAAAAAAAATGTCCATACAAACAAGGGCATAGTACATGGGGGTTCAATAACTGGTAATTTAATTGTTATGGAAATACAAGATGCGTAAATGCCAAAGGGGACGAATACTCTTTGAAGCAACTGTAAATCTCTGCACATTTTATAACTCAGGGGTTCATTAGGTGTTATCAGAAATACTAGTAGATATAAGGATTTTGTATGGCAATAGTAAAAATCAAACTGTGCACTCTATCTAATTCACCTTTAGCCAAAATATTATTTTACATTGTGGTTAATGAGTGCAAGTGTCTAAATCTTGCAAAAAAATAACCAAAATGAGAAACCTTCAATGTATCCAAAATAGACTAAGTAATATTCTTTTGAAGGTTATAAAACAATATAAATCTTTAAAATAGAATACAATGTAAACTTAAATAAAAGGGAATTATACACTGATTTAAAAAATTATAAAATATGTAAATACTCAGATATTTATTAAATCCAAATAAGAAAACTGATCTTGAGATAGCTGTAATAAAATCAGTGATTATTGAATTCACTGATAAAATGCTCATGAGATATAAATATATGTAAAGAAGATAATATATAATACAATATCTGTCTCCAAAATGGTTAAATATAGATTTTTTTTATCTGGCATCTGTTCTCATACTGGTATGCAGGGACTTTTACATTTTAAAGTGATACTTTCTCTTGCGTTAGACTATATTATTCAGATTTATTAACAGATTTGCACACAATACTTATTCTACTTTTATATAGTTTTATATTTCATGAGCATTTTATTACTGAATAAATTTCCCATTATTGTATATATTTCAATATCAGTTTTCTGATTCAAATTTACTGAGAATTGATCTTAGCATGCAAAGTTTACATTTGGTTACCTTTTGATAATTGATATTGATTTCTTTAATAGGCTATAAGATTCCAGAAATGAACAAAATCTGTCTTCTTCTCTTTTAAGATCCTCATATCTAATGCCAGTGACACTTTATGCATAGAGATGTAGAAAATAGACAATGCGGTTCACTTGCAAATATTAATATATTATAATAGTTTTACTTTTTATGTTACAATTTGAATAACTTCTAATCCTATTTTATTCAAAACAACTGTTTGGTATTTTATGCTATTAACCATTAAATTATTTCAATAATATATTATACAGTAGTTACTTGATACTGATTAGTCTTTAACCCATCACTTCAAATGATTTATCACACATAGGTTATATGACCACAAGATACAATTTAATAAATTGAAGTATATGTCATTCAAGACTGTAAGTAGGCCAGCTAAAATTCCACTCCATCAATTTGGTTATGAATAGTATACATATTTATAAATAGAAGAATAGTTTTTGTAATACCAAGCACATTCAATACACATTTTCAGATATGCCTGTACATACTGCATTTACAGTATTCCACCATATGTCACTTAGTTTTCAAAAGAAAGCTTTTATATATAATAGAGATGAGCGGTTTGGATTATGTGAAATCCGACAAGATCTGATGTTTTGGATCCGAGTAAAACAGTTGTGGCTTAGTTTCACGCACCAAACTCGGATTTCAAAACGAGGCAAAACGTCGTTCCTGAGAAATTTTTTCGCCATCTTCTGTATATATAGTTCTCCCTCATTTTCTCAAGTGCCATTTTAGAACAGACAGCGTGTAGGTAGGAGGTTAGCTGCAGTGCTCTAGTGACAAAATAGTATTCAGGGTGAACGAAGGACATAGGAAAGCAATAGAATTGTGTCATTAATGTAAAACAGTTTTTTAGAGATTAGCCAAACACAATAGTTTGCTGATTAATTTAATTTCAATCTTTAATATACTTTACATAGCCTATGGTTACTGGTTGTTATGAATGCATTGTATGTATAATAGTACTTGACAGTATATACAGACTGAATTAGATATCATTCTGAACTAAGTAGTATATTTATTTAGTGTAGGAAAACAGTGTGCTTATGCTATCTGACTATTAGCAGCAGAATCCCCAAAACAAATAGATTTATTTAATTTAAACATTAAAGTTTAAATTACATTAAGTCTAGTGAAAGTAATCTTGTGTGGGTCAGTGACAATTGAAATAGTTTTGAAAAAAATTGGGTGCTTGCGTGTGAGAGATTCAGCAGCAGTTGCACCCTCCAAAAAATGCTATACATTATTATCTGCTAATATTTTCTATTTTTCAATACATGCCAGTTTTGAAAGGCTCATTCTGTGACATCCATAAAAAAAGGTGTTTGACGGTGAGGATTATCATCAGCTGTATATCCCCAAAAACCTCTATATATTATTATATTCTAATCTTTTCTATTTTTCAATAGTTGTAAATTTTTAAAGGGTCATTCAGTGGTAACTTCGTCCAACCCCGGGTTAAAGGGGACTGTCCGAGACTTGCATCAGAGGTAGTCCCCAAGACCCATGTATAAAAATATGGAATGTATACAAATAATATTTATATTTTCTATTAGTGACATGTAAGAAATATGTAAAACAGATAGTTCAGATAGGCTAATAGTTGCCCTTCCCACACGTGTAAGTATCTATAATACTCACACTTATGCAGATTTGGTTGCCCAAAATATATCTTGACAATGCAATTGAAAGTCCACATTCTGAGAAATTAAGAGGACAGATTTTGGCCCTGGCAAGGAATACATGTAGATATGAAGATAAGATGGCTGATGATTTATGCTATTTGATGGGGTTAGAGAACTGTATAGAGAATCAGTCTCCTGGGGGAAGCTTCGTCCAACCCCAAGTTAAAATCAGACTGCCCGAGACTTGCAGCGGAGAAGTCCACAAAAAGGGGTGTATTTACTCTGACGGCAGGGCAACCGGGATGCCTCACACTGCCACTGCATCCCGGCTAGTAACAGGCAGCCAGGCGAGCGGCTGTAATTAAATTATTGCTGCCTCCTGCGTGGACATTGGGGGCATGCTATTTGCCCCATTTCTCCTATCTCCGAGTTACCAGTTCTTTTTCATAAGCTTTTACTATGTTGAGTTAATTCCTGGGGGCATCCGAGTACATGTGAGCGTGTCCAACTCTATGGGAAAAGCGACTGCTATAGGTGAAGACCTTTCCTGCTAGTTCTAAAAGCTTATGACAGTTACTAAGAAGCTGTATCATCGTAAAGGACTATATCCTGGGACTAGTGGTGTAATGGCAATTTGACCTAACACTGTTTGATTTTGCTATTAGTTGTTAGCTGACTCGCAAAGCTCTCTCTGCCACCATTTTTGTTTAAATAAAAACTGTGACCTTTTGCCAAATTTACATTAGTGTCAGTGTGGTTATTTATTTATTTCTTCAGTTACAGTGATAGTAAGTCAGAACATGCGAAGGACGTTTGGTTGCATTGATATGAGATATCATCATTTTGCAGTTTATTATTTTTTTAATTAAATCAGAGAATGCAAATGCAATGATGGCAAAGTTACAAAATCCCTCATTAAGGCTGCTCGCTGCAGGCTTTGGCCAAAATTGGTGAAAATTGGGAGAGTTGTGAAGGAATCATTAGAAAATAGACTGGAAATTACTGGAAATGAATGTTAATACTATAAATAGTAATATATAAGTAAAAACAGCTCAAAATTACATTAGTTTACCTATTTTTCACAATTTTTAATTAAATCCAGATCCCAAAACAAAACTAAAACCTTTCACGATTTTTTGGCAAAACCATAAGTATAGCCAAAACACAAATGCGGTTTAGAGCTCAAACCAATTCCAAAACTGAGGTCAGTGCATATCTCTAATATATAATGCAGGGTAGATAATGGAAGTAAATGTCTTAGTTTCTATCAGGTACGGGTTGGGCTTGTGGCCGTATGTCCCCCGGGCCAGACTCCTATTTTAGTAGGTAGTATGACAAAGTTTTACACCTAAGCGCTCCTACTCCAATAAAAACTATTAACATTTTTTGTTTGCAAAATAGCTAATTTCTGCAAAGTTTCCTGCTGTCACTCCCTATCTGAGGGGTGCCAAACTGCCACAGCATAATAAAAACACTATAAGGGGGTGCCAAAGGTCTAACTTGTTAGATGTGAAACTAGACACAATAGTGACCAACTGAAAATGACAGGAGTTTGTATGTATCTAATACAGTTTATTAAAAAATACACACACATTCTCTGATAAGGTCATAATCATTGACGAAACATGTCAGACAGATGACGCATCCATACATCAGGATTGGGTCTAGTTATATAAGAGCTGCAATTGGTATGAACTTTTAAATTACATCACTCACCCAATATGCGGTTTCACCAGCAGTAACCCTATTCCTTTATATGATGAAGGGAAAATAAGCCCTTTCACTGAAAACTATCTGTTTCCTCCAGCAAAAGGGCTTTTCACCCTTTGATAAATCAGTCCCCTGTTCTCTACATAAAGCCATGCTTTACAGATGGGCTGCTGCTCATGGGCCTCCAGGTTAAAATGTGCCAGCCAGCCTCGGGTGCTATGGTTTAGTATAGGTTTGCACCTTTGAGCAATAGTATTGAGTAACCCTCACATACTGTAAAGCATATGTTATATGTAAATATATGGTTACTAGATATATTATACAGCATACATGGGTCTCGCATTGAATAAATATGAAATAACATTAAGACAGCAGTGGAATTCTGCAAGAACCAAAGTGTGGGCTACTATTAGTACTATTTATTAAGGCTGTATTACATGGTATATTTGGTTATTGCTTGTTAAATATATTCAAGGTACATGCCATTTTTCAGGGCAATGTTGCCACCGAGAGGCACTATCCATCTTCAGTCTGCACATGTTTATGTTTTCATAAATTAGAAACAAGGCTTTCATATTAGTAAGTACAGATATGTGTGCATTATGTTGTCAGTATTACGTAAGCCATGTACATGTATTTTACTGAACATTTGAAGAAATATGATGCAAAATAATTCTACTAGATAGTGAGTGCCCCTCTTCCTCATGGCATAATCACTTTACAATGTTTGCTACTGAACTTGTCAATGAAAATATCATGCAATGTTACTTTGGGCCTGATTAATTAAGTAAGTAAGTAAGGCAAAACCATGTTGCATTGGAGGAGGGGAGGTAAATTTAAAATGTGATGGCAGATTTATATTTTGGGCAGGGCATGTTCTAGATCAACTTTAAATTTCAGTGTACAAATAAGTTTTTGTGTGTTACATGAAAAAAACAGCCAATATTTTCCTTATGTGCAAAATAATAAACTAATTTGCACCCCCTTGGATTGCAACATGGTTTTGTCCAAGAAACTTAAGTAAGAAAATTTACTCAATGTTTTGCTTATCTTTCCTTAATGAATCAGTCCCTTTATCTTTAATATAAATGCAAGGGCATAACTAGAAGAGTAGGGGCCTCATACTGAAATATTGAAGGGTCGCACAAGGTTTCTAGGTAGGGATACTTTTTCTTCCCATCACTTACTGTACCTGGTTACTGGTTACTGTCCACCTCCTCCTCCACTGCGCACCGCACTACAGTTCCTGCTCAAAGAAGAATAACAATGCAGTAAAGCCCTAGAATGTCAACCTGCTTGCTCAGAAGTCTGTGGCTTCAATTATCTTGCAGTTTTGGCGAACACACAGCAAAGATGTCTTTGAGGTTCCTGCTGAGCACAAACGCACTGTTATTCTCCTCTGAGTGCAGCAAGGCCTGGAGCATCATAAAACCTGGCAGTTGAGAGGCTCTAATACCCCGGAGGTTACATTGTACACTGTCAACCTGACAATTTACTGCAGGTCTGTTTAAAAGTAAAATATTTAATCCACATTTCACTACAGAACAACTCCTCTCAAATCGTTAGGACAATTTCCCGATGGGATCTCATACTGGTCAATGATCTGATTCTGCAGGCATTTTAGTTACCGTGATATCACTAACCCTGTCCTAGTGTTTGAATCGACCAATAAATACTGAGCATTTTAACGCAGCAAGACTGCAAAGTTGTCACTCACACTATGCCTGATTAGTCAGAGACTAACTTCCATTCTAAATGGGCAATCTGCTAAATAGCAGTGAAAGAAAGCATGGTAGACATACTAACGTAAACCCAGTTACTTTTGCTTTACTTGCCATAAGCAATCTAAAATAAATTGTTGGTACAGAGATCAAATTTTGCACTTCCCCATAGCCCATGAAAATGTACTTTCTTCTTTGTAAAAGATGAAGAAAATGTCTGTTAATAAATTATGTTTTTTTTCAGTGTATTCAAACCCTTTAACTCACACCAATGTTGGACAGGTCCACTGGGGGAATAGAGAATCCTCTGATAGGCCTAACCTTAGTAGGTCTTTGACAGGTGGCCTCTTCTCCACACTTCCGCCCTCCTCTCTATATTGAATTTATTTTGTTTGGAGCCTATAATAGTATTATAAGCTGAGCAGATATGAGAAGTCAATGCTTTCCACTGACTAAAAGCAAATATAGAAAATGCGCTCAATGACAGGCTAGGTGATACAATTGCAGCAGTAAAGTGGGACCAAGGAATCCCTCCTTGAACAGATAAATTAACAAATAAAAGAGTCCCGATTGCGCTTGCAAAGTCATAAGGGGAAAGACCATCTAATGCAAAGTGGATATACTGAATGTTGGTGACATAGATAATGAAATTAATAGAAATGGTAAGGAACTCACACGGAGATAAAAAATGAGATAAACTGATATATAAATGATCTGTATAAAACCAAAAAAGTTAATACATATCACATGGATAAAACAAATTTGTAAAAATATTGATGATAGATACAAATGAGAATGAAAAGCAATATTGTCTGGGAGAATCCAAATGTTCTCAATATTACAAAGTCCTGGAGGCCATATGTATTGTTGGCCCAAACAAGGTGGAAAAAGAGTCTGTAAGGGAATTGGTGAATGGGATAATGGTGAGGATGAACCAAAAATCCAATGTTGATGATGAATTGTACAAAAATATATAAAACAGTCCAATAGCTCTCTCAAATCACCATAGATTCATGAATCTTTTGGATCTATGGGCATTTGAGAGAGCTATTGGACTGTTTTATATATTTTTGTGCAATTCATCATCAACATTGGATTTTTATTTCATCCTCACCATTATCCCATTCACCAATGTTTCCCACTGTGTGTGGCACAGCTGCTATTTGTCTATATTATTGAAGATTGATATAAATTAATTCCCTCTGATTGGATATATACATTCAGTACAGGAAGGTAAAAGAACGCTATCAGCCTACCATACCATAAGCTGATAGTACCCACAAGATCCGTCAGCAGGAAAAGTAGCCAGTAGCCTTGCAAAAGTAGCCACGGTTGATGAATACTTGCCATCAGATATTGATCAGCTTATGTGTACTACTAGCCATATGTATTCTGATAACTAGAGATGGCTCAGCTTTCATATTGCAGTTACCAGAAATAGCTGAAATCCTGTATAACTGTAAAAAGATCATGTGTATTAGAGGATTATCGCTCAGATTTTGAACTAGCCACCACATATAAATCAGCTTGTGTATACTAATAACTGAAAATGGATTAAGTTTTTTGTACTAGTTGCAAGATATGATTCAACTTTATGGCTGGATATAAGGTATGGAAAACAAGTTACATACACACAACATTTTTTCCCCCAGCACACTGCTATAGCCAGCAACAGATCTGCCATTTCTACTGTAGATAAAAATGCAAAAGTCTTTGTTGCACACATTTGCAAATGTATGTTTAAGCCATCCTGCCACGCCAAGGCGCTTTTGCATATAGGATGGTCCTACTCATTGTTTAGAGTAGGACCATCCTATATGCAAAAGCGCCTTGGCGTGGCAGGATGGCTTAAACATACATTTGCAAATGTGTGCAACAAAGACTTTTGCATTTTTATCTACAGTAGAAATGGCAGATCTGTTGCTGGCTATAGCAGTGTGCTGGGGGAAAAAATGTTGTGTGTATGTTCCTTGCAGGATAACCCCACCCTTTCAGCACCTGTTATGGCCTATAAATTGATTTGAGCAGCTTCCACTTTTGTATATGGAAAACAAGTTGTTCAACTTTATGGCTGGATATAAGGTATGGAAAACAAATTGGCATAATATATATATATATATATATATATATATATAGACACAACTGTGTATAATGTAGATTTTGACATATGCCTATTTTTTTTTGCATAAAATACACATTTCTGTGCTGCATATGCATACAGAAACCTCTCTAGAAAGTCTCTAGAAACCCCCCCTGCGCTAAGTGGCCACTGTCCTATACAGCAGCCGCGCCACTGTCAAAGAAGCGTCCGCGGCGGTGCTGTATTGTATACAGAACCGCCGCAGACGCTTCTTAGACAGCGCCGTGGCTGCTGGGGAGAAACTTCCCCCCCCCCCCCGACAATCCTCCATGCGCCCGTTACACTTAGGTTTCCTGGAGAGGGGGAATGGATGAACGAAAATGTGGACAAGCACAGGCCAAGTACAGTAAAGGCATTATCACGTAATTGACACTGAGGAAGATCTAGATGCGTATGCATATACAGCTGTCATGAGGCATGTCTCTTCTGGGTGCTAGAGGGCTGGTGCAAAAGATGCAATAATGATGGCTGGCAGCACTAATTAGCTGCTTCTGATTGGATAATTGTGTATTACCTCATCCCGCTTATACTGTACTTTATTAATTAGTTTATTGCTATATTAAATGAAGTGGCAGACATCTATTCACATTACTTAATTGATATTTCCATATGGACTATGGAAAAGAAAATTCCCATTTGAGTTTTTCAACATACAGTGACGATAAGGAAATCAAATTTTACATATCGCGACAAAAGTTCTGTTCTTGATATATGTGCTCCTTAAACAGTTCTCTCACACACTGTCTGGCAATAGTTTCTGCAATAATGCTCAAGAACCTGACAAAAACCTCATTTTGTCACTTGTGCATATTGTACACTTCACTTAATGTTCTGATTATTTTCAGTTTACCAGTTTGCAAATCATTTTATAGATATGTAAAATTTCATGCATAACCCATACGTATATATTGAGTTTACTGGCATCTCTCCTTCCGTCTTACTTATAACAGTTATGTGCATAGAGGTGTGTATTTGTGTTATTTTACATATTTATATAACAGTGAATACTTAATATTTATCTGTTTTGTTATTCTATTTAATATCTAATTCAAACACCAAAGTGATTATAGTTATTGAGTTATAGTAAATATTAAAAATTAGGTTAGAGGTCTATATTCTAAATACAACTGGTAATAATAATAGACAATCACAGTCAAATTATTTGTTAAAGCTCTCAAAGCTTACAATGAAATCATCAGTCGTAAATTACAATCTTTGCTGCAGCCGGGGTGTTAATACTGAACGTGGTATATGTCTCCATTGTTCACACAGATTCAAAAGTTACTTTTTCTACTATAAAAGCAGGAAAACTGCACTTTTTTATCTCCTTCATTGCACATTTTAACACAACAGGAAGTAAACATTGTGGAAGCTGTTAGTGCCTATCAAGGTCACCAGTTAACACGGTCATCTCCTAGGGGAACTGGTCTCTCTGTTCTGTCTCTATCAGACACCACATAGTGCATCTTTTCCTGGGAATTCCACAATAAAATGACTGTTATTTATCATTACAAACCTCTTTATCATTTAGTCAATAAAGGCCTCTCTCTCACTTTTTTTCTATTGTGAGCACACAGAAATCTGTATTAGTCTCTCTGGGCCTGGAGGCAGGAGATGTCAAAAGCTAAATCATGATCTGCACTGGCTCTCTGGCTAAATTGTGTATGAAGACCTGAGGCTAAAAAGGTGCATTTGCTCATTATTTGAAACAGAAGGATTTTTTGACCTCACTTTTTCATATTGGGACATAATATAACACAAATATGCATCTGGAGTATAAGACTTGAGTAATGCCAACTGAAGTTAAACTGTTTTACTGTGTTAAAAAGATATAATTTGTTTTACCACGTGAACCTTTACAAATTGTTAAAGTTGCCAGAAAAAGAGAGTACCTATTATATATAGTAATATTTTCAGTAATATTTATGGATGTTACACTTTTCAGCAATCAGCTATCAACTTATGTGCAAAATTGGTGTTCTTTTTTATTGAGTGGCCTACATTTTTGTCATAAGACTGTTTTGAATAAACTAAAAACATTCCAGAGGGTAGATTTGCTAAAACTTCTAAAAAGGAAAAGTGGAAGTGTTGCCCATAGCATTCAATCAGATTCTAGTTATCATTTATATAGTACTATCTAGAAACTAATCGGTTGCTATGGGCAACACCACCACGTTTCCTTTTTTAGAAGTTTTAGTAAATTTAAAATTTTTCATAAGGTTCCCAAAAGAATAAGGGGTCTATTTATCAAGCCTGAGCACAGCACTTTCCGCAGGAGAAAGGCAAATTATAGTATCAGGGCTATTTATCAAAGCGATAGCCTTCGCTGGAGGAAGCTTATTTTAAAAGAATAACGGAGGTACAAGTGGCGCCGCTGTCCTATGATTACCACCGGCATCTCAGGATGTCTATAGCAGAGACATAGTACAGGAAAAAAATGCTTTCTTAGCAACATAAAACATGTTTCCCTCTAATAAAGTTTTTTTTGTTCATTAGGGGTTTTTTTTACATTCTTTTAACCTATTTTTTTTTTTTTTAATGAATCTGGAACTGGAAGCCCAATTACAGGCTTCCAGGTCCAGTGTGCATGCGCAGAATAACCCTGTACTGGCTTGGTAAGACACCATTATCGCTGCCAGACGGTATCTCTGGGCATCTGAGCATCTGACAATTTTTTTTAAAGTCAGGGATAAACCTAATTCTCTATCTTTGCAATAAGTTGTGATAGAAAATCTAACTTATCACCCTGGCATTATAAATAGGCCCCTGAAATACATGTCGATTGAAGGATGGACCCTCAAAATGAGAGAAATCACACTTTTGAAGTATACACAAATATCTGCAGCATTTAAAACATGGCTTATTCTACAGAGTCACAAACACAACAAAAAACAAATACACACAAAATCTTTCAAGATTTTTGGAGTAAGACTTGTATTGGATAGAGTTTGGTGAGAGAAAATAAAACATGCATAGTTAACTTCAATGGTCTGTTCTGCCTTGGTTCTCGCTCAACCTAACAGCTTCATGTTGCTTTCCACTCTCATCTTCCCACTAGGCTCATTTCAAACAAACTAGTTTAGCAAGTAAAACATGATAGGGATAAAGGAATGTACATGCAAAATGTTCTGCTTTAATTGTGCAAATGTGTATTAAATAGTTTTAGTATAAATTTCAACATAGCCAGGAGGTAATAGTATCTTCTATGCCATACATGTGTTATATTGTTTATGGGCATTCCCAGAAGCATCCACTGCTCCTCACAGGTCACAATATTATTTTCATACACGTTCAAACAAAGACTGCAGCAACCTGGCTGGATGCTAATTGACTTAGTAATGACTCAAACACACACAGCAGTTCCTAGCACATCTAGGAAACATTGCCACACAGCAGTGTCAGTAAAGAAAAGTGGTGCAATTAGCAATGGAGCTCTCCTCTTTGTGTTTTACCTATATAACACAGTATAATGTGACTGCAGATTTAGAAGACCAAGCCTGCCAGCCCTATTATTTGTATTTCAGCAATGACAATTAGCAATGGAGCTCTCCTCTTTGTATGTTACCTATATAACACAGTACAATGTGACTGCAGATTTAGAAGACCAACCCTGCCAGACCTATTATTTCTATTTCAGAAATGACAATTAGCAATGGAGCAATGGAGCTCTCCTGAATGTCACTGGAGACTTTGATGAACACTGTTACCCCTCCTCTTTCTTTTCTACCTATAACGCTGCCCAACTGCTCTAGAGACTGCCAAGAACTGTGCTACCCCTTATGTGTCCCTCTGTGAAATGGTGCTGGATCGCCGTGGAGGATGGTACTTATAGAATCCAAAGTTTGCGAGATCCGAGATCCAACGAAGTAATGATGACGTTTTGCCTCGTTTTCAATTCCGATGGCGCACAAAAGTACCCAGATTTGCTAAGTTCAGGTGTGTTCGGTTCCCGGGGAACAGAGTCTGAGCATCTCTAAATAAAATATCTCCTGGGCAAGATATGTAGATATGTATATATATATATATATATATATATATATATATATATGTAAACATTTTTTCATTCATGTTCTTCTGTTATCACCATCCTCGGATAGTGATGACAGATGAAGGATTGTGGCAGTCTGCTGTGATCCTTGTTAAATTGATTTCCCCTTTTTTCATGGAGAAACTATGGTCGGTGGGAGGCCCCTGCCAGTGACAAAGACAGCTTCACCATGTAAAACTTGGGGAAGCCTATCTAACGAGGATGGAGGTGGTACCTGTAGTGCTGCAGTCTGTCTTCTGCTATTGCCATATCAGGATGGCAATGACAGAAGGAATTCAATGAAAAAATACTTCTATTTTTCTTTTGTTGCTATTGAAACTAGCCCTATTGCCATGTCTTAGTAAATAGACCCCATTGTTTGTTAGCTGTATTCTAGCCAACTAGATGTGGTGTGAGTCAGGTTTTTATAAATAACCCCCTGTCTGGGGAGAGAGAAAGATATTCTTTTTTGGCCCATCTGGAGTATGGGAATTAGGTTACTATAAACATAATAGGATACAACTCTCAATAGAATATAACATTAGGGCACTAGGCTTGAGGCAGTTTCTTTGTGCTGCACCTCAATACACTTTCGGGTGCATATCCCACTTTCATACCCAATCCCAGTGAAGTATTTGAACTTGGGATTAGGGCAATGACAGGCTATAATATGTTTATTAATTTCATTTTCTAATTTTGCACAAAGCTAGTTTTCACTGACCATTTCTGATCACTCCTCCTGCTCATTGCTTAATGCTGTTGGAAATAAACTTGCTGATGATTACTGTGCATTGCTGCCCATTGCAGTTGTTTCATAAACTACCCCTGAGATGAGCAGCAATTAGCTTTGAGAAGCAGGATTGAGACTAATTTATTTCAGTAAGAAGATAACTAAGTGACCACTCGTAAGGTTGAATTTGGATTCACACCTTTGCGCTTTTTATTTGATTTTGATACATGAAAGCCATATGAAAAATGCATGTAAAGTACAACAACACAAGTGTTTTCAATGACACCATTCATATACATGCTTTTACAGTATAGTGTGTTATCCTTTTTCCAATACAGCATATTGTACTTTTTACTTGTTAATGCTTGTGCTTCTGTTCAATAACTTTTTTTCTTTTTGAATAGTTTTATTTGTAACAGCAAATAATACAGGTCACAAAACTCGTCAGCTATGTAGCAGGCAAATTGTGAGTGATGTATTAGGGTTTAAATGAATTTTACAGTAATATGTAATCTTCTAGATTCCCATGACCAGCCTCTGGGACTTTAATAGCAAAGCATGTTAACCTGGAGGGACCTTAGGTAATACAACCAGATAGTAACGGTCACATGTAAGTAAACAAACGGCTGTGTTTTTTGAATTTTTGTTATAAGGTGGTGAGTTTAAGGAGAGAGCACAGGAACAGGTGGACAGGTGTGATGTGTCTGGGGTGGTGTGGGGGTGTGGTCAGTAGCTATAGCAACCCTGTGATAACGAATGGAATAGGCTACTCAAGGGCATCAGATAAGCAAAATGTTCAGGAAGTCTATCCTGAGAAAATAAGGAGGCGTTAAACTGTGCCTGAGGGGTTGCTGATATTATATAGGTACCAGGGATCCCAAACTCTAGGAAAGTTAGTAACTGTATCATGGAGAAGACTTATTCTATAGAGGCTGCAGGCCAAATTCTATTAATGACTGCAATTCTGGAAGGTTGTGAAGCTTTCTCCCAGTCACTAACGATTTGGAGTTAGCGTTGCAAATGTGGCATCTGATATATTAGTATATCAGAAGACTTACCTATATGGATTTTGTCAGGTTAGCAGTGTAAAAAGGTCAGTGGGTAAATGGATATCAGTAACCTGGGTGATCAGGTCTAGTATGTCATCCCCAAATTGAGTTATAAGTGAGTTTCTCTCATAGAGCGGTATTGATAGAACTTTTGCAAGACATTGGCGAATGAGAAATCTTACACCCATACCATTTACATGCACCAATTCCCAGAAGAGACTGGAAAAGGGGTGTTACATGTCCAAAGGTACAGAATAACAGCAGATATGGAAACTTCATCATCATCATCATTTATTTATATATCGCCACTAACTCCACAGCGCTGTACAGAAAACCCATTCACATCAGTCCCTGCCCCATTGGAGCTTACAGTCTAAATTCCCTAATATAGACACACACTCACACACACAGACACTAGGGCCAATTTTTTTGATAGCAGCCAATTAACCTACCAGTATGTTTTTGGAGTGTGGGAGGAAACCGGAGCACCCGGAGGAAACACAGGGAGAACATACAAACTCCACACAGATAAGGCCATGGTCGGGAATTGAACTCATGACCCCAGCGCTGTGAGGCAGAAGTGCTAACCACTAGGCCACTGTGAAACTTACGTCCATGATACAAAACAAGAGAAACTGTGTATAAATAGCTGCTGCTGCAGCTGCTGATGATGATGGTCCATGTATACAGAATAAGGGCAAACAATGGGAATTATATTCATTATACATAGGAAGAACATTTATAATGAGCAGCAGCCATTACATACAAAATAATAATGGATAGTTGCAGAACACTGTAGAATTAAATCTGCTATAATTAGATTTTATTATTATTAAAATGTATTTATATAGTACTAATCATATTACATAGCGCTTTACACAGAATATGTAATCATTCACCTCAGTCCCAGCCCCATTGGAGCCTACATTCTACATCCCTGCAAAACACACATGTGCACACACATGCACGCACACACACACACACACACACACACACAAGGTCCATTTTATTAGTAACCAGTTTTTTGGACTTTGGGAGGAAACCCAAACAAAAACTAGGAAGAACATACAAACTCCACACAGATAGGGCCCTGGTTGGAATCAAACCCATGACCCCAGTGAGGCAGCAATAGTAACCAGTGCACCACTGTGACACCTCCATCTTTGCAAATTCCCACAGCCCTTTCATATAGAAGTATCAAATACAGAGGTATCACAATCTGTATCAGTTTGACAGCCTGATTTTTTTAGGGAAATCCTGATTCAGGGCTTAACAGGAAAGTGAGTGGAGTTTTAACCAAATTTGCCCATTGTGGGTGGCATTTGGGTGGAACAGGGACAGGGCTTATTTTGTCCCACTTTCAGGATTCTAAAAGTTGGTAGAGATGGTCAGACATGGTGCTCCAAGGGTGTTGCTCTGACACAGGTCATGTACTTTGGCGGTGCAGTGCAATCAGATGTCTCAATAATTTGGGCGCAAGACCATCTCTATAGTACAAAATATCTTTATTTGCACGCCTTCTTCACTCCAGCACATTCTTAAAATGTTCCAGTGATAAAATAAATATCTACAGTTCCTATATACATCTCCTATCTCCTCCTGCACAGATCTGAAGGGTTACATGGACAGAATGTCAATGGGGCAGTCACATCCAAAATGGTGGCTCTCTAGCTCAACCTCATCTCTCTCTCACAGTAGTGTTAACTCACCCTTCCACTGCAGGGCTAATATCTCTCTCCTATCCTGTATGGGGATGATATCTCTCTCCTGTTCTCTGTGGGGATAATATCACTTTCCCATCCTCTACAGGGGTGATATTTTTCTCCTGTTCTTGGTGGGGGTAATATCTCTCTCCTATCTTCTTTGGGGGTAATATTTCTCTCCCATCCTCTGTGGGGGTAATGTCTCTCTCCCGTCCAATGCCTGCTGCCTCTCTCTTCCAACATCCTATCATATTCTGAGGTAATTTATCCCTGAAATCTGTCCCATCTGACTTGTATTCTGTCTGTGATGTTGTACTACAGTCCCTAGTGGCAGTAGGCGATGGACCAGCTCCCCAAATTATAAGGGGGTTCCCAGGACCTCCTCCTCTCTGTTCTGGGTGCCTGGCTCATTCTCCACACAGGTTCTGATCCCCTCAGCTCATACCAGCCTGATGTTCTAAGTAACATTCCCAGTGTGTCTCCTCTGGGTGTTAGTGCTTGGCCACACACTCAGTCACTGGGAGGTGTGAGCAATAACACTAGAAGGGGTGTTACATGTACATAAAGGGAAAACTTGATCAAAGATTGCAGCACAGATTTGTTCGAATGGTAGAGAAAGCACTTTGATCAACTGCCAAACATATTCAAACTGACCTTCAGACACAATGTACGAATTGCACCTTCTGTCGCCAACTTAAGGTTATATAGTAGGATTCCTAGGAGGGTCCCACTGCTGAGAGAAAGACATAAGACAGTTTAATTAGTGTTTGCCAAACCAATCCTGAACAAGCCAAATTCCTTCTGGGAGAATGTCCTGTAGACTGATGAGACCAAATTAGAGGTTTTTTTTAGGTAAAGCATATTGTCCCTATGTTTGCGGAGAGCAAAATTAAGCTTTCAAAGAAAAGAACACCTTCTCTACATTCAAGCATGGAGAAGGGTCAGTGATGTTTTGTGGTTACTGAACTGTATCTGGCAGTAGACGTCTTGAACGTGTGCAAGGCATCATGAAATTTGATGATTATCAGGCCTTTTTGCAGTGCAATATTGACCCAGTGTATGAAAGCTTGGTCTCAGTCAAAGGTCATGGGTATTCAAGACAACACAATTGGACTGGACTGTTCTGGAGTGGCCAGCAATGGGTCCAGACAGGGGCGGATTGGCCATAGACCTTACAGGGAAGCTTCCCGGTAGGCCGATGGCCTAACGAGGCCACCTGGAGGCCACCTCAGATTTTCCTAGGGGGCGCGTTTGGATGCGGCTGGGGGGAGGCACGTACAGGAAAGCAATCTAAAATATTGGTGTTCAGTGGGCAGCAACAGGCAGCCAATTGCTAGGCTCCCACGGTGCTGTTCGGCAGACAGGAAGTCTGACTTCACTTCCTGTCTGCCTGATGTGAGCAGAGGCGCTGCTCAGAGCAACTGAAGGTAAGTGAGGGGGGCTTGGTATACTATACTATACTAAGGGGGACGGTCCTATACTATACTAAGGGTGACTACCAATACTATGCTATACTAAGGGGGGCTGCCTATACTATACTAAGGGGAGCTACCTATACTATACTAAGGAGGGTTACCTATACTATACTATACTAAGGGGGGGCTACCTATACTATACTAAGGGGGGCAACCTATACTATACTATACTAAGGGGGGCTACCTATACTATACTATTGGGTGGCTACCTATACTATACTAAGAGGGGGCTGCCTATAGTATACTATACATTTGCCCTGCATGGCTTTAGAGATGACTCACTGTGTGTAAAGTCATCACATCTAGGTTTTCCTAAATGTTACTACAACTAAATTCCTGTAGTTCTAAATCCCGCTTACTTTTGTGTTGGCCCCACCTACAGTTATTTTGGTCCCGCCGACATGAGGCCACTTCAATAATTTTTTCCAGGGTCACTTTAAGTTCCCAATCCGCCCCTGGGTCCAGATATAAATCACATAGAACACATGTGGAGAGATATGGAAAAAAGAAATTGGGAGAAAACACCTTTCAAATCTGGGAGAACTGGAGCAGTTTGCAAAAGAAGAGTAGACAAAACTGCCAGTAGAGAGATGCAGGAAGCTTATCCGTGGATATAGGATTGCATTGATTGCAATTATTTTAACCAAAGGTTGTGCTACCGATTATTAAGTATAGGGTTTCAATAATTTTATCAATGCCATTGCTTTTAATTTTCTGTTTCAAAAGAATATACATTATTACAATGAGAATCAAAACCAAAGATTATATAATATGGTTATATTTAGAGGAAATTGAGAATAATTGGAAAAAGTAAAGGGGTGCCAATATTTTTGGACACGACTGTACAAATATGACAGATGTCTGATAGGGTTAAAAAACTGATTTTATTTTTGCATTTTTAAAACCAAGAATATTGTATTTTCTAAATGTAGCAAAACAAGTAAACCTTCAGCATAAACAACTATTTCATATGTAATTTTATGTTTATCATGTTTAGCAAGCTGCCTATTAAATACATTGCAATGTCTATTTCTTATTGTCAAAAAAGAAATACATTTCTCTTCTTTCGAGAAAAACTGGTAAATACATTTTGGAAAAGAAATGAATTGATTCGCATATGAAATAGACACAGGCGCGAGTTTATAATTGCCGACCTTGCACTTTTGGATTATATAAAAAATTGTTAGCCTAATAAAAAAATCTCTTGGGACTAGTTCATAAATGACATATATTTGTGTTCCACAATGCAGATCTAAATTGTTTTAACATATATGTAGCTTATTTGTACAAAAATTGTTGCAAACATGCATAAGAGATGCAAAATGATCAGCAATTGTCTTTGTTGCCTTGGTATTTTTTCAGCAAGGATGGCATGTCTCCAGGTAAAGGACATGATGAAGTGATGAAAGCTTGATTATCTTTGTGTTGTGGTTGTTTCAGGGCACTGATGAATCCTTCACTGTTTTTTTTACTATCTACAGTCTACAGTTGCTGGGGAGGACAAGAAAGACTCATAAAGATGACATGTTTGCTCTCCAGTTCCCTGATGGGGCTTCTATGTATTACCTGGATCTAATTATCTCATCTCCAGTTGACAGAGAGGTTTCCATAGAGCGCTTTCCATCACCGAGAACCTTACCCAGGCTTGCAATGTTTTAAATTGTTTAAAAACACCAGGGAGATTACACTGTGCAACCTATATCCTGGGCTGTCTAATGACTTGATATATTTTTGGACCTTCTGCTCATTGGATGAACAAGCCAGAGCAAATCATGTATTGACCTCAAAGCATTTATAAACTGTGGAACATTATATTCTCATCAGAGCCATAGGGCCAGAAAACTATAGCTTCTCAGCAGTGAAACATGGTTTTGGTTATGCACTGTGTTCCTAGGGATGCACCAAAACAATAATATATCATTCGAGGCACACGTCGCCTTCTTTATTGAAAGGCAAAACAAAGAGTTGAGGACAAAAATCATTACTTCTTTAGCAATTTTTCACAAAATGCTTTTGTTTTATACTTGACACACAGAAGGGACTATACGCTGCAGTGAAAATGATGTATAGCTTTGTGACAAATGTAATTTTCTTTATAAAGCAGGAACCATAAGGATATACACAGTTCAAGAAGTTATTTTGCTTTTTGCATTCATTTTTAAAAATGGTTTTAATCTTCTTATTTGCAACACAAGATTTGCATGCATGTCTGCCTTGTAAACTGTGATTTTCAAGGCCACATTGACATCTTAACAACTTTATTTTTTCACTACAGACTTTTTTTTGTGTTATTGCCTAGGGCTAATACAGGCTTCTGTCCCAAAGAACTATGCAAAGGAATTAAAGGTGATTGCCTAAGTAAGACAAGCAATATATAAAATAGATATGTCAAGGCCAAAAGATAACATTTTCATAACAAATATTTGCCATAATTGGTCTCGGAAGGATAGGAATTAATTTTTTGTCTTCTTCTATATCAGTGCACAGCCGGTGAAAGAAATGTAAACATTAAACTAACAATTAATCATATTGACATATTTTATTGCTTCACAGCAGTGAAACTGTTAAATCATAAACTGTGTATAAAAATGTAATATGCATCAAAATCAATGTGCAGTGCTCTTTTCAGAAAAATCTCAAGCTATGAATAGCAAAATAAAAATAGTTTTCTTATTTTGGTCAAAAATTTATTAAAATGCTGGATTTGCTGCAATTTGCTGATAATGGAAAGCATAGCAAAAATGCATCCAAAAGAATGAATTAGAAATACATATACATATATATATATATATATATATATATATATATATATATATATATATATATAGTGAACATGTAATTGTTCCTTTATTTAATGGAAATGTAATGTGAAGAGGTGAATCCTTGTGTGAATACACAGGAGGTCATTTATTCACCTAATACGTGCTGCAAGTCTCCTTGGTTTAGCGCAGCTGCGCCTCAATGGCAAAGCCATGACATATTAGGGTGCACATCAAATCTCTCCTCTCTGGAGATGCCTCCTTAAAATTGAATAGCACTGTGATATTCAGAGAGGTAGTAAAATCTGAAGAGGCTCACTGTGCAAAATTGTAAATGTTATCCACTGTAACAACATCCCTTTCGATCAATTCAATTTTTCAGTTTTACTTTTAAACCCTGCTCAGAGGCATGCGAGTGTGGGGACTTTGGGACTGTCTCCATTACAGGTGCCCATTATGGGTGTGTGAAGCTTTCTATTACATTGCTTGGTATGTGCCTGGAAATGTGCTTCTCTGCCAATGTTTGACATGGATGTGCAAAACAAGTCCCATAGGATGAGAAACAAACTCTGCCAGCTCAGAGCTGGTGCAAAATTCAAGTTTGTTTGTGGTGTGGTAAATGGCCATGGCCCCTCTGCACAGTAAGGAATTCCTCTAAAAATGTGTCCTGTCCACTCCTTTATCTCATTGCAATATTGCTATATTCTGCTCAACTCCTATCCTTGGCTATCTTATTCCAATAACCTATTTACAGTCATGGCCAAAAGTTTTGAGAATGACACAAATATTATTTTTCACAAAGTCTGCTGTCTCAGTTTTTATGATGGCAATTTGCATATACTCCAGAATATCATGAAGAGTTATCAGATGAATTGCAATTAATTTCAAAGTCCCTCTTTGCCGTGATAATAAGCTTTATCCCAAAAACAACATTTCCACTGCACTTCAGCCCTGCAACAAAAGGACCAGCTGACTTTAGGTCAGTGATTCTCTCGTTAACACAGGTGAGAGTGTTGATGAGGACAAGGCTGGAGATCACTTTGTCATGCTGATTGAATTAGAATAACAGACTGGAAGCTTTAAAAGGATGGTGGTGCTTGAAATCATTGTTCTTCCTCTGTTAACCATGGTTTTCTGCAAGGGAACACGTATAGTTGTCATTGTTTTGCTTCACAGGCAAGGATATTGCTGCTAGTAAGATTGCACCTAAATCAACCATCTATCAGCTCATCAAGAACTTCAAGGAGAGAAGTTCAATAATTGCAAAGAAGGCTTCAGGGTGCCCAGGAACGCCCAGCAAGTGCCAAGACCATCTCTTAAAGTTGATTCAGCTGCGGGATTGGGGCAGCACCAGTGCAGAGATGCTCAGCAATGGCAGCAGGCAGGTGTGAGTGCATCTGTATGCACAGTGAGGCGAAGACTTTTAAAGGATGGCCTGGTGTCGAGAAGGCCAGCAAAGAAGCCACTTCTCTCCAGGAAAAACATTAGGGACAGACTGATATTCTGCAAAAGGTGCAGGCATTGGACTGCTGAGGACTGGGGTAAAGTCATTTTCTCTGATGAATCCCCTTTCAGATTGTTTGGGGCATCTAGAAAAACGCTTGTCCGGAGAAGGAAAGGTGAGTGCTACCATCAGTCCTGTATCATACCATGTAAAGCATCCTGAGACCATTCATGTGTGAGGTTGCTTCTCAGCCAAGGAAGTGGGCTCACTTACAATTTTGCCTAAGAACACAGCCATGGATAAAGAATGGTACCAAAATATCATCCAAGAGCAACTTCTCCCAACCATCCAAAAACAGTTTGGTGACGAACAATATATTTTCCAGCATGATGAAGCATCTTGCTATAAGGCAAAAGTGATAACTAAATGGCTCGGGGATCAAGATATCGAAATTTTGGGTGCATGGCTAGAAAACTTCCCAGACCTTAATTCCATTGAGAACTTGGTCAGTCCTCAAGAGATGGGTGGACAGACAAAAACCCACAAATTCTGACAAACTCTAAGCACTGATTAGGCAAGAATGGGTGGTCATCAGTCAGTATATGGCTCAGAAGTTGATTGACAGCATGCCAGGGCGAATTGCAGAGGTCTTCAAAAAGAAGGGTTAACACTGCAAATATTGACTCTATGCATAAACTTAATGGAATTGTCCATTAAAGCATTTGACACTTATGAAATGCTTGTAATTTTGCCTCAGTATACCATAGCTACATCTGACAAAAAGGTCTAAAAACATTGAAGCAGCAACCTTTGTAAAAACCAATACTTGTGTCATTCTCAAAACTTTTGGCCATGACTGTATGTACCCTGCTAGAAGTATAGGTGCTCTTGCACAAATCAAGGTACACTAGCGGCCACTTTGAACTTTGTAAATGACAACAACAGTGTTTTCATGTCAATGCTGTGATGTGTAGTTGCCTGTCACATTATACAAACATGATTACAGATACATTTGGGAACCTCACTGTACAAACTCTGTTGAATGCATCAATTGCTCAGACCACAATTATAAGTATCAATTATAAAGAATCCGCTAGTTGTCAAAATATTTTTTTTATTATATTAACTTTCAAAATGCCAAATTATGTTATTATAACATTTTTCCTGTACTATGCATGACATGACAGGTAAATTACCTTGTTATGGTCTCTATAATATCTACTGTGCTTGCCGGGGTGTCCTTGTATTCCGTGTCCCTGCTCTGGGCTTTAGTGCACATGTGCAAGCTCTGGCAGAGGGGCGCTTGAGTTTCCAGGACCAGCCCTGTCTGTAGTTTCCATTTTATAGGAGTTAAAGAAAGCACAGGCTATCATCATCATCATCATCAACATATATTTAAATGGTGGCAGCAAATTTTGTAGCGCTTTACAATAGGGGACAAACACAGTAATAAAACAATACTAGGCAAAACAGAAAAAGAGGTGATATCAACCAATATATTATTTACATCAGGTTACAATTGAATTTTAAGGTACAATTATTCAAAAAGTGTGCCCAAATCTTCAAATACATTACCCATTTACAGCAAAGGCACATCATACTAAAAGGGTACTCCATGTAATGAAAGGCAATGAAGACTTAAGGTCTTCATCTGAAGACAATTTATTTTAGGGACAATAGCCCTAGACCTGGCGAAAACCAGAGCTATTGATGGATTTAGAGTTTCTCCTTATTTACCAAAGCCCTGGTCTGATGAAGAGTATCAGCAGCTATTACTGAGATAGTCTTCACCGGGTTTCTCTAGCAAAGTTCCCCATGTAATGCAAATGTTTTTGTTAAATTGGGTGAAAGTAGATTTTTTACTGCTGCGCTAAGTAGCAATAGAAACTTTTCCATATCTCTGGGTCTTGATAAATAGACCTCATATGCTTTGTGGGACAGACTTAACATGATATGCTGTGTTTCCTTAGTGCTAAGTGCCACATCACATTACATGAATGGCAGCATGATACGCTAGGTGTCATTTTAAGGCTTGCTATATTTGTATATTACTGGTTACTTTCTGTGTTGATGGATCTGATAGGGTACAAGCAGGGCCGGACTGGCCATCTGGCACTTCTGGCAAATGCCAGAAGGGCCGATGGCTAGATGGGCCGATCAGCTGTCCGCATCTTCTTCTTTTTTTTTCCAGCAGTCACAGCGCTCACTCCGCTGGTGACTATTTCGATGTGGAACCACCCCTGCACGGCAGCCCAATGGACCTGCAGACAGGACCAGTCACTCCCCGGCGTTCTTGTTAGGAGTCATATGGTTTGACTCATAACATATGCACCCCTCCCTGGCTTGGTTGGTTGGCTGTAATCACATGGTCTGAGTGGGGGGAGTGGCAGCTGCAGCGTGGACTTCGGGTGTATGTGTATTAGCAAGCAGACAGCAGAGCAGTCAGTTACACCCCACACACACACCATGCTAACTGTGCCCTGTGCTGTGAGCAGGAAAATAAGGTGAGGTTAGTGTACAAATAATATTTCATGTGTCAGCTCTGTGCCTCTGTATTATAATCTGCCATGGAGCAGTGTAAGAACATTAGTGAGCCTAGAGAAACATTGGATGGATGTTAGTAAAGATTAAACATGCATTGTCTGACTATTGGTAAGCAAGTAAATGAGCACTGTGTATGTATATTATTTATTAATGATCATGCAATGTGGGTAAAACTTAGTGATCAGATAAAGTGATCTATTTTTATGATAATTACCATTTTTTTATATCACCGCTTATCGCAGTTTCACTGCTATTTATGAACTTTATCTCTGGAAGACCAGCAGTAAAAATTGTCATTTTTCCGAGCAGCAGTATGTTAATATTATGTGTGTGTGTGTGTGTGTGTGTGTGTGTGTGTATGTGTCCGCAGTATGTTAATATAGTGTGTGTGTGTGTGTGGCGCGCAGTATGTTAATATAGTGTGTGTGTGTGTGTAGCGCGCAGTATGTTAATATAGTGTGTGTGTGTGTGTGGCGCGCAGTATGTTAATATAGTGTGTGTGTGTGTGTGGCCGCAGTATGTTAATATAGTGTGTGTGTGTGTGGCCGCAGTATGTTAATATAGTGTGTGTGTGTGTGGCCGCAGTATGTTAATATAGTGTGTGTGTGGCCGCAGTATGTTAATATAGTGTGTGTGTGGCCGCAGTATGTTAATATAGTGTGTGTGTGTGTGGCCGCTGTATGTTGATATAGTGTGTGTGTGTGTTTGTGTGGCCGCAGTATGTTAATATAGTGTGTGTGTGGCCGCAGTTTGATAATATAGTGTGTGTGTGTGTGTGTGTGTGTGGCCGCAGTACGATAATATAGTGTGTATGTGCGGCCGCTGCATGTTAATATAGTGTGTGTGAGCGGCCGCTGTATGTTAATATAGTGTGTAAGGGAAGGGAAGATCTTAAAAAAAAAAAAATGTGGGACGTAGGCTATTTAATGGTGGAGTGTAGGTGGGGGCTAATTATTTAAGGTGCCTTTAATTTAATTTAATGCTGGGGTGGTTTGGGGCTATTAATTGAACATGGGGCTGATTTTGGGGAGGAGGGCTATTTATTAAATGTGAATATGAATTATTTAATGCCGGTGATGGTTTTGGAAAATGGGTATATTTATTAAAGGTAAATGCTATTTAGTTTATTGCTGGGACTGTTTGGGGGGGGGGGGAATTGGTTTTGATTAAATGGGTATACTGTTAATTTAATGTTGGGGCTGGTTGGAGGGAAATAGGTCTTATTAAATGTGATTATTATTATTGTTGAGAATTGAGGGAGGCATAATTACAAAACGTGGGTGCTATTGATTTAACACTGGGGCTGGTTGGAGTTTTCTAAATCTCATGTACCCATTTTTTTTCCAAAATAGGGCATCCAACATTTCAGGATCAAGACGAGCAGGAACTGAGCTAAAGACACCAGCAGTCACAGGTGGTGAAAGTGACCAAGACAGGTAGGAGAGAGCAGGACAATCTGCCAACTGTTCTGAATCTGGTGGGACAGTCCTGAATTTGGGTGACTGTCTTGCTTAGTCAGGATTTGGTCCGACTGCATGGAGAGTTGGGAGGTATGTCCCGCTTCACAACGTACTGCTCGTGAAGGCAGAGCTGTGTGCATCTAACAGTAGGGCACACAGTATTGCCTGTGTATTTGTCTAAAATTTGTCTAAAATGATAACCATGTTACATAATAGGGGCCCTGCTGTCTTTAAAACCCTGGGCTCCCCCGAGCGTTAATCCAGCTCTGGTTAGCAGGAGGGAGCTGATAGCTGCTCCCAGTCCCCTGACAGAACACAAACTGCAGAGCAGCTCTAAGTCTCACAACATTTTGTAATCTCGTGAGACTAGGAGCTTCCCTGCTCACTCTACAGGAAGTTCCCACCCTGATGGACGTCAGCAGCACCAGATGCATAGATAAGTACAGTGGGCTGGGGGTGTCATAATGTGTCTGGGAGGGTGTGATGTGGCTGGGAGGGCGTGATAAATGTAATGTTTTATTATAATGTATGTATCAATGCCCCATGTTGACCACACCCCCAGCACAATGTGGTCACACCCATTTTGGCAACGTCGCACAGCGGCGGCACACAGTTTCTTTGCTACTCGTCTAAGGAGGGGAGTCCCAAAAGTTCACTGTAACCAGGCCCCAAATTTCTCTTCCTGTCCTGTACATACCATTATCTGATACTGGTAAGCCCTATGCTGCAAATAGAGAGTCAAGCTGCGTATAATATATTTGTATCTCACGGGACACTGTATAAGAATGACCTTTGCAAAAAGTACTGTAATATTATTATCATCTGGATCTGAGGTGGGCCTGTGTGCTTTAAATGCCAGGGCTGATTTTTAGTCCCAGTCCGGCCCTGGGTACAAGCATTGGAGCACATTTGGGCTTTCAATTCCATCTATGGGGATTTAGCCACTTTAACTAATGATGCTTACATAACCAGGTGTAAAAGCTCAAAACTAGATTACTGCATTTCACAAATTAATAATAAATAAATGAATAATAATAAATAACTTGCATTATTTACATAACGAATGTACATACAGCGTAAAATATACTGAGTTTTGTTTTGGTATGGAATCTTTTTATATGTATCTGTGATTATTGTAAGATGCGTTTTTAGACACTTTTCACAGCAGTTATTGCATCTTTGTATTCGATTTACTGCTGCAGGAAGTCCAGTAGGTGTTTTGTTTGAACTGTACATGCATAACCCACATGACGCTTCAATATGAACATTAATTCGTGCATTCAACTTATTATTTTACATCTTCAATTAGTAACCATTTAGGGTAAGAAATTTAACTTTCAATTTCATAGGATGTGAATGATTAAATATTTTCTATAATGATATTTTCCTGCTTTAAATATTTTTTTGTTGATTATACATATTTTGTTGTTTAAATTTGTGTATCATTTTACATCTTTCATCATTTATTTTTTGGCTTTCCATCTGGAGATAAAGAAAAGTACAAACCACTGTAATTACTACCTGGATTACTTATTCCTTTAAAAAAAATCTTTTGTGTACAAAATAGAAATGCTCTTTATGCTTCTTGTTGTGCAAGTAAACAGAGTTATTTATCCAGGGACACAGGTGACTGAACTTATAAAAATCACTACAAGACAAGATGTATTGAAACCTGGCACCAGATGACAAATACTAGTGAGGTTCACCAAGAAGAGATGTATTGATTTTTAAATGATTAATAAGGAGAATATAATTGTGTTTCATTAAGATGGATGAGATTTCATTTAGTCTGTCTTCTCCTTTTCGACTTCAGATGTGAAAGGAAATCAAGCCAACATCAGTGGCACATCGTGTTAGCCTGCCATGGCAACAAGGTCATTGATTAAGTAAAAGTACTTTTGGAAAAGGCTAGCTATTTCTTAATGGGAATTACTTGTTACTAGAGCAGCCAAGGTGGCTGGGAGAACAGGCCAAGTTTCATATAATTGCTTAGAGAGCCACATGAGGCCTGCTACAGCTGCTCTGTCTGATTAAGACTATAGTTTTTACCTTTGTGTTATGTGTACTGTATGCAGTATATATCTGTGTGTACATTGCTCTTTTAACACAGTCAGTGGCATTATTAAGGCTTTCCGAGCATCACTATAACCAAAGTAATTTATTATATAAATTTTAAGGCTACATTTGTACTTTTTCAGGTAATTACATTTATTGTGCTGGTGACTGGGGAAATTGTAAATTCAAAAATCCAGGATCCAATACACACTAGTGCAACATCCAAAGCAGGCAGAAGTAATAAAAAGGCATAATAATATTAAGTGTATTTGTTACCAAGGGGAGACGGAGCAGACTTGTATTATCTAATTTATTATATGCTGCCTGATGTACTAAACAGTTAAAAAGTGTCATACACTACTCATTTTTTTTTCAAATGTCTCCCCCACCATTCACCCGGGATAGTGTCTTTAATATAGCAGGCCCACGTCGATACCCTATGTGTTTGACATAATGTAATTTTGATTTACTGAGATACATTGAAACAGTTTAATGTTAACTGTTTTATTTGACTAAAAACTTAGCAAACAAATAATCACAGACTGCCAGAAATAAAAGAAAACAAGCAAGCCACATATTCTGCTAGAAAAAGGAAAGAGCAAAAAATAATAGACTATGCACCAAAAGGCAGAGAGAAAACTACAGATTCTTTCAAAGAGCAAGCAAAAATCTCTGATTGTGAATGAAGTAGCAGAACAAGAGCCTCGGACTGCAACAATAGGGAGAGTAAAAACCATAGGAAATGAAAATGTACTCTGAAAACTCTGCTGGTAAAATGCATGTGTAGCTCTCACTCAGAAATGCACCCTTTACTTGTAACACAGTAACAACACAATTGAGGGAACTTCTGAAGTGCAAAATAATCGCTCTGCAGTGCTAATGCATTGCTGGACCTACTGTGTGCCTAGAATGTGCAAGTGCACCTAGATGTCTACTGGTGAGTGTAGATTTATCAACCAGGATGGCAACATTTGTGAAGGAGCCTCAGTTTTCACAGATAGAGGAGAGAATTTGTGCGCAGCAAGCACGGGCTGGCATATTTCAGCCCGGGGGGGCGCACAGGCGGCCGTATCCCGTGTCGTGAGATGCAGTAAAAATCAGGAGATTTTGCATCCGAGGGGGCGGCCGGCCGGCTGGAAGACCGACCCTAACAGCGGTGAAACTGAGCGGCCTGGGGGACAGCCAAAGACCCCAGATGGAATGGAGAAAGTCCCAGAATCCTTCAGGCCTTCTGCCATGAGGGCCAAAGTACATCATGACAGAGAGAGAATATGAGTGAAATGGCACAGATTTGAGTGAGAAATTACCTCAAAATGTGGCTGTATGATGGAGAGGGGTGCTCAGTCAAAGGGAATATACCACATTAACTTAGAATATAACTGAATAGAAGTGTCAGAGACTGAACAAGTGAAAGAAAAACTGAGAGATAGGTTTGTGCTGAGGCATCATGTTAAATGTGACTGTATCCATGTTACCTGTTTAAGAACTGTTCTAGGAAGCAGGAGCTGACGCTGTACATATTATGGTTACCATTTGCAACCCAAATATTGTGCTGGAGTCGAGTAGGCATGTAAATTAAAGAGTTCTAATTTTTGAAATATAGAGATGATCTGGCACCCAATTTAATGTGACAACTTGTTAGGACTGCGGTTAGTAGATAAGCTTTTAGAACCAGTCTTCAACTTTAGCAGCCGCCTTTCCCGTAGAACTATACTTGTTCAGATGTACTCGGATGTCCCCAGTACTTAAGCTCAGTGGTAGTAAAAGCTTATGCAAATAACCATAGCGCAGGAGGTAAGCGGAATGCTGGAGGAGGATGTCAGGAACTATCCAGGGTAGTGGGAAACTTGCAAGCAGGATAACCAAGGGACAGGCAAAAGGTCTGGGCAGGCAGCGTACAAGAATATCTGAAAACAGGCAGAGGTCAAGGGGCACAGTAGTTCAAGCAGGATCCTTTATAACGTTGTCTAGTCTGCTGCCCATAAATCATATTATGGCAATCCAACATAAGGATGGGTGGGATGGTCGAAGGACAATTTCATCTTGCACCATTTTTTTCTGTAATTGCTGTGCGGCAGTGTTTCCTAGATGTGCTATAGACTGCACTGTGTTTGTGCTGTTGCTTAGTAACCAGCCAGCTCACTGCAGTCTTTGGCCTAAACTGGATGGAAATAATATTGTGATCTGTGAGGTGATCAAAATGTTATTGAGGGTAATAATAATGTAGGAACAAAAAAAGAGCCTTATTATGTGAGTATAGCATTTTTTATCAATATTTGCAAAAAAAATACAGATCCAAAACCAAAATCAAACTATGAATTTAATACAGATCCAAAACCAAAACACGGTGGTCAATGACCATTCCATTAACATCAGCTCACAGTCAGGGCCGGTGCTAGCCTCCATGGCGCCCTAGGCATTTTTACAAAATCGGCGCCCCAGCCCCCCTCCCCGCAACAATCCGCGCCCTCCTCCCTCCTCCCTCCTCCCTCCTCCCCCCGTCTTTCCTTACCTCACCACCGCCGCCTCTCTGCTCCGTCTCCTCCCCTCCACTCACTGACACTAGTGAGTGGAGGGGAGGAGACGGAGCAGAGAGGCGGCGGTGGTGAGCAATAGCCTCTTCCTCCCTCCCCCGTGCATCTGAATGCTGTGCGGCGGCCGTGACAAGTATGGTCAGCGGTCGCCGCACAGTTTTAAAGTAATTTTCATTACCCTCCAGAGCCCAGCGCCCTAGGCAAGTGCCTAACCTTGCCTAATGGGAGCGCCGGGCCTGCTCACAGTCCTTCTGAGGAAAAATCTATCCATGTTCTGATGCAAATCTATGAACTCATAATCTGCTGTTATACAAGCCTCTGCACCACAGAACATCCTCCTAAATACACCTAAATAAACCATTACTCAGTGATTTCAAATAACGATGCTCAATAACTATTTACGTATATTATTTCATTTTGGTTCCAGGAGTTGTTTCATTTGGACATAGCTATTATTGAAGAATGATATAACCCTTTGGTATTGCTCAAAGGAGGACTTAAAAGTGGTGGTACTCATAATCCAGGCTAAAAAATGACAGTAGTTACCCCGACTCGAGGATCCCAAAACTTTGATAACAGACATGCTCCCAGAGTGACATCAGTTTCCACAGCGACAGTGTGATTGCAGCTGTTAAGGGGCGATGCAAGGATGCGTGTGCTGTACAATGTTTTTTACTAAGTCATGAACATTATACAGCACGCGTGCCTGCTCCGAGGACAGTGGCAGGTTGAAAGTTTGACTGGGGTGGTACACCTGTCAATCCGTAGCACAGGTTTCCTAAGGTGAGCTCAGGGGGGACAGAAACCTCCCGTGGAGCAGAATGTTCATTTAATTTTATATTTACATGAGTAATTTGTTTTTATTAAAAACATGTTTTAAATACTTTTAATATTGTTAAAGAAAATGTGATTACATGATATTTATAGTTATTTAGATAATTAGCACAGTCACTTTTTGTTTTTTTAGCAATAGAAAAGTTTTCTATTGAATATTAGTTTTGAACTCAAAAAGTGGTTAGTAAGTTTAACAGTTAAACCATCAAAAACATCAGAAGATGGGGTTCAGTGTTGTAGCTGGAGTGCAAGGTGGCTGTGGAATTGCTAAGTATAGGGGAGACACAGAGCCATTGTCAGATAATTCAGGATCAGGAGAGACACAAGTTCAAAACCAGCATTCAGAGCTATGGTCAGTGCAGGCAACTGATGCATCTACAGCTGATGCATGATCAGGAGGGACACAAGTTCAAAACCAGAAATCAGAGCCATGGTCAGTGCAGGCAGCTGATGCATCTACAACTGATGCATGCCTTCCAACAGACGCTCCCATTTATGAGCATATTCAGAAACTGACTATGTGGACATGCACTCATGATTACCTAACATTACCCATCCTCTATGAGTGATCTTTGGCTAGGGGCAGGCTTGTATGGATAGCTGTGATGAAATTAATCAAGTACAGGGTCAGCAACCCCGAACACTCATGCCGGACGTGGCACATGAATCAGTTAAATCTGGCACTCAGGTGCTGCTTCATTAAAGCAGCTGAAGATGGCCGAAACAGACCTGCTGCTCAAGCACATGCTCAGCAACTCCTACAAGGTACAATTATGGAATTGGAGACATGTGCTGACTCTAGAAGGTGAGTAACACATAAGAAAACAGCTGCCTACATATGTATCAAGTTGAACTGGGGGCACAACAAAGTGGTATAATATGAATTTGGGGTGCTACTGTGTCGCATAATATCAAATGGGGACACTACTGTGTAATATATTATCAACTGGGAAAACAACTATGTGGCATTATATGAATTAGGGACACTACTATGTGGCATAATGTGAATTAGGGACAAGCGGGATAAGCCATGTTGCAATGGCCTCTCTTTGTTTTTCAAACAGGTAGTCAGCGGTATGCCTCTTAGGGAAGCGGGTTTGAAAAGCCAATCAGATTCCATCTATCATTTATTTAGTACATTCTACAAAATGTTAGCTAGAATCTGATTGGTTGCTATAGGCAACATCTCCATTTTCCAAACCCGCTGGAAAACTCTCAGCTGGATACATTTACCTCCTGGAGTTGTTTGTTAGCTGCTGCTGCTGTTCCTGCTGCTGAAGATGAATCACCAACCCAGTGGGCTGTAACAGTCATATTATCTTTAGTTTGCACAGTTCCACTTTTCCATATATCTGTGGTTAAGTATACAGTGGGCAGAATGGCATTTTGTAGCCCAATAATTTTCTTTTTTGTAACCTCCTGGTACAGGTGAGGAATTGCTTGTCTAGTAAAATAGTGTTGTGATGGAATTTGGTAACGGGGACACAGGACCTCAATTAACTGTCTAAAACCTGCTGCATTAATGGTGAATTTTGGATGCAGATCTAATACTAGCATAGTCGCCATGGTGCCTGTGATCTGCTGTGCGACTGGGTGACAGCTGAGGGCGTAATGCTTAAGAATACTTCTGAGAAATCTTGATATGGGAGAAGTCATCTAGCCTTAGCAACTTGGATGCAGGACTAACTCCGATCACTATTGAGGATATTGATGATGAAGGAGTTGGTGGTGTAGATTGCAGGTGCTGGGATCTAGCTGAGAGAAGGGAGCTAGCTGATGAAGGACTGCTTGTTGTTATTTTTTTAGTATAAGTTTCTGACTTTCCAAAAAGCTTCCCATAAACTCTCTTCAAATGGCATATCATGGATGAGGTTTCTAGATGTTTAAGGTAGCTATCTCTACTGACTGTGGCTTTACAAACTCTACTAATGGCTAGACAACTGTTGTCAGGATTTGGGTAAAAATAATTCCACACATAAGTGGTGGATTATTTGGTCTTATGCCTGTTCATGACAATGGCCTTCTTCTTATTACTGGCACGAACTGCTGCCACTGGTGCATGACTTGCCACTGTAAAGTTCATTAACAGCACTGTTAGCTTAGCTGCCTTAAGCCCATTGTTAGCTTGTGTTGTGTTCCCAAACATACCAAGCACTTCAGCCACAAAAGTGACACTCCTTGTAGCTGGAGTGCTTGGTTTGTACCTTTTTTTTTTTTTTATAATTTTTTATTTTCAGTGGTCAATCAAGAAAATACAGACAGCAAAACGATAGCACTGTGTAGCATGCACAGTAAAATCACAACAGTTATTGTGGTGTATCGCATATTAGGAAACCTTTAGACAAAAATGACCGGTTTTTACATTTTTAAAGAGTAATATAAAATGGGTGTAGGAACAAAATGGATTGTGGGGGAGGGGTGAGGGGGGTAGGACCACAAAGATAAGCACTGTAAGTATTTAGAGGATAACTAGGGTGTGTTGAGCCTATAGCAGAGGGGGAGATATGTGTCGGGAAGAGTTAGGGTCATCGCACATGGGTCAGGTCGGAGGACGTGGAGCGTTGAGGGGGGAAGGTGTGTTCCACGGCTAGCCATGGAGCCCAGACTTGACTGAAGACGTGGCCTCTATCGTGGAGGTAGTACGTAATCTCCTCCATAGTGGCCACGTGCCAAATCTGCTTCTTGAGAGCCAAAAGGGATGGAGGTGAGGTATTTTTCCAATTAAGGGCTATGAGTGATTTGGCTGCTGTCAGGATGTGGGCAGTTAATTTCTTGGAGAATTTGTCCAGGTCTTGGGGAGTGTAACATAAAAGAAATATCCAGGGATCTTTCGGGATAGGAGCTTCAAAAAGGGTATTTAGGAAACTATGGACTGAGTCCCAGAAGGTGGTGATAATCGGGCAAGACCACCAAATATGAAACATCGTACCCCTTTGGCCACAGTCCCGCCAACAGCAGGGCGAGGAAGAGGGAAACATTCTATGGAGTCTTGTGGGAGTGTAATACATGTCCTTTTTAATATCTAACATAAGGGTGGGTGGGACAGCAATGGAGAGCAATTCCTTCTTGCATCACTTTTCTTTTCTGCCACTGCTGTGTGGCAATGTTTCCTGCATGTGCTATAAACTGCCGTGTGTTTGTACCATTGCTTTGTTGCTTTGTATCCAGCCAGCTCGCTGCAGTGTTTGGCCGAAAGTGGTTGAAAATAATATTGTGACCTGTGAATTGTTCAAAATGGGCTGGAAATGACTGGAAATTTGTGTTATTGAGGTTAATAATAATGTAGGAACAAAAAATTTGCCAAATTATGTGATTTTAGCATATTTTATCAATCTAAAAAAAAAAAATACAGATGCAAAAGTAAAACCAAAACACAAAATTAATACAGATCCAAAACCAAAACCAAGACACAAAGTTAACACAGATCCAAAACCAAAACCAAAACACGGGGGTCAGTGAACATCTCTTGTATAAACTGATGAGAGAGGTTCTATGGAATCAGGGCGTTCTTTGCTAAGTGCAGAGTAAGCTCATTGGTGAACCTAGTTTTGCAGAGCATTTCAAAAGTATTAGAGATTATTCAATGGAGATAGAAGGGTGTAGAGAGGGCAGATTTTTGTTTGCTAAAGGATGCACTCTGCAGTAGACATGAATTTTACACCAGCTCAGAGTTTATTAAAATCAGTACTCGTCCATATTTTGCACATACCTGTTTCAGTTTGGCAGGAAAAACTTTTGTGGTTGCACTTTTTTCAATGTAGAAGAGAGGCATAAACACACACAAAAACAAGACATAAAATTAATAGTGGCAGTCAAAATGTCCTCTCACTGTCAAGATTTTGTTAAGCCATAAATGAGGTAAACTGCAGTATTTTAGGGGGAACCAGAAAAGTTAGATTTAATGAAACATGTAGTTTTGAAGTGGTAGGAGGTTGGACTTTTCATGTGATGCTTAAACTTTTGCACTTCAGAGGTTCACATTCCTACAATCCTAGGCACTCTTTTAGTATTTGGGGGTGTCTCCTGAGTACAGAGAGCATATGCTGGGCAAAACTTCTTATGCAACTTCTTATTTAATTGTAGGTTCAATAGAGATCAAGGGCCTTATTCATCAAGGCACGTATCTGACGATTTTGAGCGTATTGTATGCAAAATCACTCTGCCCATGCCCAGAACAGACACTTACGGCCACAAAACAGAGACACGGATGTGTATGCAAGGAGCATGACATTTTAAATATTAAAACTGTACGATTGTATGCAATTATTTATATACATTGATACAAAAATATATTGAAATGCAATGTTTGCAAATGCTTTGAATACATCTGCTTTTCTTAACATATGCAATGTTTTCGAAATAAAATAATTTTGTTTTGTTGGTACTGAGACGCACATATGAAAGTTTCAACTACCTCTTTTCAGCACACACTTGGCCCAATGACGTCCACCTACTATGATTTCATTTAGTGTTGTTTAATGAAATGAGTGGTGTCAGGTGTGCAGGTGAATTATCAATCATCCCATTAGATTGTGAGAAGCAATGCCATGTTTGGTCATCACTGTCATCCGTCAGTTACACCTGCCCTGGAGCCTGGAACGGGTGAAACCTTATGTCTGAAAATAAGCGTACTTCTGACTATGGTAGGATGACTGCTTTTAACTGATTGTATGAAATTATTGATTTTCTTGAGTAGCTATATAGGTCTCTATATATTGATATAGGTAGCTATCACACAGTTATGATTACCTCTGTGTTTACATTGACAGCAAATTGAGTCAGTGGTTGTTGAAGAGTACAGTAGTTTATTGCAGGACAAAACTACTATCAAACAATTGTGGAGCTTTGAAATTGCAGAAGGAATAGTGCAAAACAAAACAGAATCCAAAAATAGCAGGGAATAAATAAAACTCCAGTTAATGCTGAAAATGCACAATCCGGGTGTGGCTGCTTAAAAGAAACAGTCTCAGAAATAATATTGGTTAACTTTTCATTGCAGGATCAAAGGATACTCATAATGTGGATGATACAAGACACAGGTAATGGCAGAGAACTGATGCTGGGGGAATGTAGGAATTGCAGAAGTCGCTAGAGCAGGGATGCACAAGAACTATTACTGGAAGCAGGCAGTCCAAAACACAGGATCAATGCAAGAACAATTAATGACCAACAATGTGCAATGTTTGGGATTAGGCAGGTGCAGGTGATAATCAGGGAAGGAGGTTAACTCCTGCAGACGAGGTGCAAATAGTTCAAAAGTCCACAAGAGCGGCACCTCTGGTAATACAGACTGGTAACACACACTGAGAGAGAACCTTTGGGTATTACAGTGATATGTGTTTCAGGCACACGTCTAGTGGAATGATTTTTATCTGAAATGTAGTTAATGGCTGTCAGAAAAACAGTTGTCAAGTGGTAAGTCTTATAATTATTTATTAAATTCTATAGTGAACCCATCTTGACCAGGGCTCTTGTACAAGTCTGTAGATTTAATCTTAATTTACACTACTGCAGTTCCGACAGAGAAAATGGTTATTCCAATTGAAGTGAATTTTTTTTCGTGAGAGTCTGGGGAAAGAAAAATGGTGAATTAAATTCTGGGCGGCCTTTGTTTTATCAGACTTATTCAACTGAGTCACCAGTGGGCTACAATTATAAATATATGAGTAGTAAGATTTTAATGCTGTTGCTATATCTTGGATTCTGTGTCTTCTAGTTCCTGTTTTCTCTCAGTGCCCTCACTAGCATTTTGCTACAGTTATTCCCAAACTCAAAATATATTTCTTTCATCAAAGTATACAGCTTTGCAACACGAAGACAAAATAGTTCTTTACCCTTAACAGTCATCTTGGAAAGGGTGTTTAGAATGTCTCTAGAGACAGGGGGCTCTTATGAGTAAATTCCAGGATAGATATTTCTGATAGCTCATCTGCATTCCAATTTCTTTAGTTTTGGTATTTTTTATTTTTTTTTATAATGGATGCTCTAAAATACTGTAACAGACACATTCTAGTGCTGTCTCATATCTTATAGCTGGATCCTAGAAGAGCCCAACCCCACCAAGCATATCTGCACTCAGAGCAAATATTTGGTACATACAGATGAAGATGGAGATGGAATTATCAGTGTCTTGAGGAATTTGTCAACTTCATTCTATAAAACTTTGGGTCTTTGGACTTAACTCCACAATATACGCCACATGCTGCTCTACTAACACTCTCATCCCATTCAGACTCTGATTTCGGATTTCCCATACATAAACCCTACTTCATTGCTCAAGAGGATTGACTTCTTCTCCCTTCCCCATAGTCTTCATCCCTTCTCTTTCATTTTCTGTACCTTATTTAATGCAAAAAACAAGGCATCTGAATTTCATTGCCTTACTGATTTGTAAATAACGTTGTGCTTGCTTGCAAATTTTATCTTTACTTGTCTAGTTTTGATGTATAGTACAATGACACATCCTGTTTATTTCCCCTGCGAAGGATATACAATTGCAGCTAGCACCATATTTACATGTGTAACCTTTCAGATGCTGTCAATAATATGTTATTTAAAAACAGAAATGAAAAAGTCCATCATACTATTGGAATTTGGAGGACTATAGGAATTGGGAGCCTACGAGGCCTTTTAGGATCAGGAATCATCATGAGGTATATTTGAGGTCAGCAATAAAGTTTAAAGATCTATGGAAGATCTGGACTTTTGAAGGGTGTTACAAAAATGGAACCCAAGTGGCTAAGATAAACTGGGAGGATGCCTATCCGATTTAAAATGAGTCTCCATACCTATGATTTATTTTTTTTGCATAATAATGTTTTGGATCTTTTGGAGATTGAATGCTTTGTCATTTGAACTTAATGTTAGTCGATATTCCCTACTATAACCACACACTTGTCCATTTTATATCAGAATTATGTTGTATATTTGTATGGAAGTATGTTTCTGAACTGTGGGAACAAAACCCATACAAACCCATGCACACATGTGGAAAAAGTACAAATTCCACACAGATAGTGACCTTATTAAAATTGAACTTATGGCCCCAGCTCTCTGAGGCAGAAATGATAACCATTGTGCCCTCTATGCCACTGTGGTTAGCACTAATAGTAGTAAAGAGACAATGGTATATGTAAGGTACCAATTTAATATTGTATGTATATGACTGAAGAGAGGATTAAATGTAATATTGTTAATAGTGCGCAGGCCACGTTACTTTCGGCAGTGATGCGGCCAATTAGATTCCCCCCTATATGTACTTCTATTCAGGGGTGTCAGGTAAGCAGTTTACTGTTCCATGGTATCTTTATTGAAGGAATACTTGTCAAGTGTGCGATATCTTCTAGATTGCTAATGGTGGATGATTGACCATCCTTGCATAAGTACAGGGTGATTCAAAAGTCGCAGTACACCCTTTTATTTTAAAGCCCATCTATAAGATACTGTGGATTTGGATAGCATGTTTTAAGTGCCTCAGAGCCCATCTTTGTAGCTTGTTAAAGGTCTTGCAAAAGTTGAATATTGCGATCTGCAGTACTGATTGATTTTAAATTCTTCATGATTTGTAACATTAGAATGGAGTCTTTCAACCGGTGGTAGTGGTGTCATTGGCTCTGACAAAGCTGACAGACTTAACCACTACAAATTAACCCCCAAAACCAATAATAGCGATTGTATAACAATATGGACTTACTATATAGCAGGCAGTCATTCTGTCCGGCAGCTCTAATAATCTACAGATGTAAAATGCGACTGTCAAAAAGAGCTACATAAAGAAATGACATAATTTTAATAGACTCAGTGCAAATGGCGCTTTTAAAGCGGCAATGCCCAGACCCACCTCCTGTATAATGTAATCCAGGCAGTGGGTCTGCTGCAATAAGAGATACATTGCGAAATTAATTGAAAAAAGAGAAATGAATAGGACATTTCCATAAGAAATAGCCTGATCATCCATAATACATATCCAAAATTAAACATTTCATAATTCTGCAGATAAACCTGATATTGCTAATTCCAGCTGCATAGTCTCAGAATCAGTAGTAATGGATGCCTAAGCAGGGGATATCTGCTTACAGGTATCACATTGCTAATTGCTTCTAGTAGAGAACCACTTGGCTAGGAGTGCTAATAGAGACACACTACGTTCAGTCAAGCTACTTACTCTGAGGGATAAGTTGAGGTTGATAGGTTGGAGAAGGTTCAATCATGACTGGCAAAGATGAAGTTGATAAACAGGCTACTTAAATAACCTTTTTAGAACAAGACAGGGTAGAGGTCTTCACTTATAGCAGCCACCTTTCCCCTAGAACTGGTTATGTTCAGAGGTACTCGGATGCCCCCAGGACTTCACTCTAGAGTAGGTAAAGTTTATCAGTTGTAACCATAGCGCAAGGTGGAGGGTAACTGTAATACAGGAGGGAGGTACCAAAGACAGTCCAAAGGTCATGGGTCAGTGGTGAGCAGGGTACCTGGGAAAAGGCCATAGGTCAGAGCAGGTTGCAAACATGGGTAATCCAATAGACAGGAAGAGGTCAGCATCCAAGCAGGTTCCAAAAATAAGCCAAGGGTCACAACAGGAATCACAAATGTGCGGCATACAAGATGCTATACTAGTCAGGGAGGCTAAATCTTCGCTGCCTTAATTACAAGAACTGGCCAATCAGTAGTCAGGGCTCTAAGGTGAATAATTAGCCACACTAGGCAGCCTAATTAATAGACATTATTTGCGCATGCGCCCAGCTGCTCACAGATGCCAGGACATGGCGCTGATTGAGAAATCGTCCTGGCCGTTGCCTTGGTGATTACCGGGACAGAGAACCTGGATGGGACATTCAGGCTATTGCCATGATACAGCCAGCAAGAGAATGGAGCGAGACACGGCTCGTAACAGAGGCATCGACAAATAAGCGCATATGCAAACTTTGCTTATGCAAAACTTGGTAGGAGTGATGGCTTTATAAAAACTGCATGCATGCTTTACCTTTAGTACAGAGTGGGTAGTAAGTGATTTATAACAGTGCTATATCCTCCAATATGCTTTTGTTGTGATGATGCTGCCTGTCACAAATGCGCTTCCAGAGTCCTTGTATTGTATTGGGTTACACACAATTACAGGACTCAATCTTTCAGTTAAATACTGACTGTTTTTTCATGTAGCACACAAATATCAACTTTAAATTTCAGTGTACAAATAAGCTATCAAGTATTTGTGTGCTACATGAAAAAACAGTCAGTATTTAACTTATGTGCAAAACAGAATGCTAGTTTGCACCCCTTGCATTGTAACATGGTTTTGTCCAGGAGACTGAAATAAGAAGTTTCTCAAGTTAAGATCCTTAATGAATCAGGCCCTAGGTTTGTTAGTCAAATGCATTAAAAATTCACACACCAGCATTCAAAGGGTTAACATAGTCAAGCAATATTCTTCATAAAAGGCTAATGGATTTGGTATAATATTAAGGACAAAAGTTATTATATTTTAGATTTAATATACAAAGGTACAGGGCATTTGGATATAATAAAAAAAGACAAGAAATGACATAGAAAAATAATAAATGAAATATGGTTATAAAAATAAATGGGATGAAATTACAGAGAATAAATTTACGTATTTTAATCTGTATGGCTGTGGTAGATTGAATTAAATGGACAGTCCTTCAATTAGATTGAGACCCCAAAAGCTGACCCTCTGCTTCTCCTACGCAGGGTTTTTAAACAGGCTGAAATGGGGCATATTTAGAGGGGCAGTGTATATGCTAATGGGGGGAGGTAATTTCTACTGGATGTCTATTATGGCTGTCTGAAAATAGTCCAAAAGTTTTGATATTACGTAAGTTTTCTCAGACATATCCCAGAGATATAACTTTCCCATCAATAAATCAGTGATAACTTCCCATATATTTACATATCAAATATGATGGAATTAAAACAAAATCAAATATCATTCTGAAAGATATGTGACTACTGTGGTTTTCCTACACAGCTGTTATCAATACTTCACAACCCTTATGGGGTTTTGCTCATAAGTTCAGAGTGGCACACTACTATCCCAAAATATGATATATGAAAGCATTTTCTTTGAAGTTAATATTTATATATTTTGTATTTGCTTAATTGGTTCCTCTAGCTTATAGTTTTCCCTAATTTACACCTTACCTCTAGTAGTTACTTTGTTTTTACCCTGCCTTATTAGACAGTCTCCTCTAAATAGGAAATGACATACAGGTCCAAAGGCAATGTATGGCTGTGATATGTTAAGTGAGTTTCCTAAAAGATAGTCTCAGCTTAACCTTTTACCTAGGCTCACTGACCAAATGTTTTTTTTAAAAAAACTTTTATCTTGGGGAAGTCATGCATATTCCTACTTATCTGCTTAATATTTTATTTGGGGCCCTGAAACTTAATACTTTAGTTAGGCCATCATCCTGTCACTGCCATTTATTAATGGTTCACTTATACCTGTTGCTGTAGTCAGTATTACAGTAAATTCTTTAACTGTGGATTCTGTGACATAGTGGACAGAAGAGTAACTTTAATGCATATACCAGGAGACACCAGGATTACTCATTTTTTATAATCCACATTTTCAAAGATGGTCCCACATGCTGCACTGCAATATCACAGTTTATATGAAGCAATATCGTAGTATGTGACCATAAAACAATCAAAATGCGTATTATCTTTTCACAAATTAATGGATTATTTCCGGGCATAGCAGAAAGGTCCAAAGACAAGGGCAGGTGTTGTTATACTGAGGATCCTGGAGGAGAGTGTAGAGGCAAGGATCAAAGACAGGGGCAATAGCCTGAGGACAGAGGCTGGCAGTAAACTGAGACAGAGTCGCAGTACTATCTATGGTCAGTGTTGGCAGACACCCAAAACAAAGTTGTGGAACAGGCTGAGGTCAGGGCTGGTGGCAGAGTAATGACAATCCTTGAAACAGGCAAAGGTAGAAAGGTAAAAAGGTAGATGGCAGTCAAAGGCAGAGTCACTAGACCATCAGGTTCAAACATAGTGAGTCAACAGGATTTGAACGAACAAACACCGTTTGACTGCTTTTGACATGGATATGAAGCTTGTGAGTGAATACCTTGCATTTTTAGCAACCCTACCATTTTAAAATATATTTTATTGAAATTTTGTCAAAACAAAGTTTTAAGGGGAACAAGGGATACAGAAAAAAATAGAGGGAAAGGAAGTTTCTTTCCTCTGCTGTGTTTGGAAATTTTTTTACAATTTGACATACAGGCAGATACATATCAATCCTAGGTCAGACCTAGTACTGGGAGTAAAATGTTGTACTGATCCTGAGGGAAAGATGTGGGTTTAATGTGGGGGAAGGAGATATTGGGGGGATAAAGGGAATTATTAGTAAGTGCATGTAAGTGATGATGGTGGGGGGAGGGGGAAGCTCGATTGCCTTAATAATCTAATTTATCTGTTAAACCTCCAATAGAGAATTAAGATCCAGTCATCTGAGGAGAACCAAGTTCAATAAGGTTTCTCATAGCAACTTATCAAGTGGGACCAAATAGATTGAAATTTAACAGGACAATCATGCAAGATATTCGTTATAATTTGAAACAATATATCTGCCATATTTTATTAAGTTCTACAGTTCTAACAGGGGGATCAGTTTGCTTCCAATTAGTAGCAAGTGAGCATTTTGCAGTGTTAAGGATGTGTCCCACTAGTATGGTTGTATTTTTAATTGTGTCTTGGAGAAGAGTATATGAGAGACAGTCTAGAAGAGTTAAGCCATTGATATTTCGTATCAAGCCATGAATATCTCGCTAAAAGCTCCCAATTTTGGAACAGGTCCACCAGACATGAATGAATGTGCCTTCCTGACTACAATTTCTCCAGCAAGCTTCTGAAAAATTGGGGTAGATCATGTGAATTTGAATGGGGATCAAGTAACATCTGTAAAGTAGTTTATTGTAATTTTCTGTCATTTGAACGTAAATAGCGTTTGGTGGTCCTTTCCTTTATTGTAGTTCACTCCTGACTCTTAGGTCTCCCCTATGTCCTCCTTCCATCTAAGTCCATTGATATCTTTTTCAGGTTTGCTGTGAGTGCTTAGAAGTTGATCAAAATTTGATATCAGGTCACCTGGATTCGACTTGCACCTGAAAAACTATACTAAGGGGGTGAGGTGGGCGAGTGATCTGATAGGTAGGATAGAATTATACAAGTTTTAAAAAACTAGTTCTGAAAACTCTGTGCAGAACCGCAATAGTGCAATCAATGAAAAATGTTTTATTGTGAAGAGTCCATGCTTTAAAGGCTTTGTGGTGTCATCCAGGAGTGAAGGCTGGGTTATACCATAATGAAGTTATCATGGGAGCATTGCGTAAAAGCAGGTATGCTTGTGTGCTGTAGTCCTATATGATTAATGAAAAGTGTGCTGTGGGAGGTAGAAAGTTAGGTAGGGTGGCAACATGGCTAATAGATTGGCTTCAATATCGAACTAGAGTCTGGTGTATCTATTAGAATGGAAAAGTACTATTTATGTTAAGTGAGTTGCAACATAATTTTTTTTGAATATTAGGGAGGCCCATCCCTCCGATGTGTTTCGACATAGGGTATGAACTCGTACTATGGGTTTCTTACCCGACCTGACGAATTTAGCTATTTGGCTTTGCCATGCTTTCAGCACCGGAGAAAGGATTTTGATTGGAAGAATCTGGAATAGATATAAGATTTGAGGTAATACATTCAGTTTAATTGGTATTATCCATTATATAAATTGTCAATCCCTTTCAGTAAGACTTTTATTTTGACTCTCTAACAAGACTGAGAAGTTTGCCTCTTATTGCTGGTCATAAAATTTACCTGATTTGTATCTAAAAGTTATGGTCCTGTCCAAGCGAATGTTGTGTCTTAGCGGATAGGCTAACTCGGAGAATTTCAGATTTGTCAGTCGTCATTTTAAAATTGGAAAATTTTCCATATGTCTGGAGTTCATTACAGAGGAAAAACATTGAAATGTGTTTAGTTGTCAAAATTGGTAAGATATCTTCTGCATGCATAGAAAGTTTGAATTCTTTGGGGCCAGCTGATATGCCCAGTATTCATAATTAGAAATGGGACTGAGGCAGTATATTTAGCGAGGACTGAGTTCGATGGGTTATGGTATACTGCCTCAGTACCACATAAAAAACAACCATGAATACCCATTGTTTTAAGTGTACATCTCATAAAATGCCAAGAAACTCTGTAATGGGCCTCCTCAGCATCTAGAGACAGCACCAGAACAGAGGTCATTTGTTTATTGGTTGCATAAATTAAATATATAGCGTTCCTTGTATTATGTGCAGCTTGGCGCCCTGAGATAAGGCCTATTTAGTCTGGATGAATCAGTAATGGAGTAATAAAAAGAAGTCTGTTTGCTAATAATTTAGCAAATAGTTTCACGTTTATTTTTTAAAATGAAATTGGCCTATAGTTGGCAGATGAGCTAGGATAACATTTTATTTAATAAAAAGATGTTGTGAGTTCTTCAGGGCCAGGTGCTGCTGCATAACAGTTGGGATTTTAGGGTGCAGCATATGTCTGCATAATGTGAGGACTACAGAACAAAGGAAACATCTGGAAAGTTTATAGCAAGTACGTACATTAGTTATGGACTGTACTAGCAGGGCTCTTGACAGTACTAATTTTCTTCCAAGGCAACTAGGAGGCTCCACAGTTTTCCTGGGTGATGAGTATGAAAGAGAGCAATAAATCACAGAGCATGAATATAAGCTGCAGGTTTCCAGGATCTTTAAGTTAAATTATAGTCTTTACATTTACATAAGGAATTGAAGCTGGGGAGTCCAAGATATCTTCCACAATGTATTTTAGATGCCATTGAGCTTGAATAGGTGGTGGAGCTTATGAAAGGTTTGATGAAATACCGGTCTCAATAAGGACACATGATATACTGGATGCATCTTTCACATGGAATGAGGCAGTTGGAGTTTAAAATGTAAAATAGAGAGTTTCTTTATAATTTGAAAAGGACCAATATAACATTCCACTAGTTTGTGAAAAGGACATCACCGCTGAAATTTTTCCGCAGACAACCATACTGGTTGACCCACCTGGTATTTTTATGTGTGATACCCAGAAACTGTTGGGCACAAGGATCCAGTAAAACCGGACTGTAGCACAGCAGGATACTGGAGAGACTTTAAGACCCAGTGAAGTTCAGTCTGTGAGGGCTGATGGAACATTCTGTGTTTTGTGATAAGAAAAATGATGAGACTGTATAGACAGTGATTCAAGAAAGCAGAGCAACTGAGAGAGGGCTGAGGAGCTTTTTTGAAAAGAGAATATAGAGGAAAACAGATATAAAGGACAGCTAATGAACTGGAGTGACAGCAGCAGTGGCCAGAAAAACTGATAGCGGGACAGAGGAACAGCAGTGTAACCAAGGTGGTGAGACACAGTGAGAAAGAAATCTGAGACAGACACTAAAAAGTACGCGAAAAATAGCATTATACAGAGAAACTGATAAAGAGATAGAAAGAGATGACAGAAGAGGATGAGACAGTGAGATATATTTACTTGTTTACAAGTGACAATTTCTCTGACATGAAAACAGCAAATAGTTTCACATATTTATCAAAATATCAGTTTTATTTATTCCTCTCAATTTATGTACTGAACATTTGGCGGAAAGTTGTTTAATCACCAGATAAGCGTGAAGTGTGTCCAGTCACAGTAACACAGAACCTGCATTATAACTGTAACTAGCTGTCACTTCAGAAACTTCCCCCACATTGTGGTTGGCATCCCTATTGCCTAGCTACATTTATTGCCATAAAGACTACTAATTGTTCATAGAAAAAGGAAAAGTTTAATTCTTTTATTTGATATGCTATATGCAGAAATGTAAAAAAAATGTTTCAATCTGCTGTGCAATTTAAATAACTGTTGCTAAAACAATCAAAGGCAGTAAATATTGGTTTAGATTAAGAATAAAATATTTGTGGGTAGCATTGTCTATAAATAGAAAATTATAATTGTATGATATTTATTGCTAATCACTATTTGCCTTCTAAACAAATATTTTAGAAATATATTGTATCTCAAAGATAAATTTGATGTTCCCTAATTTCTGGTGTCCTCATTGTTTTGGGGACCTTAGATTTCTCTGTCCCACTGCCGTGTCGTGATTCAAAGAAGACCAGGTATGATCCACAGTACATTCTAATAACACCAACCTACAGGAGTGTTACATATGGAGCAGAAAGAATATTATCCACTTGGGTCTTCTAAGAATGGTTTTGAAATGCTGCGAATAAGCCTTTACAAGTTCCATGAATAGTTTGATGAATTTCAGAAATACCTGCCAGAGAGCTGCCAGTCCAGGAAGTAGGGTAAGCCCATATGTGGAAATTATAGTTGGCAAAGAATGATATTTGATTGATTGACAAATTCAAAGCATTGTTTTTGGCAGTAACTGAGATCAGTTGTGTTTTTGAAAATCTGTATATTTGCTTTGATACTGTTCCAAAGTTTATTTTACTCACTCTGTTTGTCTATTTGATTGTGGGTGTAAGAGGAGCTGAATGAAAACCTTTTCAGAGGAATAAAATGGCTTTGTTTGGTGAATGTATCAATGATAATAAACATGGTATTATAACCTGAAGAAAGAAGCAATTCTGATATGAAGTACATTTAAATGGATCTGGTAATGGCAGGCTGAGTATGTGGTGCCTTAATTCTGACACAGTTAGAATAAGCTGTGACATGTCACACTGTATGTTGGCTTGACCACCACTGATGTCAACTTATTTATTTAATTGTTTCACGACCTCTACTTCCCAACAATTACAGCATAATGGAACTGCTCTAAGGCCTCCTTTAGTAGAGTTTCAGTATGAATGAGCAGTCAGGATTTGTACAACAGACACTCATCGCCTTGTAACAAAATTCCTAGAGTTCCTAGTTTTGAACCTTAGTGAATATGGGGCCATTCCTGGTAACTGCTAAAACAATTGTGTGAACAGGACCATAACCAACAAAGGCAAGAATAACTCCTTTAAGAAGAACATGCTCAGTTAGTCAAGCTGAAGTTACGGAGATCTCACACTGTTGGGATATTAGCTCAGCTTTAGTATGAGTTATACCACAAGGCCCATCACAGCTGGAAGGATTTAAGTCCCTTACCAATGTTGGTATTCTAAATACTTGTGGTCTGTAAAGAATGCAAGATTGTAAACTAAATTAAACTGAAGAACCTTCCAACAGATGTCATCATTCTTTGTAGGCAACTTTCATCGCAGGACTATTTATCTACAATTCCATACATTTGTTTGGATTGGTAATTTCCAGGAACAGTTAGAAAAATGATAAAGAACCATTTTATAAAGTTTTCTTAAAAAGTCATGAAGACATGTTGAGCCTATGCAGGCCATTTGAAACTGCGAGTGGTTCAAATTGGTAAGAGGAGCCAAGATCTTGGAAAATATTTGGATGAACCCGCAGTAATAATCGGCAACGCTAATGAAATGCAGAACCGCATTCATATCCTTTGAGAATTACATTTTTTCTCCCCTTTCTAATTCAATGGTTATTCCTCGCCCCTTTGAGATCAAATCAAAATGCACATTAAACTCAAAATTATTTGTACCCCTCAATCCTTCTTGTGACATATTATTGGTTTTCACTCTAGTCTTTTTCAAAAACAATATTTCTGCTTATGTAAATCCGTTTTGTTTCTCACTTGTTCTTCAAAGTGATTCCAAATGAAAGATTTGTAGGCTGTGGAAAACTAATTTGAACAGTAATCTACAAAATGTTAGCCATACATCATTTTACAATATTTACTCTTCTACTACTGACATTAGACATAATTAACAATCATTAATATTCTTGCACTTTTAACATATGTTCTCAGAGAAAGTTTAATACCTCCTACGCCTCAACAATTTTTCCGGGATAGCCAAGACATCAATATCATGATCCATATCGATGTACTGCCTGAAAATTACTACACTAGGGCAAATGGTTACGAAGCTTGCAACAATTTCTCTGTTTTTCTTTTGAGCCCACAGTGCCCCCCTTCCCATTATGTCCATGTTAATTTGCCTTTTTGTTTGCAACTTCAGGATTTTTTTGCTGTCTAAACTCGTGGGTGTCAAGAAAGGGGGTGGATGGGTGGGTACATGGGCCTAGTCCTCCCTTGATTCTGGTCTGATCTGCCCATGCATTTCCCACTCTGCAGAGCCAGATTTAGAACTCATGGGGCCCTTGGTAAGATACTGGTTTGGGGCCCCCCTCCCTGAAACAATGCATAGCACTATATTTTTGTAGAATACCATATACCCCTATAGTTAAGCAGAAGTGAAAGTATGTGCCACCGCCAAAGGAGGTGTGGCCATACCATTGGGGGTGTATCTAACATGTAAAAAGAGCTAGGCCACCCTCCTACAGAAAAATGCACCCCTAAATAATTAACGAACAGTCCCATTTATTAAGTAGTTGGGTCAAAACAACTTAATAAGTATTATTTAAGTCAGGGCAGCAATACTTATTAAGTTGTTTGCAAAAATAATACGCATAAATCCAAGTATGTGCTCTCGTCACTTTTGTCCCTCTATCATCACACTGTGCTCCTTCACAATATCACATGTGCCCCTTCATTGTCACTTTTGTCCCTCCATCATCACACTATGCCCCTTCATTGCCACTTTTACCCCTTGACAATATCACATGTGCCCCTTCACCAACACCTCTGTGCCCCTTCACCATCACCTCTGTGCCCCTTCATCACCACCTCTGTGCCCCTTCATCATCACCTCTGTGCCTCCATTGTTTTACTTACCTTTCTATTGCATTTTTCTCTTTTGTATTCCTCTTTTCTAGTTTTCTTGTCTTCCTATGTTCCTGTCTTCTTTCTTCTACGGCGTGCTGCTCCTCGGTTAGTCCTCACTGTGGCCGGAAACAGATTAAAAAAGCAAAACAGTCACGTGATCCCAGCAGTCTCTCCTCCTCTCTGCTCCCACTGAGACATTCAATGGTAGCAGAGAGGAGGAAAGACTGCCAGGAGCCGCCACGCGATTACGTGACTGTTTTTTTTGTTTTTATTTAATCTGTTTCTGGCCGCAATTTGTTTTATTATGCTGGCGGATAGAGGGGGATGTCCTTCCTTCAGTATGTCCTTCCTTCAGTATGTCCAGATTAAATTTTTCCGTTTCCTGATACGTATTTTTGTCTTTTATTGAAACTCATGCAAAATGTTTCTTTCACTTTGATAATCATATGTATTGTGTATGTGTAAAATACATTAACTTTATAAGTTTAATAAAGATAATATTATAATGATCTTGGTTTTTTTTTAACAGTTACAACATGAAAAATCAAAGAGTGATGTGTATTGTATGCATAGTTATGTATATGATTTTGTCTTATTCACTAGTAAGAACAACGGTTAGTGTAATAAATGATAAATCATTTTAGAATGTAAAACACTTGCCCTTCAGCAAAATGAAGACTCTGTCTAGTCAGGTAAACAACTTCCGGGGATAATCATGCATTAAAAGTTGACCACCCACTGCAAAATGTATTTTGCAAGCCTTATAATAAAACCGTTCCAAATACAGCAATCACTTTTATTAATTAAACCAATACAACTTGTCCAAAGAGATGTACATCATCTTAAATTATCACTGTCACCATGAAATAGCATTTTCAATAGCATATTACACAGCACAATATATAAATAAACCACATATATTACATGAGGCTCTTGATTTATTTTTTAAATGTCTCATAAGTAATGATTTTAAAACACTTCAAGGTCATGCAAAGCTATAAAAAAATAAATTTTCCTTTAAAAAAAAAAAAAAAAAAAGAGTCCCCCAATATTAATATTGTTATTAAAGATCACTAAATTGTGAAACTTATATATAGATTTTGAACTTGCTGGCTAATTTTACATGGTCCAACAAGAATGTATTATAATACACTTAGCAGATCATTTACGTTTAAAAGAAGGAACAAAAAGACAAAAAGAATAGGTGCATATTGCTTCAATATTCCTGCGGCGTCCATAGCAGCTGCCTAATGACACATGTATCATTATATCCTGAAGTAGTTGGAGGGCATAAAACAGACTTGATTACACTACAGACAATTGTTTCACAATAATTCTGGGCTATTTTTCATTAGCCGTCTTTCCTTACAGCAATGTAAGGGATCATTTTTTAAAATGGAAAAGAAATATAAAATACTACACCTCTCATAGGTTCTTGTACAGTCTGGGATTTTTAATAATTCATCAAGGGAAACATCTTAAGCAGAATTTTGTTTTTTTTCCTGGCAAAACTGAAAGAAGATAAATGGAAATAAGTTGCGTTATATACACTGTGCATTAATGCAAATAATTGGTCCATTTGTTGTTATTGTAAATTTATACATTACACTTAACTTTCTAGTCCACAGGCGATAGCTATTTTTCTGCACAACACAAAAGGGAAAATGTTGGCAGAGGGTATATTAATACTAGTGTTGCAATCTTCAGCTTTATTTTTAATGCAAAACTACAACTACAACTCTTATCATGTTGTACCATGATAGAGTAGCTACATATAGCCTAACTGCCTAATTAAAGCAGTTCCAGACATTTCCTTGGCAACCAGTTGGTAACCAGCTATAAATTAAATCAGATGTTGCTTTAAGACTTGTTTACTCCCTAGAACAGACTTTTTATAGACAGATTGATCCATTCTTCTCTGTTCATTGACATGTTGCCCTGAGACAAATAACAAAAGGACAGAACCGAATGCGGTAAAGCATGGTTCTAAACGGTGTGTACATGCCTGTAAATGTAATGACAATGGCTCACCCCAATTGTGCTACATGTTTTCTTATACTAATTATATGGTTCCTATGACTGGCCTAACCATTTTGTCATTATTGCCATATGTCTGCTGTTTAGAGCAGTGGTGGGCATCAGGTGGCCCTCCAAGCCTTCATCTGTAACTCTTAACGCCTTCCTGCTTTATTATCAGATTAGTTTATTGTAGTTTGTAACACTTGCTGATATGTTATTGCAGATAGGTGTCTCTTTCTCAGATTAAATGTATTATATTAATTTATTACTGAGATTAAGGCCAATGTATTGCCCTTTGGATGGTTGCAAAGTAACACCATGCAACCCCAGAAGTGTATCAGGTTGCCCGTCACTAAGTTAGAGATTAAGGACAAATCATAGTACAAGATATGACACCTACAGTTCAGTTTTTGGAACAATTTGCATCAATTTGGTAGTGCTATTTTTGAAAAATTGATTCATCAACAAATATTTTAAAGGTACATTTGTCTAAAAATAACAACACTTAATTTAAGAGACAGCTCTTTATGTCATTAAAATGAATAAAAAAATGATAATATTATATTACTTCTACAATCTCACGCCTGGTTGGAAACTGCTATGGAGATGTTTCTCAAAGTATTAAAATTATACTGCATTTTGTGAAGGCAAGGACAATTCCATGTTGAACCCTATGGTTATCAAAGCGCAAATCTTTAGCTATTTATCTTTTTCTGATGCATATATCTATTTTTTGTCATTTTGGATTATACATTTTTTTTTATCAATGGATTAAACAATTCTAAAGACAAGATAAGAGTTAAGAAATGTTATAATTTGTTTTCATTTTTATGTACTGTTGGTTAGCGTCAGATCATTATATTTATTTATCATCTTATGAATGTTTGTCTGTAATATGGGAAATAACAACTTTAATCCAATCAAACTATTACAATGTTAAAAGTAAAACAGTATTTCAGGTAGAAATGGGCGGGCTCGTTTTCCCGAAAGCCGAGCCCACCCAAACTTGGGGGTTCCGAGAACTGAGCCGATTTGGCTCGGTACTTTTGCGCTATTTCAGAATTCAAAATGAGGCAAAACGTCATCGTGATGTCATCGGATCTCGAATCTTGCGAGTTTTGGAATCTATAAATACTGCCCTCCACGGCGATCTAGCGTTATTTGAGAGGGGGACAGAGAAGGGGTAGGACAGAGAATAGAGCAGTTGGGCAGGCAAAGTGATAGAAGAGAAATAAGAGGGTGGTAGCAGTGTTAGAGAAAGCTAAATTGCTGAATTTGTCATTGCTGAAATACAAATATGAAGTCCTTGCATTCTTTTTTTCTTAATTTGCATTACTAAGTGTAGTGTCTAATATACACCCAAATCGAAGAGCTGCTTTGGTCATTTGGTCATTGCTGAAATCCTAATATACCAGTCCTTGCAGTCTTTTTTTCTGAATTTGCACTAATAAGTGTAGGGTCTAATATTCACCCAAAGACGAGTGCTCCATTGCTAAGAGTCATTGATGAATAGGAAGACAAGCAGACTTGTCAACAGTGTTATATTGAATAAACGGACACATAGGGGAAGAAGGAGAAGAGGGAGACAGAAAAGTAATCATCTTCCTCAGGACTGTCAATGGTGTTATAGTCTCTTAGTTGGCAGTGGATCAGCATGTTACAATCCTGGATGGTCATCTTCTCCCTTTTCAATATGAGGCGATTCCTGGCAAGCCAAATAGTGTCCTTAAAGCAGGTCATTAGGCTCCAGGCCTCCTGGATTGGCCCAAGGATGTGGGTCCCAGGAAATAATCCATAAAATACTGAATGGTATGAAAGGCAAGTTCTAGACACACTGTCCTTATGTTCATGTTCCAAGGCATCCAACAGTGCCTGTGCAGTGGGGCAGTCCCATAAAATACGCTGTGCTATTTCCCTTTTGGTGATGCAGAAGGGGCGGTGGACATATCGGCAGAGGTTCCGGGAGTGTATGAATGTCCTGAGAGACAGACGTATCTGGATAGCCATCCATGCAATGTCTTTGTGTCTATTAGTCAGCCCCTTAGAGGCCACATTCTCCCACACGTGTTTTGTTGTGTTTGCAATCTGCACTTTACACTTATTATTATCACTTTACACTTTACACTTACTGTAATCTGCAACCTACACTTATTAGTGCAAATAGATTATAATTTTGTGGAAATTGGGGTTGATTCTAAGCTCACCGATGAACTGGCTTTTTGCTGGGAATTACAGTGGCTCTTTTTAGTACATTGTCTGGCACCCTGGATTGGTGTGTGTCTGATAAAAGCACGCATCCGGGGGGGGGGGTCAGCGCTCGTTGCCATGTATTAGCTGTTGAATTACCGCACTTATCCAAGAAACAGGTGGAGCGATCGTTGCCATGTATTAGCTGTAGAATTACCTCTCTTATCCAAGAAACAGGTGGAGCGATCGTTTCCATGTATTAGCTGTAGAATTACCTCACTTATCCAAGAAACAGGTGGAGCACTAAATTATGTTATTTTAGGCTAAAAAAAATGGAATTTTTAACAAATTGCAAAACAAAACCAAACATAACCAAAACACGAAAGGGCGGTTTTGCCAAAACCAAAACCAAAACACAAAGGTAATCCAGATGCAAAACCAAAACACAGGGGTCAGTGAGCATCTCTAGTCCTGATCAGCTTCTGTGGTTGGCTTTGTGTGAACCCCTAAGTAACACATTTGTTTTACTCCTATCCTTCGGTTTTTTGGGGCCACAACTTTGCTCTTCCAGTAGAGGATGGGCTACAGCAGAGAAAATATTAGTTGTCATTATTATTACCTTTTTTGTGATAATTTTATATATACCTTTCTGACCAATCTTCTGTTTATAATGGATAGATTAATTTCTTATTCACTCAGGGACTAACACAATGCTATTACATAAAATAGATATATAATGTTTTCTGCTAAATTATTTTTTTATATTATAGTGTGAGGGGTTTTAACTCTCCAAGACAGAGGGCCACAGCTCTCTTTATCATAAATATAAGGCTCAGTTTATCTTCATTCATGGCACTCATTTTATTCAAGCTTTATATCCTACAAACCTAGAAAAATTCTTCAGTGAGTTCCCTCTATCATCTTCCTGGAAGAAGAAAAGGGATATGATCATTCTAGTTCAGAGACAGATTTCTTTTCATGTAATATCTAAGGGCAGTGACCCAGAAGGCAGATATATGTTTATTGAAAGCCAGATGTTTGGGGGAACAGTTTAGGCTAGGTTCTAATTATGCTCCTAAGGAAGGTCATCCAATATTCTTCAATAAGATTTTTACATTGTTATACCAGTTCACAAATCACATTTTTATTCTAGGAATAGATTTCAATACTGTAACTATCCCATTAATAAACAAAATTCATTCTGACAATGTCAAATCAGCCGAGTATATATCTGCTTATGGCCATCACATTTCTATGTTATCAATCAAAGTGGGAAAGTGGGTTCTCACTTTGGCTTGTGGAAATTGAATTAAATGACTCACTTCTGAGAGATGTTCTGATCCCTTTGAATAAAGACATATATATATATATATATATATATATATTGATAGAAAAAACAAGTAGGGCGCCCAATGTGTAATATCAGATAGAAATGGGGACGATGCAATAAACTGCATACCGTAAGGATTCAAGGATCATGTAGTATGGTAGGAGTTCCTCTTCAGAGGTAATACCTCCCCCTCGCCCACAGGATGACGACAATGTGGAAATATAAAAAGCACATATAGTGTGGTATGGTCGTATAATATAACACCAATTGTGATGAATCCTCCACCACTATCAATAGTGGAAGCCCAAAACCAATTGACTTAATATTAAGTATACACCTCCAAATGAAAACAAAAAATCTGCGTACCAGAAATCCTGTTATGTAAGCGATGTAAGTATGCTCAAAATCATCAATCCATCATTGTGAAATCGATCAGAGAGATGTCATAGGTCTTTACGGGATTTGTTAAAACTTCTTTCATGTATTCTGCAACTGTAATAGGCCCCGTTGATTTTATTTTCATAGTAAGGTGTTTGAGCAATGGGTTGCAGTCTAGTGGTTGTTCAATTTTGCTACTTTGGTATCTGCCAACATGACTTGCAGCAAATGCCGAACACATAGAAATCACACCTCTTCCACCTTTTTGTAACGTTATCAGTCCGCTTATACCAAGCATGAAAGAAGTTTTAACAAATCCCGTAAAGACCTATGACATCTCTCTGATCGATTTCACAATGATGGATTGTTGATTTTGAGCATACTTACGTCGCTTAAATAACAGGATTTCTGGTACGCAGATTTTTTGTTTCCATTTGGAGGTGTATACTTAATATTAAGTCAATTGGTTTTGGGCTTCCACTATTGATAGTGGTGGAGGATTCATCACAATTGGTGTTATATTATACGACCATACCACACTATATGTGCTTTTTATATTTCAACATTGTCGTCATCCTGTTTGCGAGGGGGAGGTATTACCTCTGAAGAGGAACTCCTACCATACTACATGATCCTTGAATCCTTACGGTACGCAGTTTATTGCATCGTCCCCATTTCTATCTGATATTACACATTGAGCGTCCTACTTGTTTTTTCTATCAACAGTTACTACAATTCCTCCGGATTAACCTTATGGACACAAGTCATCTGTGGCTGCCACTCTTAAATTGAGCTAGGTGTGTCTTTTCATTACGGGACTGATCATCTGGTACATTTTTATACCAATTATTTATAAATTGGTGGTTACAGTGTGGTTGCTAGCGCCTTATTATATTGATTTTGTGCTTTTATATATATATATATATATATATATATATATCTTGTAACAAAACCGCACCCTTCTCATGGCACTTTTGTCACCTTCTGTTGCAAGAACACCCAGCAGATATCAGCAACACAAAAACTTCTTGTTTTAAATCAAATATATTTATTGTTGGCATCACAATAAATAACACTTCTTCTGTCAGGATGATACCAGCAAGCAACCACTTTTGCTTGCACCTCCTGGTGACCCTACTGCTTACTAGACATAGACCATCTCTCTACTGACTGGCCAACTAGTTCAGCACCAGTCTGACAAGAGCGCAACTCATGGTTAAATACACAGGTCTCCTCCCACAGGCTTGGGTGACTGACAGGCGACACGCCCACCTTGTCTTTAAAGGAAGTCTCCTCAGGTGGTCTGTAACGCCTATTCAGTACAGCCACCCCTATCAGCTCTGCTGCTAGCTGTGGATACAAACACATTAAAGCATGTAAGTAAATCACATTTACTTTCTCACATGTCTCAGACCTGTACATAACTGATCCTAAGCACAGCGCTACACTTGTATATAACTTGGTTTGCAGCCTTTTACCTGCAGACTGCTAGCTCCATAGCTAATTCCACTCTGAGAGGCATGTGGCAAACCACTCCCATTGCCACTATATATATATATATATATATATATATATATATATATATATATATATATATATATATTTCTTGCTTAATCATATTTATTCATATTTACTCTTTGACTGGTGTTTAAAACAACTATTAGAGGTGTTATATCTATAGATGTTTAAACTAAAAAAAAAATCAGAATAAGCAAATGAATTGCTTATTGTAAGAGAATGTGCTGCCTTTTTGTGATTCATCAGTTCTTATGGATCTTTAATAGGAAAACGTGAGGAAAGAACCTTGGGAGATTTCAGAAAGATCTCTAATTTATTTTATACAAACTTGAATAAACCAGACTCGCTACAAGCTTGAAAACTGAGATATAATATGCTATCAAAATAACATACTTTCAATTAGATGCTCTGATGGCTCTTTGGTATATGTCCCTACTGATATTCAATTTGAGCTTGTCAAATTTAACTCTGCTATATATTATGGGTGCAAATCTCAAGATTCACACCCCACTAATATATTTTCCTTTTTGCTGAAATGTGATCTCCCTCAATTTTCTATTGAGTCTAGAATTTTAATAAGTGAGGAAAAGATTTTGAGACTACTGTAATTAAAGAACTCAATTAAAGAACTCAAATAGTATAAACTCTGGGTCTGGATGGATTATCTAATTCTTTCTATGTGAAGTTGTTCTCCAGAGACACTTTAGTGCATTATTGTAAGGTAATACTGCTCCTTTTAAACTTCTGGAAAACTATAAAGTACTAATATTACTGTGATTCATGATGGCACAATAAGTTACGCAAGTGGAGCAGTATTTGCTTATGAGCACATAACAAGTGGACTCAAATCTGTTTGTTTCTGATAAAATGTGCTTGGTTTAATTGTAGTCACAGATTTATCATCCCATATATAGTTATTGAGAATCACTTTTGCTTGATGATTTTATATTGCTTCATTGTTTACATTTATTTAGCTCCTAGAGTCGTCTTTTATTACTCTCCTGATGCAATATTTTATCTGAAACTCTTGGAAACTCTCTATAAGAACCTTGAGTAACATCTGTATCTTTATTAATAAGAGATCTATGTGTTATGCATTTATTGTCATGTATTTATATTAATATTGTTATTATACATACAGAGTATATTGTAGCTACTGAGTACTCAGGTATTGTGATTTAATTTATGTACTTACATGTAATAAATTGTATGTTATTTAATTAACTTACATACCTGGTATATGTTTCATATGTTTCAGAGTAGTTTATTTTTGCATTTATTAGCACTGATCACTTTTTCCCTTTTGCCTATATTGCATACTTTTGGGGATTTGGCATCCACCTTGCAGCTTTTGTTTGTAAAAACAAGATTGTTTTGTGGGAAATATATTTTAATGCTTTTCAAGGGTGGAAACAAAGCTGGCTTTATACAAAATTGGGTCATGGGTGGAAATTAAAGTAGAGCTCTCCATTAAAATTTATTCAGCAGTATTTATTGTGTGATTTTCATGGTGTTTTTAGGCAAAGCCACCAGAAAAAAAAAGAATTTTTAGATATTATTCCCACAAGTAAGATATCACAAACACCGTGCTGTTTCGGCTGTCTGGCCTTTCAGAACATAAAGAAGACAACATTGATGTATGGAATTTTTTTATTTTTTATTAAGGAGCCAATTTTATCTCCTATACGCATCATCATCATTGTTTATGTTTAAGGCGCCGCAAAACTCAGCAGTGTTGGACTGATGAAGTTACAAATATCATTTGTAATTTACATATAGAAATCATTTGCAAATGAAGAAAAAAGACAAATCATATGCAAATTATAAATAGCACATAAAAACAGTCTAGAGGACTGTTACTTTTCCTACTTCCTTTAGTTAGTATAGTTTCTGCAGGGTAATTGTGTCACACATAGACTAATCACCATGTACCTTCAGTAAGTATATGACAGCATATCAAAACATAAAAGGTATTGCAGAGAGTTTCCTAGCACAATGTCAATAGGCTGGGAATGTCCAGGCATATACACATAACCTAGATAATATATTTCATGCTTGTATTTGTTTTAATAAGAGCCATTTCCGATTGGTTCCATCAATTTCTCTACTGTTTCTTTCTGTGGTTTGAGGTGAGGTGGCACTGGTTAGGAATGCTTCTGTTCTTGCTATTAAAATCTCCAACTGACATTTGCCATATCAGGCTATCATCATCATTATTTATATAGCACCACTGACTCCGCAGGGCTGTACAGAGAACTCATTCACATCAGTCCCTGCCCCATTGGAGCTTAAAGTCTAAATTCCCTAACATACACACACACACAGGCAGACAGAGAGACTTGGGTCAATTTTGATAGCAGCCAATTAACCTACCAGTATGTTTTTGGAGTGTGGGAGGAAACTGGAGCACCCGGAGGAAACCCACGCAAACACGGGGAGAACATACAAACTCCACACAGATAAGGCCATGGTCGGGAATTAAACTCATGACCCCAGCACTGAGAGGCAGAAGTGCTAACCACTAGGCCACCGTGCTGCCAGAAGGCACTAGAAGGACATTTCGTACCTACCTGTAAGAATAGGGTGACAGGGCTATAAGCTGTACTTACAAACCTTTTCTATACAATGTATTGACATCAAGAAGTTATTAAATATGCGGAAGATCTGCAGAATAAAAGTCCTTCTCTGTATTGTACAATTTGACATTTTGTTAAACACCTTCCAGATTTTGTTAATAGAATTTGTCAGAAGTGACTGGTTATTATTAATGCATTGAATTATGAAGGAAGAGTAGCACACAAAACCTTGTCACCTTAAATGTTAATAATGTAATTTCATACAGACTAATTATTCATAGAAGATAACCAAATAGTAAATCATCCCAGTTTTATCCAGGCCAATGACATTCACGTTTCCGAAACACTTTCCAGATTTATCATTAAATAAAATGTGGCAACATTATGTATTTTTATACTACACAGGACAATGTTTTTATTACATAAGATGTATAATTATATCATATTTATAATCAGTAAGTATATAATTAGTGTAGGATTTTTATGTATGATTTGAAGCATATATAATGAATTTCATGACTTGTTTTTAGTCTTGTTTGTTAGAATAGCTTAAAGAACGTGCAATGTTGTGAATGGAAACTCTTAATACCATATTTTATTATTTATATCAGTTGTTCTTGGAGAAAATAGTATAGCAATATTAATTCATATTTGTATTGATAAAGCACACTTAATATATAGAGGTCTATATTCAATGAAAACATTGATATAGAATGTAAACATTAAAGATGAGCAATGCTAAGGCGACATTTGTCATAACACTAATTTCATAGTGGAACATGCTATTTTACAGAGGTGTAAAGTTCTGTCTTTCACTTGCCATTCTGTATAATGAAAAATTTGCACCATTATGTAATTTTGCAATTTGTGGAATCAATAATCTGTGAATAGAGCTGGGATGACGACTTTCGATTAATTCTGCCATGTAGGATTTCTGGGAGGACCAAAAATAATAGCAGAAAGTCTGCACAGAAAAGTTGGAGTCAAATTACTCATTGAAATGGTCAAAATTCCATGGCTAAAATAGCACAAGGCAAATATTCTGTGGAACAGATACAAACATTTTGGGAACTTTAAAAAGACTGTAGCAGTAAAGGTTGGAAAGAAGGGTGTTTTGTGATAGCCACGTTATGGAGCCTATTATTATGACAAAAGAGGTCATAAAGTCGAACGCACTTAAACTCATGTGTTTGTGCGAGTGTCATTCACTTACGTATTCGACGTTAAGTTTTCTTGCATCCTCCAGCCAATAGTAGCCACGGGGAGGGCCTTTGGCGTCCCTATATTTGTGGTTGCTTGGCTTCTTTTTGCTGCACAAAATCCCCGTCTCCCTCACTTCATATATCACTGTGGTATTTCCATTTACCTGTTTATTATTAACATTCTTTATCCTTACTTTCGAACGAGGCACAGTTAACAGGAAAGCATTGCAGTCAGCGACTATTACATATGGTGCTTCCACTAATTGGCCACTGCTCCCTTCAAGTAACATTGTCTTTTGGCCCTTATGCGTGGGTGGTCTCCTTGACCTGCTTTGTGTGGGCATGTAATTGTGAGTCGACAGGAGGTGTAGTCACTCTGATGCCAGATTTAGCACAAGCCAATTGTAAAGGATTATATCCTGGGTCCAGTGGTTTCAGGACATGTGGCCATCCACTGTTTGTTTTCTGATATTAGCTGTTGTTATGACTAATGACTACTGATATTGTCAGCAGTCGCAGTGGCCGCTGGCACCGCCACGACTCTCTGGGCCCTGCTGGTGGCGTCCCGGCCGTCTCCATTATGACCGGGGCGTCACTTCATGTTCCTGAGTCCCGGTTGCCTAGGCAACAACCGGGACTCATCAGGCTCTCTGTCGCCACGCCCGGCCAGCTGTCAGTCGAGTACGTACATGAACGGGTGCGAACGTGAAGGCGGCTATAAGGGCAGAAAAGCTCACCAAAGCCTCTGGAGACCAATCAGCTGTATTAGCGCCCTTCCGGGTGAGATCAGTGATGGGAGCCACCAGGGAAGAAAATGTGCGTATAAACCTCCGATAGTAGTTGGCGAAACCAAGGAATCTTTGAATGGCCTTCAGGTTAGTAGGGAGGTTAGTAGAAAAAGAGACATCAACAGTATACAGTTTAAAGTTGACTTTATGGCAATGACAATATTCTATGCTATAAAGTGACAAAGGTGTACTACAACAACAGTGCTGACAAGTGAGTTGTTGCAAAAAACATATTTGAACAGTGAAACTATTGGATAAGAAATTTTGCCCTACAGTTGTCCTGCCACCAAGTATATGACAACAGTTCCATATAGGGATCACTGCAATATATGCATATTTTACTAAACAGTTCTACATGACCAGCCTCCATGCTAACCGGCTGGATTGATATAATTATGGGAGAAACTTGCATAATGTTACCTTTCTGACTGCTTGGATGGTGGCTTAGTACTATTTATACAAGATGCCAAAATGATAGCATAGCACCTTATAAATATAGAGCTTCATTGGTTTTTCTACACAGCTCAAGAGTATTTTCACTCTAGAATTTTGTTTCATTTTGCTTTAATAAATATCTGCTTAATCAGAGTTTTGTACATCTTTTGTGCATGCAGTTCCTGTGTTCCCCCCAGAGGTGCAGCTGTTCTGGACTTTTTACCTGTGAAGGGTTAATCTCCTCTTTCCCCTGATTACCTGCACATGCCTCCCTGTTTAATATTCCTGCCCTTTGCTCTATTCATTGCTGATCAATTTTTTTATTTGCCCCTCTATGTACAGATTGTTGCTCTGATCTCCAATTTGTTCCAGTGTCCCACCAGTTTGTTCCTGTTTTCTTGCATCTCTTCAGATTCCTGATCCTGGCTGCTTGCTATTTTATTATTTCACCATTGTACCTTCCAGCTTTTTACCATGTAAGCCTTTAAAGTTTAGTTTACATGCACTTCAGTGACTTCTGCTTCTATGTTATTGTGGCTGTTATTTTTAGTCCATATATTGAGACTGTTTGCTGTGCACTATGGATTGAAACTCTCCAGCCTTTACTATTATTTTACCTAATTTTGATTCCTGCTTCAACTACTTCAGTAGAACACACTCATTGTTTGAATAATGACACTCATTAATGGCATTTCTGCAGCATATGTGTGCTGGCACTTGTTTTTTTGCACTTGAAGGCGAGCTCTACTTTACCCTGTATGAAGAAGTTAATATAATAGATAGGTCATGTGAAGTTGTATAAATGTTTACAATATCCTGTAAAATATATACCTTTATTTGGAGAGTAGTGTTGTCCTTATTTATATTTGGAGACTTAGTATGGCACTCCTGTAAAATACAACTTATATATGGCCAGTAAATACTAGAGATGCTCAGGCTTGGTTTCATTGAGAACTGAACACACCCAAACTTAGCATATCCGAGTAACGAGCCGAGCCGGCTGGGTACTTTTGCGCTTTTCCGGAATCGGAAATGAGGCAAAACATCACCGTTATGTCGCCAGATCTCGCGAGTTTTCAATTCTTTAAGTACCGCCTTCCACGGCAATCTAGCGCCATATCACAGAGGGACACAGAAGGGGTAGCACAGTCTGTAGAGCAGTTGGGCAGCAAGCTAGATAGAATAGAGAGAGAGGAGGGGGTAGCATTGTCCAACAAAATCTACGTTGACATTTTTGAGAGCTCCATTGCTCCATTGCTATTTATCATTGCTGAAATATACTTGGGCTGGTAGACTTGATGTAAAACTGTAAATCTGCAGTCACATTCTACTGTGTTATATAGGTAACACACAAAAAGGAGAGCTTCATTGCTCCATTGCTAATTATCATTGCTGAAATACAAATACTTGGGTTGGCAGGCTTGGTGTAAAACTGTAAATCTGCAGTCACATCCTACTGCGTTATATAGGTAACACACAAAGAGGAGCGCTAATTATCATTGCTGAAATAGAAATACTAGGGCTGGCAGGCTTGGTCTTCTGAATTTGCAGTCAAATTGTATGGTGTTATATAGGTTACACACAGAGAGGAGAGCTCCATTGCTCCATTGCTAATTGTCATTGCTGAAATAGAAATTCTAGGGCTGGCAGACTTTTCTTTTGACTTTCAAGTCAAATTGTATAGTGTTATATAGGTTACACACAAAGAGGAGAGCTCCATTGCAAAATTGCTAATTGTCATTGCTGAAATAGAAATTATAGGGCTGGCTAGCTTGGTCTAACAGTTATATTTTACTGTACCATAGATCACTCCAAAACAGGAGAGGTGGCAGGGTTCAGTGCTGATACAGAAATTGTAATAATAGGGCTGTCAGTGTTCTTAAAAGTCTCCAGTGACATTCTACTGTGCCATAGCTCATACAGAAACAGAAGGGCTGACATTGTTGTTGTCACTCTCCAGTCTCAGTGATGATGATACTAATTCCCCTACCTCATGTGCTAAAGCCTATGTTCAAGTGCAGGGAAACAATAATGTAAATGAAAAGCTTGTATCTTTTTAAAGAAAAAAAAACCTCTCTTATAAAGGTGAAAGTTGACTGTAGAAAAAAATGAAATTGCCAAAATGCCATTCTACCCAAAATATTACCAAGCATACCAGCATCAGGTAGCTCCCTTCTCTTAGCTAGATTTCAGCACTTGCAATCTACACTGTCATTATATTGACCCTCATCATTTTATACATCTTCCTTAGACAATACTAATTCATCCCCGCTTTAATCCACCATCACAGAAGTCTGTGTACTTTGATGTAATTGACGATAATAGCCTTCCTCATGGAATTTGTAGTTCATTTTATGGCAGAGCTATCACGATTTTTTAGCAATTCTTTTAGACCAGCCCAAATGTCAAAATGTTGTGCTGACTCATCTGTTTCACCACTGGGTGTCTTGGGAAAGCTTAGTTGTTTCCTAGAAGCAGTTGGCAGACAAACTGAGGGAGGACTCATTGTTGTGTCATGTAACACTTGAGTTGTCAACCTGCTGACCAGGAGCTCATTGTATCTCTTGAGATCTGGGACAGTGGGAAATAAAGACAAGGCTCTTAAACCTAGGATCAAGCACAGTTGGCAAAATGTATTGATCCGATTTCAAGATGTTGATAACTCTTGGATGCTGGTGAAGCAAATTAAGTATTTAATCTACAATTACAATATAGTTAGCAGATTTGCTTTGTTTCATTTCCTCCTTCAATTTATCTAGCTGTTTCTCAAAAAGTCTAAATAGGGGAATCACTTGACTCAAACTAACAGTGTCTACACTCTCTTCACAGGTGACAACTTTGCTGGACTAAAGTACATTCCCCCTCAAATTCTATTCTTCTTGTAGCTGCTGCATTCTCCTACATGCTGTTTCACAATCCCGAAAATGACCCTAAATATTTTAGGACACAGACAGCATCTCCTGCATGTCATTGCCATTTTTTAAAAAGTTCTGTACGACCAAGTTGATTGCGTGTGCAAAACAGGGAATGTAATGGAATTCTTCCCCCTCGCTGTAATGCTCTACCAATATTGGTGGCATTAGCAGAAATCACATATCCTCAGGAAAGTCCAAGCAGGATAAGCCATGTTGCAATGACATCCCTTACTTTTCAAACAGGTTGTCAGCGGTATTACATCTGACCTGCGCCTTGTCTCATCTCTGATAACCACTTCTCACTCCCGCCTTCAAGAAGTCTCCCGTGCTGCTTCCCACTTATGGAATTCCCTACCATGCTCAATCAGACTTTCCCACAGCCTTCAAATCTTTAGATGCTCTTTGAAAACCCATTTCTTTTTAGAGGTGACCTTATCCTCGATAACACTATTCACACTAATGCACCCTCCCAATCTCCACTTTGAGCCACAATCACTCCTCTTGTTTCAGCTTTGCCGTCATCCCTTTAGAATGTAAGCTCTCTAATGAGCAGGGTCCTCCCTCCCCTTTGTTTTCATGTCTTCATTCATTTTGTCTGCCTTGTGGGTGCTTGTTTTACGTATGTCTTGTTTTATGTATGTCCTTGTCTTCCCTACTGTACGGCGCTGTGGAGCACTGTGGTGCATTACAAATCTACGATAATAATAATAAAAATAACTTACAGTAATGGGGAGCACATTCTCCCCATTATCTATTAAATAATAGAAGCTTATGAAACTAAAAATCATTTACTGAGGTATACCTAGATATTTTTGCCCCTTGGGCATGGCGTTTATAATAACGCTCCTACTGTTCCTGGTCCTTGCAAAATGTTAGGCCACACCTCACTTTCACTGTGTTACACCATTTTTTTTTACCGTGCCATCTCCTCTTCAACCATATTATGTCACCTATGACCTGTGACAACTATATTACAATATAACACTTGTATACATACTTCAGGGATAGCACAATGTATAGTAGTATCTTATAAGTATGTACAGGAAAACAATAGCTTATAGATGTCTACATACAGGAAAACATAGAAATTAAGAATCATACCTTCATTGTACAATAGATTATTTTTAATGAAATATATATATATATATATATATATATATACATATAGCAAGCAAGCACATGGAATGATAGTCAAAAAATATGTATTACATACTAGTCCAACAACTATATGTGCTAAATGCCCAACAGCAGCCATTTCCATCTGTAGAGGATCTTTACCAAGGCATATTAACCCCATGTTCCTTAGCTCCTAAAATTTCTGAATACAGCACCAAAAAAACTGGAAAAAATATTGTAAGCTGCAAAGCATGTTATATCGTCTTAACAACAAACGTAATCAGTGAATCACAAAAGCTCAAACGTAAATTCACCATGGCAACATTAAAATGATCCCGACTAGCCTTGCATATAATTAGGGACATAAGGATTAATATCAAATAAATATACATGATCCAGATGAGAGTAATCTTAAAGCACATAGCTGGTAAACCACATCATCATGGTGTCAAACTTGATCACTAAATATATACGAACAGAGTAGCTGCACATCATGCTGAGACTATTTCATCTTCCCTACAAACATGATCAGCAAATGAAAAGCTGAAGCACAATGTCACCATGACAACCTATAAACAAACCCAAGTATCCCAACAAATGAAAAGAAATGAAGCAAGTAATAACAATATATATCCATAAACAATGCAGTCGTGATGAAAGTCCACAAACTGAGAATCCTTGGTGAACTCCCCAGGGTAGGTCCTTCTGTGAACAACTCTCTCAAAGTGTGTACTTTCATTTACAGCCATTACTGCAATGTTTTGATAGTTTCATTGACTTCTTTACTTTTTAACTGACAACCTTCAATTAATTATGTATTTACAGTCATCTTACTGGACAAATATGAGTTCAGTGTATCCTACATTAAAGAACACATCTATTGCCTAAATGAGTTATAATTGTTTGTTTCTCTCAATTCATATTGCAAGCTGACACTTATTTCAGCAAGATGCCCAGTGATTTTGAAGTACTATATCTGCCTGTAACTAATTACGTGATAAAAATGTTAGCATGGCAGTTCTTAATAAACAAAGAGATGTAAGTACTGACATGTCATTTCAATAGTATTTTCTTGCATGTATGTTAACGTCTGAGAAAATTTCTGGCGTATTTTGAGGTTAACCTCAAAGCTTGTTGGAATCAAGTTTTGACAGATTCCGGTAAGAGGAAATCCTTTTTCCTAAATCACTTAAATGAAACATATTTGCTCAGAAACTGAACTCAGATAAAGTATTTATTGAAAAAGAAGCAACATCCTGCATATCTTTTTAATTTGTTCTAGGACTTCATTGCTGCATTAATAAATCTAAGGAACGTACTTAAAAGTGAAAGGGTTTGTTCAAATGAATATAATGGGCTTAGAATGATTGAGTTTGTACAAGCACTTGGGAGTTTCCCATAAAATATGTGTAACATTTGAAACATGCTTAATTGTTTATTAAACAATACAGTACTGTGACAGTGGGAAATTAATTATTTCTAATAGTCAGGGTTGCCAGAAATTGTGGGGGCCAGTACAGATCAAACTGGCAGTCCCCAGCCACATTTTTCCTTATCCCTGTTAATCACAGGAATGTATATATAATCTTCACAGTATTTTATTAAATGCTCTTCAAAAAAAACATCCCCTCATTGGTATAAAGCAATATCCCGACTTTGCACAGCATTGCTCCCAGTTTGATAAGGCTTCTGTAACAACAAAGAGAACACTGGTGTTATTTACGTATAACATGGCAGATAATAGACCAGTTCTTACACCAGTCTCTCGCTGGATGAGCTGCTTACAAATACATGGGACCTGAGCTGCATGGGGTACACATCCACAGCAACTGACGAGCACAGTGCTGAACACCAGCAGACTAGTGCAGGGCTCCAACTAGCAAGATAAGAAGACTTGTAGGGTATATGTAGAGTAACTATTACACCCACTCTGCACTGTTACTAGATGTAGTGTAGTGTGCATACAGTGAACATGTGGTGTATATAATGTAAAAGGATTCCCACATCTAGAGCATGAATTTACAATAGAAAATATAAGGTGCAAAAAAACTTTAACTTGTAGAGGGAGCTTATACTCAGCTAAACTTCTCAATAGTAAACGTATCTTAAAACCAGAAGGAGCCTAATTTTGCCATTTAATAAATAAAAAAACACAATTTTATTTCTGAACTTCAGCAAATAAATAAAAAACAAGGCTAAATTACTCCATAAATATATTATTATTATTATTATTATTATTATTATTTATAGATTAGGAACCAGATTAGCCATGTCTTTCACCACACCCTTCCTCCTTATATTTTGTATAGATTGGGCGCTAGAATAGTCATATCTACCCCCCTATATTATTTATAGATTAGGAGCCAGAAAAGCCATGTAAGCCGAACCACCCCCCCCCCTTCCCTCCCTCCCTCCCTCCCTGTACTCTCCTTCTTCTTCCTCTTCTCTCTTCTGGTGCTGGCAGCTCTTGTCGGCTCCTCTTTAAAGCGTTGTAATGTCATTATGGCACATGTGTAATACTTCGGAACAGTGGACACGGAGCCAGAGAAAAGTGCAGCATTTGGTGTGGCCCTGCATCTGAGAGAGGGGGGCCCAGGGCATGGCTTGAGTTGCCATCGGTGCCCCCCCTCCCCTAGCTATGCTGAGCCTCTGAGGTCCATTATCTGCTGGTTCATTTAAGCAGGCCTAGGAGTCAGGTCACAGAGGACCCCCACTCATCTCTATAGGCTCCATTCAGAGGCATTCACCCCATACTCCCCTGATGAGGGCCCTGATAATAGTTATGAATCTATGACTTTAAAGACTAAAATAATTTAATGAAATGACTACATTGCATAATACTCCTCATCATGTTCCTCAACATCATCATGGTTTATTTATAATTCTTCACAGATTCCACAGCGCCGGACAGTCGCATATAGATACATGAATGCAATATAACAAATACATAAAGACACATACCTATATTAATAAATACAATTAAGCATAATAGCAGATGTGTGGTACAAAACCCACGTATGAGTAATGCTCAAGCAATTACAGGTAGCACAAAACCAAGTATGAATTCCATGTGTCTGATTAAACAATCAGCGTAGCAGTCACTCAAATAATTTAATGTAGGACATCACAGGGGACATTAAGTAGATATACAGATATGAGACATAGGGTAGGGAGAACCCTGACCATAAGAGCTTACAATCTACTACTTACTGAATGCTTTTTACGTTTTGTCATTGTGAAAAGCAAATTCAAACTTCGAACATGGTAATGTATGTTATTTGAATTAGGAAAAGCGATAAAAATATAATATGTTAAAAATTAAGCTCAAACATGTTCCAACCATCATTTTATAGTTTAGTTTAGCATCTTTTAACTGTTAATCCAAGTAAGCGGCTTAGCGGTTATAAAATACACACCATGGTAGTCAAATCAAAATTTCAGTATTTTAAGATTGGTTTGACCAAAAGTAAAAATATGACAAACTGGGTTGGTTTGATCATCTTTTGAAGTAGCTCAGTAGTTTTAGTATCTCTAGTAACCACAATGACAGTTAATTCTTGAAATGAACAAAAGAAGGTTTACCACCGCACAAGATATTATAAATGTAATCTATCAGCTTATCTCCTCCAGTAGTAAATAAATGTTGAATAACCGACCTGGGATATAAAAATACCAAACCAGGGGGTGCACCCTACACAATATCAGTTGTACAAATAGAATAGAGAGAAAGGGTGTAATTGGGGCACTCCAAAGAGATAATTTAAAATTTAACCTTTATGGTATACATTAAAATAAGGGTAGAAAAATAAGCGAAATAAAAGAACAAATAAGTAACATACAGTGATACAATACAAGTTTAAAATGCAAACTATGTTTGCAAGAGCTCCTACACTCAATTAGCAACACTCAGCTATATGCACAAAAACTTGAATAAGTTTAAAGTGCCACTGTGGTCATAATAAACCTGTAATAAAGCAGGTGTACTCCTGCATATAAATGGTCTGGATGTAAGAAATGACCTCCAAAAATACGATCTATAAGTAGTGCCAAAATCCTTAGCCAAGTAGTAATATGGAGCGCTAAGGATAACTGTCTCAATTATAATGAGAAACTGACACTGCAAATAGCAAACAATTGCCACAAGTATAGTGAGGTCGGCAATAGTGAGGTCGGCAATAATGTAGGAGGCCTGAAACGCCAGGCGTTTCAGGGCTCCTACATCCATCTCCTGCGTTGGGTTAATCTGGATCTTTATTCCTCTGATCGCTCCCCAGTTACTATAGGCAGGGAACCTATCACATAATCCCGCGATCAGAGGATAATTATTGCCGGCCTCACTATACTTGTGGCAATTGTTTGCTATTTGCAGTGTCAGTTTCTCATTATAATTGACAGTTATCCTTAGCGCTCCATATTACTACTTGGCTAAGGATTTTGGCACTACTTATAGATCGTATTTTTGGAGGTCATTTCTTACATCCAGACCATTTATATGCAGGAGTACACCTGCTTTATTACAGGTTTATTATGACCACAGTGGCACTTTAAACTTATTCAAGTTTTTGTGCATATAGCTGAGTGTTGCTAATTGAGTGTAAGAGCTCTTGCAAACATAGTTTGCATTTTAAACTTGTATTGTATCACTGTATGTTACTTATTTGTTCTTTTATTTCGCTTATTTTTCTACCCTTATTTTAATGTATACCATAAAGGTTAAATTTTAAATTATCTTTTTGGAGTGCCCCAATTACACCCTTTCTCTCTATTCTATTTGTATAATTCTTGAAATGGTTGAAGCAGTCTCTAATGGTATTTGCAATTTACTTGCAATGTTCTTATATTCACTAACGAAGCCAAATGACTGATGGCCACATAATAATCAGCAACTGTGGTCAGAAGAGCAAACACCAATTCAATGAACAAATAGACTGACACAGTTCTGGCAGCTTATGATTAATATTGTATTAATTAATTAATACAATATTCTTATATTGTGTGTGTCCAAATCTGTTCTCTTCAGAATTAATCTGGAAGGGGTCAAAGGTTGACATGGTCTGAACAGATATATTCTTAGGCTGGGTACACACTATACATAATTTCTCCGGACCCAATATCCTGTACGATTTTACCAACAATTAAAAAAAACAAAAAGTATTGATCAGAATGTTGATTCATGTGTACACACTAAACACATTTTACACAATCTACCTGTGCTCATCTGTCATAACCATCGGCTGAAAAGATTGTGACTCTGCACCAGGGCCGCCTTCAGAAAAAATCGGGCCCAGTACGGGCCCCCCGTGCCACCCGGGGTCCCCCCCCCATGAGCGGGCCCACTCCCCATGAGTGTCATCCCCCCATGAGCAACACATACTTACCTGGGGGCCCACCGCTGATCTCCGCTATTCTGTCTTCAGCCTGGCTATCACCGTGACAGCCAGGCACCAGGATCCGATCGCAGAGGTGGAGGAATCATTCCCCCTGCGATCATGTGATCTATCACAGGCAGAGCACATGATCGCAGGGGGAATGAATCCTCAACCCCTGCGATCGGATCCTGGTGCCTGGCTGTCTCGGTGACAGCCAGGCTGAAGACAGAATAGCGGAGACCAGCGGCGGGCCCCAGGTAAGTCTGTGCTGAGCCCTGGTGAGCCCGGGCCCGGTACAACAGTACCCCCGTACCCCCCTGATGGCAGCCCTGCTCTGCACACTCAATAAAGATCTATGGACACTGTCGGTCATGAGTGCATACACACTGCTGAAATGGAACAACATTGTTCTATCATTGAAAAGATTTAGAATCCGGTTTAAAAATCAAATCAAATGATAAGATGTGCTTTGGAGCAATATGTTTTCATTGTTGCAGTGTACACACTAATGCGATATCAGGCCGAACGGTCATTTAACGTGTCACTGGCCAAATGGTTGGCTAAAAACACTTTAATGTGTACCCAGCCTTAGTGGCAGAAGGACAAACTTATTTACCTTTAGGTTTAAAGGACAATGAGAAAGGGCAAGCTAAATAAGCTAAAGGGAGATTTACAATGCCACCACTTATAACAATGTTGGTGTATGATGTTTCTTTATCTCATGGTAGCCAATGTTTATTAGAAACGTCTTTACCATATTAGGAAACTGTAAATAAAAGCAAAGGTCATTACATTGTGTAACAGATGTTGTTAAAATGTATAAAAGTTTGTAATTGTATACACAAGGGGACACTTCTCTCTGCTTGAGACTTCATATTTACTTCAGAAGATTTTGTAAGTGTTTATGCCTTAACAGAACCTCCTGGGAATAATAATATTCTGAAAATGGTTGGCAATGCCTAAGATAAAGTTCACATATTCTATGTACAGGGACAAGGAATATTCAGTAACTAGTATTAGAGATGTAATAAGGCATTGTCCAATTCGATCGCTGTGCTTCCAAAGCACTAAAACTATTTAAGATGCAATTTTGATCACATATTTAATAGGGATGTGCACCGGCGACTTTTGAGGTCTCGTGTTTTGTGTTTTGGATCCGGATTTTCGTTATTTTTGGGGTTCGGATTTGTCTCGCAAAACACTTGACGAAAGGTCTCGGTTCGGATTTAAGGTTTTGGATTCGGATTTTTTTTGAAAAAAACATAAAAAGTTTAAAAATCAAGTTTTTGGGCTTATTTTCACTCCTAGGCTATTATTAACCTCAATAACATTCAATAACAAGCATTTCCACTAATTTACAGTGTATTCTGAACACCTCACAATATAGTTATTAGTCCAAAACGTTGCAACAAGGTATCTTTCTGGACTGCGTAGAGGAGTGGGTCACCACAATATATATTAAAAACCCTGAACTTTTATGAATTGCACCAATAAATGTACCTGGACTGCGTAGAGGAGTGGGTCACCACAATATATATTAAAAACCCTGAACTTTTATGAATCGCACCAATAAATGTACCTGGACTGCGTAGAGGAGTGGGTCACCACAATATATATTAAAAACCCTGAACTTTTATGAATCGCACCAATAAATGTACCTGGACTGCGTAGAGGAGTGGGTCACCACAATATATATTAAAAACCCTGAACTTTTATGAATCGCACCAATAAATGTACCTGGACTGCGTAGAGGAGTGGGTCACCACAATATATATTAAAAACCCTGAACTTTTATGAATCGCACCAATAAATGTACCTGGACTGCGTAGAGGAGTGGGTCACCACAATATATATTAAAAACCCTGAACTTTTATGAATCGCACCAATAAATGTACCTGGACTGCGTAGAGGAGTGGGTCACCACAATATATATTAAAAACCCTGAACTTTTATGAATCGCACCAATAAATGTACCTGGACTGCGTAGAGGAGTGGGTCACCACAATATATATAATAAGAAAACCATCAACTTGTTTGATTCGCACCAATAAATGTACCTGGACTGCGTAGAGGAGTGGGTCACCACAATATATATTAAAAACCCTGAACTTTTATGAATCGCACCAATAAATGTACCTGGACTGCGTAGAGGAGTGGGTCACCACAATATATATAATAAGAAAACCATCAACTTGTTTGATTCGCACCAATAAATGTACCTGGACTGCGTAGAGGAGTGGGTCACCACAATATATTAAAAACCCTGAACTTTTATGAATCGCACCAATAAATGTACCTGGACTGCGTAGAGGAGTGGGTCACCACAATATATTAAAAACCCTGAACTTTTATGATTCGCACCAATAAATGTATCTGGACTGCGTAGAGGAGTGGGCACTGGGCACCACAATAAAATATATAAAAAACCTTCAACAGGTCTGCATTACACTACACATACGGCTGCTCCTCCATCCTCTCCATCATATACATGTTGGAGTTTTAGCGTGTGACAACCTCTTGTTTTTGATAATGTCAGTGCATTTTGAATATTTTTCAATTTGCCCCACACCACTGAATGTACTTTATCTATGATACGCATCTATCTATCTTGACTGCGTAGTGTGGTGGCCCCGGTACACAATTTGGTACCGAGGCCACAATATAATTAAAAAACCCTCCACGTGTCAGAATTCCACCAAGCAAGTATCTGGACTGCGTAGTGGGGTGGCCCCGGTACCCAATTTGATACCGGGGCCACAATACCTCCTCCAAACATGGTACAGACAATTCGTCATTGAGATCCCATCAAGTATGTTAAAGACAGACAGGGTCCAAGTGTTATTGGTTGACTTTGTAAACCAAAAAACTGTCCCTGTTGCACATAGTCGTGCAATGAAGACTGACTTTTTCATTTAAAGGCACCATCTTTCAAGTGTAGTGTTTGTAAGTCTAAGTCATATTATACTTTTGGTAAAATTGGTTTATTTTGTTCCTCTTTATGGTAATTAGTAATAGAATTAAAGTATTAAATAGAATTAAAGTATGAAATAGAATTAAAGTATTAAATAGAATTAAAGTATGAAATAGAATTAAAGTATTAAATAGAATTAAAGTATGAAATAGAGTGGTATAGAGTTGTAGTGTGGTATAGATAGAGTGGTCCCCACAATATAATAATAAAACCCTCAACTGGTCTGAATTCCACCAAACAAGTATCTGGACTGCGTAGTGTGGTGGCCCCGGTACACAATTTGGTACCGAGGCCACAATATAATTAAAAAATTGGGCATCAACTGTCACCGTTGTTTAATATCTGATACACCTAAATATGGACTGCACAGTGGAGTGGCCCCGGTAGTAAATTTGGTGCCGGGGCCACAATACCTCCTCCAACTTCCAAGTGTAGTGTTTATAAAGACAGACAGCGTCGAAGTGTTATCAGTTGGCTTTCTTAACCCTAAAATTGTCCCTGTTGCAAATATTCGTGCAATGGACAGTTACTTTTTTATTGAAAGACTCAAGCTTTCAAGTGTAGTGTTTATAAAATATAAACAACAATACAGTAGTTTTAGAGCACGTCAAAAACTCTTGTTTTAAATTATGACACGGCATTTTACTTTTGGTTTAATTTCTTGAATTTTTTAAAATTTGGTTTTACTTTTTGAACATGGCAAACGACTGTTGATTGGTCATATAATGCCAAAAAAAAAGTTCCAAGATGGAATTGTCCTTGGGCCCTCACACCCACCCTTATGTTGTTGAAATAGGACATGCACACTTTAACAAACCAATCATTTCAGCGACAGGGCCTACCAAACAACTTTGGCTGAAATGATTGGTTTGTTTGGGCCCCCACACCAAAAAAGCTATTCATCTCTCCCTGTACAGACTAAACAGGCTCTTCTGAGGCAAGATGTCGTCCTCATCCTCAACCTCTGATTCCTCTCCCCCTACAGTGTGTACTTCCTCCTCATCACACATTATCAATTCGTCCCCGCTGGACTCCACAACCACAGGTCCCTCTGTAGTATCTGGAGGGCAGTGCTGTACTTCATTGAGGAATTGATTATTCATTTTTATAAACATCATTTTTTCAACGTTGTGAGGAAGCAACCTCCTTCGCCGCTCACTGACCAGGTTCCCCGCTGCACTAAAAACTCTTTCCGAGTACACACTGGAGGGGGGACAACTCAGGTAAAATAGAGCCAGTTTGTACAGGGGCTTCCAAACTGCCTTTTTTTCCTGCCAGTAACAATATGGACTGTCTGACATGTCTACTTGGATGGTGTCAGCAAAGTAATCATCCACAATTTTTTCTATTGTGACAGCATCCAATGCAGCGAGAGTAGACATGTCTGCAATGGTTGGCAGGTCCTTCAGTCCGGACCAGATGTTATCAGCATCCCCGCCAGTGCCTCTTTTGGGAAAACTGAGCTTTTTCCTCGCAGCCATAGATGTGGAAGAAAATGAGGGTGGAGCTGTTGGCATGTCACGGTCCTCTTCAGAGGACAATCTCCTGACCAGCAGGTCTTTGCACCGCTGTAGACTTGTGTCCGCCGGAAACAGAGACACAACATACGCTTTAAACCGAGGATCTAGCACGGTGGCCAGAATGTGTTCCTCTGACTTTAAAAGAGTGACCACCCTCGGATCCTGGCAAAGCGTACGAAGGGCTACATCCACAAGAGCTACATGCTTGGTGTAATCGCAATGGCTTACCAGCTCCTCCCTCACTTTCTCCAGCTGCTTCTGCAACAGCCTGATCAGGGGAATGACCTGACTCAAGCTGGCAGTGTCGGAACTGACTTCTCGTGTGGCAAGTTCAAATGGCTGCAGAACCTTGCACAACACGGAAATCAGTCTCCACTGCGCTTGACTGAGGTGCATCCCCACTCCTTTGCCTATGTCGTAGGTGGCTGTGTAGGCCTGAATGGCCTTTTGCTGCTCCTCCATCCTCTGCAGCATATAGAGGGTGGAGTTCCAGCACGTCACAACCTCTTGTTTGAGGTGATGGCAGGGCAGGTTCATGCTTTTTTGATGTGCCTCTAGTCTGCGGTAGGCACTGGCTGAATGCCGAAAGTGTCCAGCAATTTTGCGCGCCACCGCAAGCATCTCCTGCACACCCCTGTCACTCTTGAGGTAATGCTGCACCACCAAATTAATGGTGTGGGCAAAACATGGGACGTGCTGGAAATTGCCCATATTTAATGCCCGCACAATGTTACTGGCATTGTCTGACACCACAAATCCCCATGAGAGTCTAAGTGGGGTAAGCCACTGGGAGATAATTTCCCTCATTTTCTCTAATATGTTGTCAGCGTTGTGCCTCTTATTAAAGCCTGTAATACACAATGTTGCCTGCCTTTGCATGAGCAGCCATTTTGTAGATGCTGCTACTGATGCAGCTGTTGCTGTTGCTGCGGAAGGGGATGCATCTACCCAGTGGGCTGTCACAGTCATATAGTCCTTCGTTTGCCCAGAACCACTTGTCCACATGTCCGTGGTTAAGTGGACAGTGGGTACAACCGCATTTTTAAGAGCACTGAGGACACTTGATCGTACTTCTCTGTACATTTTTGGTATCGCCTGCCTAGTGAAGTGGAATCTCGAGGGGATTTGGTACCGGGGACACAATACCTCCATCAACCCTCTAAATCCCACTCCACTGATGGCGGACACCGGGCGCACGTCTAACACCAACATTGCAGTTACAGCCGCAGTTATACGCTTTGCAATAGGGTGACTACTATCGTATTTTGTGGTCATGGCAAACGACTGTTGGACGGTCAATTGTTTTGTGAAAGACTTAGCGGTCTTACGACTTCCCCTCTGGGAAGATGACCGACTAACAGCAGCAACAGCAGCAGTGGCAGTAGTAGGCGTACCGCTGCAGGATTCCTCGGATGAATCCCGTATTGAGGAGGACTCAGTCTGGCTGCTGACTTGGGCTGCAGGACTGAATCTGATGGAGATTGTGGAGGAAGTTGACGAGGAGGGTGTTGCTGGTGTGTATCCAACTGGACCACGGGATTTAGGTGTCCCTGTACCGATGAGGGTCCTAGCCCCAGTTCCTGAACTAACCACTGAACTATGAAGGTTATTCAGGTGACGTATAAGGGAGGATGTTCCTAGGTGGGCAAGATCCTTACCCCTGCTTATTTGAGCTTTACATAAGCTACATATGGCCATACATTGGTTGTCTGGATTTGGATAAAAATAACTCCAGACCGAAGAGGTGCATTTTTTGGTCTTCTGACCAGGCATGACGATGGGCTTTTTCATCCCATGGACATCAGCTGTTTCCCCCCCTGGTGCCTCATTTACAATAACCACATCACCATCCTCATCATCAAGTTCCTCCACAGCGCCAGCTACATCATCAATAGCCTCCTCCCGAGCCACCTCTTCCCGTACAGTGATGGGAAGGTCAGGCTTGACAACCACCAACATCCTTGGACTCGCCTTGTGGATTTGTGATAATTTCTCTTTAGAAGGCAGAGTTGTTTGCTGTTTTGTTGCTGACAGCATAACTCTCTTCAATTTTTTGTAGGGGGGGGGGAGGAGGAGGAGGGCTAAGATCCGTGGGTGAAGCTGAACCACTAGTCATGAACACGGGCCAGGGCCTAAGCCGTTCCTTGCCACTCCGTGTCGTAAATGGCATATTGGCAACTTTACGTTTCTCCTCAGATGATTTAAAGTTTCTCTTTTTGCTACTTTTTCTTAACTTGGGCTTTTTGGATTTTACATGCCCGGTACTACGAGATTGGGCATCGGGCTTGGAAGACGACGTTGATGGCATTTCATCGTCTATGTCATGACTAGTGGCAGCAGCTTCAGCATTAGGAGGAAGTGGGTCTTGATCTTTCCCTACTTTATCCTCCAAATTTTTGGTCTCCATTATATGTAGCACAAGATACTGCAGAATGTGTGAACTTGGTAATATTGCAGTACCAATGGACTTATACTGCTGGATTGGTTTTGCAAATTTGGTTATAATTATTATATATTTTTTTTTTTTTAAATTTTTTATTTTTTTTTTACTTTTTTTTTATTTTTAAAAAACTTGGGAATAGTGGGGAAATAACTATGCCCTTAGAAGCACAGAGCACAGGACACAGCACCACTGGACTGAACAGGACACGGCACAGGACCCAGCAGCACTACGGAACTCAGCAGGACAGAGCACAGGACACAGCACCACTGGACTGATACTGCAGAATGTGTGAACTTTGTAATATTGCAGTACCAATGGACTTATACTGCTGGATTGGTACTGCAAATTTGGTTATAATTATTATATTTATTTATTTATTTTTTACTTTTTTATTTTTTTTTACTTTTTTTTATTTTTTAAAAACTTGGGAATAATGGGGAAATAACTATGCCCTTAGAAGCACAGAGCACAGGACACAGCACCACTGGACTGAACAGGACACGGCACAGGACCCAGCAGCACTACGGACCTCAGCAGGACAGAGCACAGGACACAGCACCACTGGACTGATACTGCAGAATGTGTGAACTTTGTAATATTGCAGTACCAATGGACTTATACTGCTGGATTGGTTTTGCAAATTTGGTTATAATTATTATATATATTTTTTTTTTTTTACATTTTTTATTTTTTTTTACTTTTTTTTATTTTTTAAAAACTTGGGAATAATGGGGAAATAACTATGCCCTTAGAAGCACAGAGCACAGGACACAGCACCACTGGACTGAACAGGACACGGCACAGGACCCAGCAGCACTACGGACCTCAGCAGGACAGAGCACAGGACACAGCACCACTGGACTGATACTGCAGAATGTGTAAACTTTGTAATATTGCAGTACCACTGGACTTTTACTGCTGAATGTGTGAACTGTGAACTTGGTAATATTGCAGTACCAATGGGCTTATACTGCAGGATTGGTTGTGCAAATTTTGTGGTAATTAAAAAAAATTAAAGTAGTTTTTGGTATTTTTTTAAAAAACTTTTTTTTATTTTTTTAAACACAGGGGAATATTGGGGAAATAACTATGCCCTTAGAAGCACAGAGCACAGGACACAGCACCACTGGACTGAACAGGACACAGCACAGGACCCAGCAGCACCACTGACCTCAGAAGGACAGAGCACAGCACACAGCACCACTGGACTGATACTGCAGAACACAGTACAGCACAGCACAGCACAGCACAGCACAGCACAGAACTAAACAGCACAGCACAGAACTAAACAGCACAGCACGAGATCTACCAGGACAGAGGACCACCTAACACACCCTCCCTCTACCCTGATCAATGCCCGAGTGAAGATGGCGGCGACTAGCGGGGAATTTATAGGATCCGAGTATTGCGAGATCCGACAACGGGATTATGAGTCAGAGCCTCAGTTTCACATTTGAATTTGGCGCCAATACCCGGATCTGTCTCGGATCCGACTCGGATCCGCAACGTTCTGGTGGGCTCGGATTTCATAAATCCGAGTGCGCTCATCCCTAATATTTAAAAACAAACATGTTTTACAATAATAATCAGATGCAGTGAAAAGGTAAGGTTAACAGAACAAATATATATATCTACCAAGACTAACAAGTGTGGCCAGCCAGCACAAGAGGTTCTCTTGGAAAATCTGTCTTCCAATTGTCAGTGTAGTACATTTTATTCACTTGAGATAGGGTCATAATTGATATTAATGCTGACATCAGTGTCAAGTATACAGGTTATACAAGGACATTGTTGCAATGCTGATTTTAGGATAAGAGCGAATGAGTTTAGCAGACACGGACAATGAGGATTGTGTACTAACCACATGCAATGTTGAATGTACAGTTATGGCCATAAGTTTTGAGAATGACACAAATATTATTTTTCCCAAAGTCTGCTGCCTCAGTTTTTATGATGGCAATTTGCATATACTCCAGAATGTCATGATCAGATGAATTGCAATTAATTTCATGGTCCCTCTTTGCCATTACAATGAACTTTATCCCAACAACAACTTTTTAACTGCATTTCAGCCCTGCCACAAAAGGACCAGGTGACATCAGTCAATGATTTTCTCGTTAACACAGGTGAGAGTGTTGATGAGGACAAGGCTGAAGATCACTCTGTCATGCTGCTTGAGTTAGAATAACTTTAAAAGAAGGATGGTGCTTGAAATCATTGTTCCTCTGTTAACCATGGTTCTCTGCAAGGAAATATGTGCAGTCATCATTGCTTTGCACAAAAGGGCTTCACATGCAAGGATATTGCTGCTAGTAAGATTACACCTAAATCAACCATGTATCGGATCATCTAGAACTTCAGGGAAAGAGATTCAATAGTTGTGAAGAAGGCTTCAGGGCACCCGAGAACATCCAGCAAGCGCCAGGACCATCTCCTGAAGTTGATTCAGCTGCTGGATTGGGGCACCAGTGCAGAGCGTGCTTGGCAATGGCAGAAGGCAGGTGTGAGTACATCTGCATGCACAGTGAGGCGAAGACATTTGGAGGATGGCCTGTGTCAAGAAGGCCAGTAAAGAAGCCACTTCTCCAAGAAAAACATCAGGGACAGACTGATATTCTGCAAAAGGTACAGGGATTTGACTGCAGAGGACTGGGGTAAAGTCGTTTTTTCTGAAGAATCCCCTTTCAGATTGTTTGGGACATCTGGAAAAACGCTTGTCCGAAGAAGGAAAGGTGAGCGCTACCATCAGTCCTGTGTCATGCCAAAAGTAAAGCATCCTGAGATGCGATTACTTGGGCGATTACTTCTCAGCCAAGGGAGTCAGAACACAGGCATGAATAAAGAATGGTGATATTAATACATCAAGTGGTTGCATATCGCCAATATGAAGCAATTACACATGACACACATTTGCAATTAAATGCAATCGCTAGTCTCATGGAATTGTAATCGCATCGCACACAGGGAAAACAGTTTATAAGCAACTCAGATTGGTTAATTTGACCAATATTTTGACTTATCTTTAACACTAGAATCAGGGTAAATATCTAAGATTCGTCATTTGAAGTCAAGGAATTATCTGTAGCAGCCACCAAGATTAACATCTTAGATTCGGTCAAGGTAAATGCTAAAGATTTGGTATGCCTGAATTCAGACACAGTCATCGTAAATGCCAGAGATTCGGTATAACTTTAAGTCAGAAAGTTATAGGCAAGCGTAATCAAGGTTAATTCCATATATTCGGTACATTTGGAAACCAGGGATTTATCAACAAGCATGATTGGTACACTGAATATCAGTCCAGAGAACATTAAGAAATATACTTTGGTACATGGACACAATAATTTAGCAAGACTAAAGCCAGATTGCTGGGTTAATATAGCGTCTGAGAGGTGCACAGCACTGGCGATGACACAACATCCATGTCTATATAGTTACCCCTCTGGGAGTGTAATGAAGAGAAGACCCCCTCTTCATTAGAATTCTATTTAGCAAAACCAGTTTCTTTGGCTTTGAAATATGATCTATACATACCTAATGTTGGCTAGGCTTCCTCCCAGTTAATTGACACATCTTAAGAAACCAAAGGCAACCTATACTGAGACAGACCAACTTCGGGGGTGAAGGGGGAAAAATACATGTTCATTGATTTACTCTAACTCACTTGTAAACAGGAATCAGAAGGGAAAACATCTGTAACCTTTTTCTGGAGACCTTTCATGGATTTCACATGGGCCCAAATGGGAAGTGGTAAATTGTGTGAACATGAGGAAATCTGAGTAATATTATACACTGTTTATTGCTAGTGTTTTAATGGTAAAACTATAAATGATAGTAGTTACATTGGGATAGCATGGAGGACTGATATATATGGAGAGATCACATTTGGTTCCCATCCCCAATGTATGGGACATTCTCTGATTACACTGTTTGAGACAGTATAGATTATCAAGACAATATGATGATGTGTTTAATGGAAACGTGCTTGGAAAAGTTAGTAACATAGGTAATTGTATGGTGTTAGTTAAGTATGGTTTTAAATGCAACATGTTAGAATGGAAATGGCAAGTGCCGTGTAATGGAAGTGTATGGTTACTCTGTGAGCTGTTTTGAATTGATTGAAAAGGCTAATGGAGATTACAAGTTATATTGTTAGTGTATTTAGAAAGTGACTTGGAGAGATTTAGAAAAACATTGTGTTGTTTACACTGTTAGTTCTTTGTATGAGATATTGTTAGAAAGTAAAATGTAAGCATAGATCATGTGGAAGAGTTTGCCATTTCTGCATATACTGTTTGTTGCATGTAGTATAATGCTGGATAAATCTATCTAAAAAAATAAAATAGATAAAGGAGTTTTGTATTAAATGCTATACAGTTTATTGCTGGATAGATCTAATGGACAACAGGGCTCCTGTGCAAGCATTGTGAGAAACATGTGAGTTAGGCTTTGTACTAAAGCCACACACTCACATGGTCTGTCCTCCATCTTGCCTTTCTCTCACACATACATTGCCTGTCCTCCATTTTGTCTACACACAGACACACACACACACACACACACACACACACACACATCCTTGTTTTTATTGCATCTTGAGGACACATGTCTGGAACATGGCATATAGGGACACCCCTTTCCTAATGCCCTGTCGGCAGAACAATCATATAGGTATGTGTAGGAGATGTTTGTCACCAGAGTTACCACATGAGATTTACATTTTGACTTTGCATAAAGTACTGACACAGACTGCAAGATGTGGAAGTTTCATGTATTTTGACCATCTGAGGACATCCACATCCCCACATACATAAACTAATAAACAATAACAATGGTGGGCACAGTTTCATGTATTTTGGCAGTCTGGCCATGGAGCTTACAGCCCTGTTCAACCACTGTGCATCATTTCAACAAGTTTGATCCCTCTTTAAGGCTTTTATGCGGTTCTTTATGTAGAATTTCACCCCGACCAGTTCCGATCTTTTAGTATAGATGATTCAGTCATGAGACACGCAACTCAGTCACGCTTTCCGGGCACTAGGCATGTCTTTATATACTTCATCAGGTGTTTTTCCACAGCCTGGACTCCTCTCTGTCCAAAGTTTTCTTCCGTACTTCTTTGAAACCTGAAAGGAAGTAGAACGCCTTGTCCTGTGTTTATTACCTCAACGTTGTGCGCTAAGTTGTCCCAATTCAAAGATGTACAAAGTGAATGCACCTTCCTTTCAAGTGCTTGGGGAATTGCATGGCCCGAGCTATTTCAGTCTGATTGCAGTAAACATGCTCCATGTGCCGGGCTATTTTTGAGAGGGGATTCTTACAGTACAGGCAGTACTGCATTTTGTTATATGCCCTGGAGCCATCACTGTTTATGGTTAGCGCTGGGCAGACACCACATCATCTCTCTGCACCTCTGTGTTTAAGACGCTGCTGCCAGCAGGTTGGGAATGGACCTGTGTAGAACACATCGCTGGGTACCTGCACTTCGCTCCATTCTCAGGCAATGGGGCATCACCGTTGGTGTCTGAACCGCTCTCCTCTAAAGCGTCAGGGGCATATTCATCTATATTGCTCTCCAGGCTATAATCTGAGTCTCCAGTGGGCTCTGTCATGCTCCACCGTCCCCACTTTACTTTCAGCAGCAGAGGGATGCGACCATTTCTTTATCCCTGTCAAGTGTAAAATGCGCAGGAACGCTGCACGTGGCACATACCTTCTTACATATGACCTCCAGCGGTGGTGTGTGCATATATACTGGTATGCATGTTTTGTCGCTATCCAATAACGATTGTCGAATCTCGATTTGTGTTTCCAATGCACAAATATTTATTCTCAAAAAGTAGCAGAATAATCCAAGCGAAATATTAATAAGTACAGTCGTTACTTATCGCAGGCGCTCTGGATCCAGTGAACAGTCATTCAGGTCTGAAGTCTGTGGTCAATGTGACTGAACACTAGATGAGAGCTACTGCTTATATGCAAACAGAAATACAGTAAAACAATGCAGATGGTGTGGCTTGCTTCTATTGGTCCAGGCTTCAGGAAGGTCCAGGGGGTTGCACATCATAGTCTAGTTCAAACTAAAGAATCCAAAGGTGGGGGTCATCTCTCCAGGGGATGTGCTCTTTTCTTAACACCAAGACTCCAATTACAACTAGTCTATTAGCATTTTATAGTCAGCATCATATTAAAGGTTTATTCCCTAACATCAATAACTAAAGTATGCAATGTGCGATCTCTTCGCCGAATGCACCGGACAGCTGCTGATGTAAAGGGGATTAATATGATTTCAGACATGACACATTTCCCTTAACCTGAACCATATGTATCACTAATATCCATATAACTTATAATATTACACATAAACCCTACTATATTTCGACATAAATAACTATGTGTTGCAACTATGATTAATGTGTACTATTTACAAATGTGTGTGTTTGTGCGAATTTATACATAAAGTGTAAAAACTGTCATTGCCACGTGTTGCGGTTGGATACGCTCTTCCACGCCGTAGTGTGCTCTACGCATAATTTCAGACAAAGATAATCAAGTTTGCTCGATATTAATTGAAATGACTTTATCCAATTTGCTGACTTTGACAGTTCCACCCTTTGATAGTGTAATAAACTATCACATAATCATCGTTTCAAGTTCAGGATTATACAACACTTCTTCACAGATAATGATCTCGGTATCGCTCACCACCCTTTCAGTCTCGTTCTCAGTGATTCCCCCAGAATACTGTTTTCCACACTTCAACACAGTAGGAACACATTTGACACATAAACCAATTGCTAAGATGACACCCAGTATAAGGAGAAGGAGCTTAGCTACACTAGTAACCATTTCCTGTACCCACTCCCCCAGACCAGAGAACCATTTCACAGGGTTCCACCACGAGAACCAACTTGCCACCTATTCCCCGACCTCATATAACAAAGAATTATGGTTCCTTCGAAATTCCCATTTCAGTTGCAGAATTTCATCCATCTTACAGTCTATAACCTCTTTGGGGTCATCTGTATTATTGGTGATGTACGTGCAACATTTGACACCAACCTGGCTGGCCAAAGTCACACAGTACCCACCAGTAATAGAGGTGAGATAATTCAGTACCAACCTATGTTGCACCTACTCCTTCTTGTACGCTTCTAGCTCCCTTCCAGTATACCTGAAAGTGTCGTCTTACATCTCGGTGATATTGTCTATCAAGTTAGCTAGGTCTTGAATATATTTAAAATTTAATGTTCCCCGAGAGGTCCTGGTGAGGTCTACAGCAACCATAACTTGAAACCCAGCGGTTTCACTTATCAATTTTGTAGCTATGGGCTCCTCACCAGGAATCATATTTCTCTTGCCACGGTGTTCATACTGTGTGTATATGTATGGTGGTGATGTAGTCTTCTGAATACCAACCATTTCTTCATGATTAATAGTCATGATTTCAGGAACCAGTTTCGCTAAGAAACACAAGCCCTTGGAACTCGGAGTCACCCAGGAATAAACTTTTCTCCCACAAACAAAGTACACATCATCAAGGAGAACATAAGGAACATTAATTATATCACATAAGGTTTTGACAAAACTACCCATGCCTAGTGCCTCCATTTGTTCGAGAAACGTGTCAGCATGGATGACATTCTTACAATTACCTATAGAGACCTTTCCAATAGATACTTTCTTATGTTTAGTTACATGCCCTAATTTGTGGTGCCAATCAACAGTCCTACTTATTGGTGACCTTGCAAGTCTCCCTCCAAAATGAGTGTGGCGAGCCATTGTCTGGTCTGATAGGTCAGCTTGCCAATTCTCCAGACGCTTTGCATGAGAGATGTTTAGGCACAGTAAAGATCTGTCTAAGGAGTATTGTCGAAGCTTCAGACTAGGGGACCTAGTGTTATTGTACCTCCCTTCTATGGGCCTCTCTCCCCTCAATTCTAGTACCTCAGAGATGTTTAGTGGGAATGGTACTAGTCCTATGTTATGCTGTCCCTGAGGCACATGTGAGCACACCCAGCACTCAGTTTGATTTAGAACCTTACCCACTAAGGAGTGATAATCTTCCAGAGGATGCCCGCCCATGTCCAGAGTACTGGTGGACTGGTATCGCTGGATGCACTTTTCTTCAACTAGGGAGTCACAGAACTTACAGATACAATACTCATCAGACAATAGCCCCTCACACTGTCTCCGAGTTCCCGAGCTAGCAGACCTTTTCATAACCCCTGGACCAAGCTTGATAATGGGCTGCTCTGGGTATTCTAATAACTCCATCTCATCGGTATCACTACCAGAACCTGCCTCTGTCCTCCATCCTCCTTCACAAAAATCGAGTGTCCTAGAAAAAGTAAAAACATGGAAAATCCTGGAACAAAAGAAAGACAAAAACTGCCACTCCATTGCAGGAAAGATAGTTCTGAGGCAACGTCTCTGGTTCAGGTGTCTTGACTGCAGTCTTTAGGTCTCCCGGAACAGGTTTACGAGTGACAGATCGGTGTCGTCGGTCTCAGTTTTATCTCGCACTTTCTCCGGGTTACTGACTTTCCTGCAGTGGTTGGAATGGACCCAAGTGTCTCTCTCTGCAACCTTCAGTGATGTGGTACTGGTCAGCAGCACTTGGTAGGGCCTTCCCAACGGTCTGTTAAACAACCTGAGCGTAAGAAATTGGGGATCATAGCATAATCCCTAGGTTCAACATCATGACAGTTCGTTTCTGGCATACCAGGTGACAGCATTTTGAGTTTTTGTTGTTGTTTTAGCTGTCTGCTCATTTTTATAAGATGTTGCATAGTCACTTCATTATTACACTTTAAGTCGTCTTGCGGACTCACGATCAAATGAGGTTGTCGGCCGAACAATGTCTCAAAGGGGACAGATTAAGAGGAGGTCTAGGAGTGGTTCGGATGCTATGGAGGACTAGTGGTAAAGCTTCAGGCCACGCCAACCCAGTTTCAGCCATTATCTTACCAAGCTTGTTCTTAATAGTACCATTTACTCTTTCCACCTTACCACTGGCTTGTGGTCGGTAAGGGGTGTGAAGTCTGCTACTGATTCCCATGAGCTTACACATATTTTGGAATATATCACCAGTAAAGTGGGTACCCCTATGATTTTCAATGATTCTAGGGATACCGAACCTACACACAAACTCTTGTACAATTTTCTTTGAAGTGAACACAGCAGTATTAGTGGCTGACGGATATGCTTCTACCCAACCGGAAAACACATCAATACATACTAACACATACTTTAGATTCCTGCAAGGTGGTAATTGGATATAGTCAATTTGTATTACCTGAAAAGGTCCGTCTGTAGGAGGGATGTGGAATGGCTCAGTTGGAATACTTTTCCCGACATTTTCCTCAAACAAGTAAGACATGATATTGCCTTCTTACCAGCCTGAGAGGAAAATCCAGGAGCACACCAGTATGCTCTCACCAGTTTGCACATACCTTCTTTACCCAGGTGAGTCAGACCGTGTGCTGCTTCAGCCAGGCTTGGATAGTATGTTCTGGGAGCTACAGGCTTACCTTGTCCATCTCTCCAGAGTCCTGAGGACTCTTGACCACATCCCTTCGCCTTCCAGACCGCCTTTTCCTGCAGGGAACACAAGTTTTGCATTTCAATTAATTTCTGCATGTCTAATGTCTGAAAAACCATCATAGTCTCGGTCGATACAGTCATAGGTTGCCCTGCTGCCCATTTAGCAGCTTCGTCCGCCCTGTTATTGCCCAATGACACCGGGTCTTCTTCAGAGGTATGGGCTTTACACTTTATGACGGCTACTGTCCTGGGTAACTGTATCGCTGTCAGAAGTCCTTTTATGTGTTGTGAGTGTGCCACTGGCGTGCCCGCTGCTGTCGTAAAGTTTCTAAGTTGTCAAAGGGCCCCAAAATCATGCACTACCCCGAAGGCGTACCTAGAGTCAGTATATATTAGCTGATTTACCTTTTGCCAACTCACAAGCTCTCCTTAATGCTACTAGTTCCGCCACCTGGGCTGAGTGAGGTGGGCCAAGGGGTTCAGCTTCTACAACATCCTGATCGTCTACAACAGCGTAACCAGTACATAGTTCTCCAGTCTCTGTCTGTCTATGACAACTCCCGTCTGTATAAATTGTAAAATCTACATTTTCTAAGGGGATGTCACGTATGTCGGGTCTTGCAGTAAAGGTCTGGTTCAGGTATTCCATACAGTCATGCGTATCAGTACTCTTGCCAAACTTATCATCACCCAGTGTCTCCTCACCTCCCACCCTTTGTGTCTCTAGAGACACATCTGGAAGGTATGTAGCTGGATTTAAGGTGCTACATCGTTTGATGGTGATGTTTGAGGGTGCCATTAGAGCTAGTTCCCACTTTTTGAATCTAGCTGAAGAAACATGTCTGGTTTGAGCTGAATTTAACAGAGCTGACACAGCATGGGGTGTATAGACACTTGAATTATGTCCAAATACTATGTCCTCGCTCTTACTTACCAGAAGAGCAGTTGCTGCTACACTTTTGAGACATGTTGGGAGTGATCTTGCCACAGTGTCCAATTGTGCACTGTAGTATGCTACCGGTCTGCTAGCGTCACCATGTTTCTGTATGAGGACACCTGCTGCACAACCATCAGCTTCTGTACAGTATAGCTCAAAAGGCTTTTCATAATCAGGTATTCCCAATGCAGGTGCTCTAGTCAGACTATCTTTAAGATCAAAGAACGCTTGTTCTGACTCTTCTGTGTGTACGACACGTTCTGGTTTCGAGGAAGAGACTAGCTCCTGCAATGGTAATGCCAGAATAGAAAAATCTGGGATCCAGGATTTACAGTATCCACACATCCCCAAGAAGGTACGAATTTGCTTCTGGCTCTGCTGCAGAGTCATGTGTTGTATGGCCTCAATTCTGTTGGTCGTCAAGTGTCTTGGCCCCTGTGTGAGACAGTGTCCTAAGTATTTGACCTTAGTCTGACATGGCTGAAACATGACATAAAAGAATCAGAGCACATATTGAATTAGAACAGACCCATTGCTAGGCTGGAAAGTTTGTAAACAGTCATGTAAGGCTTGAGAGAAAATACTGTCAATGAACCCCTGGGGAAGTCTGGTCCATGTATATTGCACCCCCCGGTAGGAGAATGCAAAAAGGTATTGGCAGTCAGGGTGAAGAGGGACTGAGAAGAAAGCGGAACATTATTATTGTTATTATTATTATTATTATCGTTTATTTGTAAGGCGCCACATGGTTTCCGCAGCGCCGTACACAGTACAAACAGTAGACCATACAGGGTAAAACAGTACAGAACATTAAACATAAAATACCAATACTTCAGAAACTCCGGGCAGGCAAATACAGTAGAGACAGAGCGGAAGAACAGGTATGGAGACAGGAGGAAAGAGGGCCCTGCTCATACTAGCTTACATCCTAAGGGAGGGTGAACAAAATCAGGCACAGAAGGGGCATAGATCAATGACAGGGAAATGACTAGCAGACGGTGGAATCTGCATGAGGATGACAGCTGGATTGGGCACTACGGGGAATTGGCTCTCAACAACTTTATTAATTCCTCTTAAGTCCTGGACTAATCTATAGCCCCTCCCCACACTCTTCTTCACAGGGAAAATGGGACTATTTGCTGTGCTGGATGTACGAATTAAAATCCCTTGTTGCAACAGCCTCTCAATAACAGGATATACCCCTAGTTCCACCTCCGGTTTTAATGGATACTGTGGGATTTTTGGAGCTATCCTACCACTTTTTAGATTTACCATCACAGGAGCTACATTTGCTATTAATCCAGTGTATTGTCCATCTCTGGTCCATAGGGAACACGGTATTTCCAGCAACATCCCCTTTACGTGAGATGGACTTTGTTCTATAACAGTAGAGTGCAACATTAACCTTCGAGGGGTGTCCAAAATATCCTGTACCTCATGCATGACCTTCTCTGGTATATCTAGGAATACACCATCTGGGTTACAGTATATGACACATCCCATTTTACATAACAAGTGTCTTCCCAGCAAATTAGTAGGAGCTGCTGCAGCCAAGAGAAACGAATGCTTGGTATGCAGGGGCCCGATAGTAACTTCTGTGGGTTTAGTTAAAGGATAATGTAATACTCTTCCCGTTACCCCCATAGCTGGAATAGTTTTACTGGTCACCTGTAGATTAAAAAGAGAGGTTATCACAGATCTGGCTGCACCTGTATCTACAAGAAAAGTTTGTTTCCTACCAGCTATGTCAACTATCATTGTTGGTTCTTCTCTCAGACTCTCAGTTAACCTCACTGGCTGTAGACTACAGGTATGAACTGACCCCTAGCGCTGACTAATGCTTTCCCGCGCAGCATTTGCTGCTATTACATGCACGGGTAGATGTGAGTCTTCTAGTCTATGTGAATTGCTCCTTGGAGGATATCTATGTGACCCTCCATTAGAATTGTATCTTCCGTTTCTACAATCTTTCCTCATATGCCCTTCTTCTTTGCAATTATAACATCTCAACATTCTAGGTTTCCTTTCATGTGGGTTATATGCTGGTGGTCGTGTATGTATTCCCTCTAACGCTTGTATACTCACCGTCATCAACCTGTCACTCTTCTCTTCCCTCTTCCTAAAAATATTTTTGTTGTGTTCCATTGCAATCTCTCTAAGAGAATCTACCATGCTACCCCTCCAACCAGGTGTTGAGGTCTGTACCCTTGTCTTTAGGTTTTCCTTTAAACCATCCATCAGTACCGTTACAGCTACTTCCCTATGATATGGATTCTCCTTTATATCTGATATCCCAGTAAACTGAGCCATTGAGGCAAGAGCTCTAGCGAAATAGTCCGCTGCAGTTTCACTATCTTTCTGCTTAATGGTGAAAATTTTACTCCAATTTACTACTACTGGAAAATAGATGGCTACATGTGAGACAATTTTTTCTATATTCTCTTAATTAACCTCATCTGTCAAGGTGTCGTCTTCTTCCAACAAACAATCTTTAATAAATTTTTGTATGTTAGTATTGGGAGGAAGACATGCCCTCAACACCACACGCTAATCCTTATTGGTTGGTTTGTGTGCATTTCTTAAGTCTTTAACAAACTTCTGACACTTAGCCAACTATTTTCTAGGATCTGGGAATTCAGTCATAATGGAACGTACGTCTGATCTAGTCCAAGGACAATGCATTGTAACATTTCTTAAAGGAACTACACCATTCTTATCCGCTTTCCCATTGGGAACTGATATTGTGCGGACAGGATATGTACCCACCGGTTCGCTATTTTCAGGATTAACTACTTCAGTATTTTGGAGATTTTCCCTCCTAGTGGTCACACTACTCTCACATATCTCAGCCATCGCCCCCTTTCCATACTTACGCTGAACCTCTAGCATATTAACAGCATGGGCAATGGCTGAAATTACAGTGGGTTCATCCTCTTCTTCAGAAACACTTGCTTTAAACTGACTTAAAACAGGATATAACTTAGCAATTTCTTTTTTCATTTTTAATAACGGCTGTACTTACACCTCCCGCCACATAGGGTGGTGGGGGCGCGCTTGCGCTGAGTTCTCCACACTTCTCAATGGCTACTTCCGTTGTGCGCGTGCTTTTCGCCAGGCCTACTTCTGCTGTGCACTCGCTTCCCTGCCACGTGTTGCCTTTCATTTGCCACAATTTCAAACAATCATTATGTTTATTTCTCACTTTCGTTGACTTAATCAACCACACTTTATCTTTTACGTTATTTAGTACCTCTGCATTAAAACTCCCTATTGTTGTGAAAGGCCTAACACAATCCTTGGTCATCTTGACCCACGTGTCACAATACGCAATTGCGTATGCACCATACTTCTTACACATGAGAAACCTTACTGAACCAATAGGCCCTTCCTTAGGCAGTACCTCAGCCATCTCTAGCGTCTGCTTAGCACCCATGCTGAACAATAGAGTTCCAGAAATATCACAATATCCTGCCACAAAATAGGGTTCCAGAAATATCACAATATCCTGCCACTACTTTCAACACTCTGCCACCCACAATCTACCGCTAGAGATATTTTACCGGCCTGTGGACGTATTTGCTACAAGCTGCGTCCAGTCGCTTCCTCTCGTCATAAACAAGGACCCCTAATACAGAAATATCAAAGCGGACTAAAGGGTTATCAGCTCCTCGATTACCCCTGACTCTCCAACAAAATCTGCTGAGTTTATTACAACTGGCAGCATCCAGTAAAGTCAATTACCAGCCTTACCAACTTAATTCCTCCCCGTGCTCCCAAGTCGCGAACACGGCTTTCCTTGCCGTGCGGTCCGATCGCAACGCTTAAAGATACTAGTTATCTGTAAACTATGCGATTACTCTTGGGTGCGCGTCGCAAAAACTTGCTTTGTTTCCGCCCCACCACCCCCCCGGTATACCTGCCTTGTATACCGTACACCAGTTGGGCACCTCCCTCGTCAGATAGCAACTGACACTCTATTCAACAATAGATCAAAACCTCAGTGTATATTAAAGTCACCAAATCACACGACATACACCTTTTCTGCGCAGAAAATCAAAGTTCCCAACAAAAGTAATAATGTTCCAGAGGTTTTAACAAGTAATTATACTATGCATGTATAACAACTATCAAAATGATTGTTTAACCACGTGGCAAATGTACTGGAAGTTCACATACGCTAGGCAGGAAGTACATATACGCTAAGCAATACAATATATTAAAACACAATATGACAATAAAAAGAAACAGTTTTCTCTTTTGTCCCTAGATTCCAGTTAGCGCACCTTCAGATTATGCAAAACGGACATTCGGTTTCACAACACAGAGTAAAAATCAGGTTTTGAACACATTGCGTTCTTACCCGTATATGACACGTCTCCACCATTTGTTGCGGAACCGAAATCCGTTGGTCTTGCGTATCACCTGGCAACGTAACCTCCGCCACGAGCCCCCAAATTGTTATGCACGTTTTGTCGCTATCCAATAACGATTGTCGAATCTCAATTTGTGTTTCCAACGCACAAATATTTATTCTCAAAAAGTAGCAGAATAATTCAAGCGAAATAATAATAAGTACAGCCGTTACTTATCGCAGGCGCTCTGGATCCAGTGAACAGTCATTCAGGTTTGAAGTCTGTGGTCAATGTGACTGAACACTAGATGAGAGCTACTGCTAATATGCAAACAGAAATACAGTAAAACAATGCAGAGGGTGTGGCTTGCTTCTATTGGTCCAGGCTTCAGGAAGGTCCAGGGGGTTGCAGATCATAGGCTAGTTCAAACTAAAGAATCCAAAGGTGGGGGTCATCTCTCCAGGGGATGTGCTCCTTTCTTCCCGCCAAGACTCCAATTAAAACTAGTCTATTAGCATTTTATAGTCAGCATCATATTAAAGGTTTATTCCCTAACATCAATAACTAAAGTATGCAATGTGCGATCTCTTCGCCGAATGCACCGGACAGCTGCTGATGTAAAGGGGATTAATATGATATCAGACATGACACATTTCCTTAACCTGAACCATATGTATCACTAATATGCATATAACTTATAATATTACACATAAACCCTACTATATTTCGACATAAATAACTATGTGTTGCAACTATGATTAATGTGTACTATTTACAAATGTGTGTGTTTGTGCGAATGTATACATAAAGTGTAAAAACTGTTATTGCCACGTGTTGCGGCTGGATACGCCCTTCCACGCCATAGCGTACTCTACGCATAATTTCAGACAAAGACAATCAAGTTTGCTCGATATTAATTGAAATGACTTTATCCAATTTGCTGACTTCGACAATACTCTCTCCTCCAAATCGGACACACGCACACTGTTGTTTCGACAAAAGTGACTCACAGGGACATGCCAGATTTTTATGTTGAGCATACCAGCAAGGTCCCTAGCATTGTTTAACCTTGGGAAGCTTCACAGGGACCTCAATTTTTGACCCTACTACAACTCAGTTTGTCCCCACAATGTTTGTGTATACAGGTCAATGTCTCCACAAGCATATGTTTGCAAGTATACACACACACACACACACACACACACACACACACACACACACACACACACACACACACCACAACCTCCTTCTTTTAAATCTTTCTTTGTCTCCTCACACACACATGGACTATCCTCCATCTTGCCTTCACACACATGCACTGTCTTATAATATAATCTGTCTTACACACACATTGTCTTACAATCTGATTGCACACACACATACACTGTCTTACAATCTGTCTTACACACACACATTGTGTTACAATCTGATTACACACATATACACATATACATATATCATGTTTGCTTAGTAACATAGATAAAAGGAACATTTACACATGTATAAGATAGCTGAAGCATGCAATGCATTGTATTTCTTGTAAAATGTATTATGCTTTTTACACTGTTATTATATGTGTAAATATCGTTATTGAAAATATCTATTGTTAATAAGAATACATATGATCTTTAATGAGACTTTTTGGAAATTCTTTCTTGATATGTGTTAGGAACCCCTCCAGCCAGTACAACAAAACCCAGAGTCTGCTCTGAAAGCCTGGTGTTCACTGGAGCCACTAGTGGTGGGGACAGACTTGACCGCAGACAACAGAGGGTCGTGAATTGTGCACCGGCTGGTGAGAACTAGGGAAAGCGGAGAGAAGTCCAGGAAAGGGTCGAGGGCCGGCAGCAGACAGCGAATCCAAATAACAGGCCGAGGTCAGAGGTCACAGGCACGGTAGCAAGGTCCAAGATACAGGCAAGAAGGGTCAGGGTCACGAGTAAACGGGCAGGGTTCAAATCCAAGCAAGGGGTCATACACGAGAGGACAATCAGAGGTTAAACACCAACGGGCTCAGAAGCAGGAAGCAGAAATGTGAGCAGAACGCTATAACCGGCAGGGAGGCTAAGCCCTCCCTGCCTTATATACTGGAGCTAACCAATCAGGGTATTTTCCCTGCAACAACACACAGGGCACTGCTAATGACATTAAAAGCCCTAATTAGCCCATAGGCTGTAGTGCGCGCGCCCGGCTGTACTGAGGCTGTACTGAGAGGCCGGGGTGCGATAACAGTAGTTTCGGCGTCCGGCTGTTGACCTGGCCGGACACCCATTGTTGATGCAGATGACTCAGTACAAAATTTTGACATCTGGGAGTAAATGTATCAAGCTGAGAGTTTTCCGGCGGGCTTGAAAAGTGGAGATGTTGCCTATAGCAACCAATCAGATTCTAGCTGTCATTTTGTAAAATGTACTAAATAAATGACAGTTAGAATCTGATTGGGTTTTCAAAAATGCTGGAAAACTCTCAGTTTGATACATTTAACCCCTGGTTTTGTCTACTGTAAAATAATTGACCAAAATTAGTGAAACCTCTGCTTTAACTCCACCTGATCCTACTATCAACTATCAACATTCAAAGAATAGTAGAGGATTTTTTTAAATTGTAAGCATGGATGTCAAAATATATGTGTATATGTATTAGCTTCCACATTGCTGCTGTTTCATCAGTATTGCACAAAGTGTTTACAATCTGCACTTTACGTCAAAGGTACCTAACTCTATTATAAGTTTTTGGGAATTGGGGCTGATTCGAAGCTCAGTGATGACCTTGCATGTTGCTGTGAGTTTCAATGGCTCTTTTTAGTGCATTGTCTGGAACAAGACCCAATATACTCATGTCAATGCAAATTTTTGGACACCTGGCGGATTTATCATCATCATCACCGTTTATTTATATAGCGCCACTGATTCCGCAGCGCTGTACAGAGAACTCATTCACATCAGTCCCTGCCCCATTGGGGCTTACAGTCTAAATTCCCCAACATGCACACAGACAGAGAGAGAGACTAGAGTCAATTTTTGATAGCAGCCAATTAACCTACTAGTATGTTTTTGGAGTGTGGGAGGAAACCGGAGCACCCGGAGGAAACCCACGGAAACACAAGGAGAACATACAAACTCCAGACAGATAAGGCCAGATAAGGCCATGGTCGGGATTTGAACTCATGACCCCAGCGCTGGAATTTAGACTGTAAGTTTCAATGGGACAGGGACTGATGTGAGTGAGTTCTCTGTACAGCGCTGCGAAATCAGTGGCGCTATATAAATAAATGGTGATGATGATGATGAACTCGCTTCAAATGACAGAACATGGATGAGGGTCCTAAATGGTTAAGGTCCCTACCTCAACTGACTGTGGCTTTACAAACACTACAAATGTCTAGACAACTGTTGTCAGGATTTGAGTAGAAATAATTCCACACATAAGAGGTGGATTTTTTGGTCTTGACAATGGCCTTCTTCTTATCACATGCAAGAACTGCTTCCACCGGTTCAGGACTTACACAAACAACATCATCCTCATCAACATCCTCATTTTCGCCCTGTCAGCTACGAAAATATCCCCCTCATCTTGTTGCAATTCCAAAGTGAAATCTGAATATACATTTTCTTCGAATGCCTTACTGTTTTCTTCCAGCTCAACTTTTACACGTAAAAGTATTTGGACACCACTTTTGGAGTCAGAATGACAAGGTCTTGCTTGGGCATGACTGACATTACAGGAAGATGCCTCAGTGACAGAGCAGAACTAGCACTCATAAAGATGAAGGCCTTATCCTTTCCTTGCCACTGCGTGTGTAGAATGGCATATTGGTAATTTAATTTTTTTCTGCAGATAGCTTTGCCTGGATTACAGGTTATTTTTTCTTTACCAAGGTAAAAGGTATTTTTTTACATTTTACATTTTTGTTTCCCTGACTTAAAAACACTATGCATTTTAACATAGGCTTTAGCAGATGATGTAGAGGGATTACTATCATCATGACTGGTGCCAGCAGCTGCTTGGTTCCCTTGGTCTTCTGTGTAGTGCTGTGAATCCATTTTGATAACACAGTAAAATGTGACTGCAGATTTAGAACAAGACTGCCAGCCCTATTATTTCTATTTCAGCAATGACAATTAGCAATAGAGCTGTCCTGTTGGTGTGTTAGCTAGATAACACAGTACAATGTGACTGCAGATTTAGAACAAGCCTACCAGCCCTATTATTTCTATTTCAGCAATGACAATTAGCAATGGTGGTGTGTTAGCTAGATAACACAGTACAATGTGACTGCAGATTTAGAACAAGACTGCCAACCCTATTATTTCTAATTCAGCAATGACAATTAGCATTGGAGAAATGGAGCTCTCCTGTTTCTGTGTTAACTATAACTCAGTAGAATGTCACTGTAGACTTTAGAGAACACTGCCACCCCTCCTCTTTCTTTTATAGCTATGACGCTGCCCAACTGCACTAAAGACTGCCAAGATCCGTGTTACCGCTTCTGTGTCTCTGTGTGAAATGCTGCTGGTTTGCCGTGGCAGTACTTATAGAATCCAAAACTTGCGAGATCAGACAATGTAACAATGACGTTATGCCTTGTTTTCAATTGCGAGGGCGTGCAAAAGTACCGAGCCGGCTCGGTACTCGGATCTGCTTAGTTTGGGTGGGCTCAGTTCTCGGAGAACCGACCCTGAGCATCTCCACCTTGAAGCTTATTAGGAGATCTCAACTTGCAAAGCAAAACTTTTTTTTTCATTTGTGCAGCATAATATGAATATCACACTATTTATGAACTCTACCTTTAGGCAATCCTAGGCGGTCACCAAGAGTGGCAATGGGTAGGGGCACCTAAAACACTCAAGGAGTAATATAATATTAAGTCTTTTTAATGTCACCGAGGTGCTCCCACATGGAGTGCAGGTTACGGACCTGGAGACAGGTGGGCAGCATGATACTGTCGGATTCAATGTCTGTGATGGGCTAGGAGAGTGAAATCAGGCTATGATGTCATATGGTACGTTTGGGAATGGTGGTCATGTGGTTATTGTTCAGGTGTTAGCTATCAGTTCTTTGAAATATAACAATAGTAGTTTCACAGTCCCCATACTGGTCATGCAATCATGTGTAACCTGTTTTGACATAACTATAATGTAGTAAAATATACCTGTATGCATTCTTTCAACTTGAGCACAATATGATTGGGAATATTGTCTGCTCCAGGCAGATTGTAGTTCAGATTGCTCTCTTGAATAGTTGCAAAGATGAGAAATAGCAAGTATATTATGTCCATATTGAAACAGGTGCAAAACTAAGCTCAGAAGAAACATTTATAAAAATTACAGCTTTGAGGCACACCTGGATAAATGTAATATAACAAGCATTTATTAAAGTATTTTATTAAAAACACAAGATTCCTGAGAGGAACGGGAATTTTATCAGAGTTGACTGAAACCACTTCAACAGTGAGATGTGTTTGATTTTATTTGAAACTGATCATGTTTTTTTTTACTGTTTTCATTTTTATATACAGTTGTGCCTTACTTTTACAGTTGTATTTCAAAGTTCGTATTATGTCAGTTGCATTTTTCAGACTGTAGCCCTTCTTGTTATTATGGGATAAATTAATTCAGATCATTTTTCAGAATAGGGCAATGGTGCATTGTATTTAGATCACAAAAAACAAGTTGCTAATTTAGAGTTTTACTATGTATCTTCCTGGCAGCTTCTGTACTGAGGGCAAATCAATTAACTAACATTAACAATGATTTCAATTAATCCTAAAAGATATAAGATGAACTATATGGAAAGTATTTATGTTGCTCTAAACACCAAGGGCTAGATCTACTAAGCTGCGGGTTTGAAAAAGTGGGGATGTTGCCTATAGCAACCAATCAGATTCTAGCTTTCTTTTATTTAGTACCTTCTACAAAATGACAGCTAGAATCTGATTGGTTGCTATAGGCAACATCCCCACTTTTGCAAACCCGCAGCTTAGTAAATCTAGCCCCAAATGTTGATGAGTCTTTTCATGACACTCACTTCCCAATATGGTATAAATAAGAATCTTTTAAATATCTTGGTGGTGAAAGCTTTGAATATCAATATAAAAATGTGTAAACTAATTAAGATCAATTTTTGATCAAGACTCATGAGGAACAGAAACAAAGAAGATCACAGAATGCACTCTCCAATTTTAAAATTCACTTTATTCACATTTCCACTTTATTTCGCTGTTTTAATAATGGCATTTTTAATAAAAGTTAAATTTTAAAGTAACAAATGGGTTTCACACTGAGCATACAGCAACTTTGAGATTTAGAGACTATTTGTGCACCATTTCAATGCCAACCCTTTTTTTATCCTTTCTTCTTAAAACTTCTGTACTGTTCTGCAGATCATAGTAATTCTGATGGCAAGGATCAGAAACAGTACAGTAGTGGTTTAAAGCGGTGCTAGTCAGTTTCCTGATGAATACAATAACTACAAGAAGGACACCAACATAAAAATCACCATGACCATTAATGTAACAGTGAATAAATATCTACATACCATTATTTAGATGAACTGCCTCTCCGGCAGCAGTTATACCCGTCAGCTGTAAATTGCGAAAAGAGAAAATCCGGCGACTGCTAATCTATTTATTTACAGTGGTCACAGTGCGATTGGTGCTTTTAAGGCAGTAATGGGTGGACCCGTCGCTAGAATACATTATAGAGGCATTGGGTCCACATAAGTCTACCCCTTAATGTACAAATATCTACCATCCAAAACCTTTGCCAATATGCTAACACAAACCTTTGGGTGAACTAACAAATAAAACAACTATATAAAAAAATAATATTTTTATAGTCACATCCTTTTCTAAATTCTTCTATTAGCTAAAAATAGATAATAATGGAAATAAATAATGCTTAGTTTTCACTTCTTAGCAAGGAGCCGGTACATGGTGCCTCTTTCTGGCAGTTATGTAACCAATATCATGAATAAGTATCAGTTAAATACAGTATATAAACAATTCCCCACCCCCTAATATCACACATATTTGTACAGTACTATTATCTCTGTAGCTTGAAGACTTGGGGCTTGCAGTAAAACCAACTGATAAAATAAAAAAAAAATTCTGTCCTTGAGATGCTCCTCTGCGCATGTCACTATTAGATTGGGAGTGGGCAGTTTCCAATTACAGTACAATATTGTACACTATTACAAAACTATAGAACATGGGCAGGAACAGATTTAAATGTCAAATTTGAAAAATTTTGGCCACTTGCCAAGCTTCTTCTGTCAATCTTTTCAGAAGATCAAATTCAGATAGAAGTGATATAGGGCAATACACTTCCAACATTTTCTGTCCATAGGTCTGAACAATCTCATCAAATTAGATTTTTTTGGATTGCAGTTAATAGATCTTATCTTTCTCTTGGGGAGTTTTAGTAACAGTTTTCTGAGTTCCATTATTACGTTCATTACTACTGACACAATATTGTTGTGAACACACTGACATATTTCTTCTGTGACATATCTACTTTTCTTGCAATATGTATGACTGAAGAGTTTATGAACGTGTGTGCACAGATTGATTTTACAATGTATTGTCTGAATATTTCTAAACCTAGACAGTTAATGGTCCTAATGGCTTGTATCGAAAACATTGTTTCATGTGCCTTTGAATTCCGCAGCGCTGTACAGAGAACTCATTCACATCAGTCCCTGCCCCATTGGAGCTTACAGTCTAAATTCCCTAACATACACACATAGACAGAGAGAGAGAGAGAGAGAGAGAGAGAGAGAGACTAGGGTCAATTTTGTTAGCAGCCAATTAACCTACTAGTATGTTTTTGGAGTGTGGGAGGAAACCGGAGCACCCGGAGGAAACCCCCGCAAACACGGCCGGGAATTGAACTCATGACCCCAGCGCTGTGAGGTAGAAGTGCTAACCACTTAGCCACCGTGCTTCCCACAGTTATTGCTTTTAAGTCAATACATCTATTGATATCACAATGTATTTCCTGGGTATTTATAAATTTATAGTTAATGGTGCTAATGATAAGTACACACCAAAAATTGTGCTTTTGAAATACACCAGTTGATATCACAATGGATTTCATATGTCTTTTAATATGTATATAGGTAATGGTATTAATGCACATGCAGAAAACAATTGTGTTTTGCTGTGGTTACTGTGAGGTAGTGAGGGAATAACGTGTAAGAATAAAGATAAATTAAGTGTAGACTTTTTGGGATTTTCTATTTTAGTCAATCTAATTTATATTTTTTCCTATTCTGTTTAAATAGCAAGTTATATTAGTTTTTATTTTGTTCCTCTGGACTTGGTACACACGGGAATAAAGGGATAGGTGCATATATTTAAAATGACTTTAAACTTCCATTTTTGTTCTGTGTCTTTTCTTAAAACTTCATGTCCCTATATGCTGATAATCTTAGCAAAGGGAAATTATCCTTTTTACATTTAAATGTTTTTACCATGCAAACATATATATTTTTTCTATACCTTAAATGAAAGGAGATTATTCCGCAGATTATCATTAATTTAAATTTTTGTAATAAGATCAGCATTGTTGGAGATTGCTAGATTCAAAACAGCATATTTTTGAGTTTGGTCTTCTACTAACTCACCCATAATCCTGTCCTGCATCAAATGAAAACGGTTTGCCATTTTGTCGTGAAAGCAGTTCTGTTCAATCGATTAATTCCATGAAAATAAAATCCTGCATGATTACAAAATTGTCCGGTGTTGCGGCTTGATCTATCTGACAGTGACTTAAAAAGCCTACAGCAGCACTGGGTACATACTGTGGCTGATTGGTTAAAATAATTATCTCTAATATTATTTAATGAATAAGTTAAATAGTTTAGTTAATTTTATTATAATTCCTAAAATGTCAAATATCGATATGTTTTATGGATAAACTCACTTTACATTTCTTAACAATTCATTTTGAGGAACACTCAAACTCATTATTTTATTACCACAAAGTCCCAGGTACCAATTAGTGAGATAATTAATTGGAAAGTACTTAAAATAAAGTCTCTCTAAAGCTGGGTACACACTACAGAATTTTCCACCAACTTTTTATGCCGATCGATTTTACATGCGATCGATGTTCCGATCGCTCCGCCCATGGACTGCATACACACTAGCCTTGTTTAGGATGATAAAGGGAAGAGCGGACGTCCCTTTAGCGACTTTTTACAGCCATGTTGTCGTGAGCAATGACTGTAATTTCGTACTCACTGTTGAGGATCGGTCGGAAGTTTATACACACTACACAACGGAAACGAGCAGTGTCGGACTGGGGCATGAAGGGCCCACCGGGGAACTGCAACGCTAGGGGCCCACCAGAGGGGGTGTGGCCAGTCATCATAGAGGCGAGACTAGACGCTAGAGGGGGAGTGGTCAGCCCACGAAGGACAGCTAGCACCATAGTGTAATATATAAAGAATGCAGTGTGTGTATAAAGAGTACACAGTCTGACCTGCCCCTTAGATTGGGCAGAACAGTCACCATAAATCGGGATTGTCCCACTAGACCAGGCTTGGCTAATCTGTGGCACTCCAGGTGTTGTGAAACTACAAGCCCCAGCATGCTTTGCCAATATATAGCAGCTTATTGCTGGAAGGGTGTGCTGAGACTTGTAGTTTCACAACACCTGGAGTGCCACAGGTTAGCCAAGCCTGCACTAGACTCAGAATATTTGACAGACTGTCCTACCTGTTCTTGTCACTTTTACCACCTGTAGCTGCTGGTTTCTTTAGTTGCTGCTTGTCTGGATCTTGGAGTGTTGAGGGCCCTATTTGGAAAAAATAATTGGTACATTTAGAAGATTCCAACCAGCCCTGGCATTAAATCAATAGGACCAACAATTAATACTTAGGCTTTCCTCCAGCCCCAACATTAAAGTTATAGTATTCCCATTTAATAAACCTATTTCCCTCCCTCCAGACAGCCCCTGCAATAAATCGTATTTATGTATAATACGTATAATAAATATACCTATTTCCCGCAACCGTCACTGCCATTAAATAATTCATATTCACATTTAATTAATAGCCCCCAAACCACCCCATCTTAAATTAAATTGTCCCACCTTCACCCTACAAAGAAAATAGCACCCATTATTTAGCTACCACCTATCACACACACATTACATTGCCACAAGCCCGCTGTGCCATCACACACACATTACTGTGCCCCTTAATCACCATGCTGGGCCTCCTTATGATCACACTGCGCCCTCCATGCTGTTTTTGTCCCCCCTTCATCACCTGTGTCATGCTGCTTTTGTTCCCCCCTTCTCCTGGCCCCCCTTAACTCTGCCTTCGTGCTTCCCCTTCACTTTGCCTTCATGCTCCCCCTTCACTCTGCCATCATGCTCCCCCTTCACTCTGCCATCATGCTCCCCCTCCACTCTGCCTTCATGCTCTGCCTTCATGCTCCCCCTTCATTCTGCCTTCATACTCTGCCATCATGCTCCCCCTTCATGCTCTGCCATCATGCTCCCCCTTCATGCTCTGCCATCATGCTCCCCCTTCACTCTGCCTTCATGCTCCCCCTCCACTCTGCCTTCATGCTCCCCCTTCATGCTCTGCCATCATGCTCCCCCTTCATGCTCTGCCATCATGCTCCCCCTTCACTCTGCTATCATGCTCCCCCTTCACTCTGCCATCATGCTCCCCCTCCACTCTTCCTTCATGCTCTGCCTTCATGCTCCCCCTTCATTCTGCCTTCATACTCTGCCATCATGCTCCCCCTTCACTCTGCCTTCATGCTCCCCCTCCACTCTGCCATCATACTCTGCCTTCATGCTCCTCCTTCATGCTCCCCCTTCATGCTCCCCTTCATGCTCCCCCTTCATGCTCTGCCATCATGCTCCCCCTTCACTCTGGCTTCATGCTCCCCCTCCACTCTGCCATCATACTCTGCCTTCATGCTCTGCCTTCATGCGCCCCCTTCATGCTCTGCCATCATGCTCCCCCTTCATGCTCTGCCATCATACTCTGTATCCATGCTCTGCCATCATGCTCTGCCATCATGCGCCCCCTTCATGCTCTGCCATCATGCTCCCCCTTCATGCTCTGCCATCATGCTCCCCCTTCATGCTCTGCCATCATGCTCCCCCTTCACTCTGCTATCATGCTCCCCCTTCACTCTGCCATCATGCTCCCCCTCCACTCTTCCTTCATGCTCTGCCTTCATGCTCCCCCTTCATTCTGCCTTCATACTCTGCCATCATGCTCCCCCTTCACTCTGCCTTCATGCTCCCCCTCCACTCTGCCATCATACTCTGCCTTCATGCTCTGCCTTCATGCGCCCCCTTCATGCTCTGCCATCATGCTCCCCCTTCATGCTCTGCCATCATACTCTGTATCCATGCTCTGCCATCATGCTCTGCCATCATGCGCCCCCTTCATGCTCTGCCATCATGCTCCCCCTTCATGCTCTGCCATCATACTCTGTATCCATGCTCTGCCATCATGCTCTGCCATCATGCTCCCCCTTCATGCTCTGCCATCATGCTCCCCCTTCATGCTCTGCCATCATGCTCCCCCTCCACTCTGCCATCATGCTCCCCTTCACACTCTGCCTTCATACTCTGCCTTCATGCTCTGCCTTCATGCTCTCTTCTTTCTTCCATTCCCTCACTTACCTTTTCTATCTGATTCTTTCTTCTCTTCTGTCTTCTGTCTTCTGTCTGCAGCGCTCCTCACTGAATGTCAGGCATGATGACGTCACGCCCAGCATTCAGTGCACACGGAGCCGGCGCCGCAGACACGCATGTTTTTTTTTGTTTTTTTTTTGTCTTCAGTTACTCGCTCCCCCACCAACAAAGAGGGGAGCGATCAGGGTCGGGGCCTACCGGGGGATAGAGCGGTCCCCCGGCAGGCCAGTCCGACCCTGGAAACGAGATTGGAACGAAAATATTAAACGGTACGACCAACCAAATGAGACGACAATCGTCCATTTGGGCAGATTTTCGACCATCTTGTCACTGCACACACTGACCCGACTTTTGAACGAGCGGTCGTATGTCGGCTGATTTAGCCGATTATTGGATGAAAACTGTGTAGTGTGTACCCAGCTTTAGACAGTACACTCCTAAATTAGAAGCCGAATTACTCCAATGTGAGCATGATATAATATAATACAGAGATAAATATATGAAAAAGGGGATATAAATACCTCTGAATATACCGTTCTGAAGAATATAGTGTCCAAATGTATATCTCACTCCACAATCATTTTTGGTTTTATTCAGCAGCTATGAAAAGTTTTAAAAAGTTTGGTTAATCATCTTAACACGTCTTCACTTTTCCCAGTAGCATCAGAAGCAATAAATAATGATTGCCAGTTCCATTCACTATTTATAATAGCCATAACCAATCTTAACTCCAGGTCTATAACCTGTGGCATGCGTCTGTGACAGTGTGGAAACGCTAACGTCAGTGACACTTTCCCATGCTGTCAGAGACGCAAGCCCCAAGTTATAAATAAACCTGCCTGCTATTACAATTTCATTTTGCTGTGGCTTGCTTCTGTATACAGAAGCAGTTGCGGAGTCTCCAGAAGAGTTTTTTTTTCTTTTAATCCATATTTTTTGGCTAACTCAATTTGGATTAAAAGCTTACAAGACTGGATTCTACAGACAATCCAACAGAGTTGGTAAGTATGAATGGGATTCATTTTATGTTTTAATAAAATTTGGTGGATTGAATGAGGGATGTCTTTTTTACATTTTGCATTGGTGCACTACAGAACATAGCGGGTCTTGGGTGTCAGGGCATGCTGGCACTTGGTTTCCCGAGTGCCGGCATGCCCTGGTAGCCATGGGTATGCTGGTGCTAGTAGTAGTACAAGCATCAGCATGCCCAGACTGTTCATGGCAGCCCAGCCTTGCAGCAACCTGTAGTTTACCTATGTGAAGTAGTGTTTCATTCATATTTTTCTTATTTTTTTAAACCATTTATTACCCCACACCCACCACCCAGTGGTGTGCAAAGAACACTTGTGCTGTCAGCTTGGGGCTTTGCACCCCTAGGGGTTTTCCAACCACCTACCCAGTTGCTTATCAGGCTACTCAGGAGTTGCACGTGTGAGGTGCTGATAAAAAGCTGATAGGCAGTTCCTCAGTCTCTCAGCAACTGAAGAACAGGTCTGATGCCTTTTTGCCTTTTGAATGACTCCATTTTGTTACCAGTAAGTGCCGTTATTTTGATGTATATGGGACACAAAGTCCTGTACTTTGAAGAGGACAGGCTATGACTTTTGTTTATATATATATATATATATATATATATATATATATATATATATACATATATATATATATATTATATATATCACAATAAATTATGTGTATTTTACCTTGTACCTAAATAAATTATTATATATATATATATATATATATATATATATATAAACAAAAACAATCATAGATCCTCTGCACTCACCAGGTACAGACCGGGGTGCAAGAGGGGGTTGCCCACATTGTGTAGTGCTTGGGAAAGACTTGCCTTTAAAAGCTGTGTGCAGGTAAGCCTTAGCCCAGATAAAATAGCATAGCATTTGAATTTGATTGTGTTAGGACTGACCAGAATGGGAAGACTTTGGCGTTAGTTGGTCAGCTTAACATATATATATATATATATATATATATATATATATATATATATATTAGTTTGAGGGGAAAATTATAATCATATGTTGCTAATCAAAGGTAAGGTATGGTACACTACTTTACTAAGTCATCAGGATGAAGTGTAGCTATTTTAAACAAACAAAATGACTTCCATCAAAGATTCTTGTATCTGTTGCCACCTCTCACTGTGTGGTTAATATGTTCTACACACATTATCTTAAGGGAACATGGGTTACTATTATAGTGTTAACAAAATGTCTAGGCACATTATGGTCTTCAGTTTGTTTATTATGTTCTCCTATTTTCTAAAGCCTCTATCAATTAGTATGAAGGTCTCAAGGGCTTCTATCAACAATGGTGATGGATGATATCTCTTTTTAACATCTAATAGCATCTTATTGGCTTGCTCAATATAATAATTTTCCTGTGAACAATTCCTCTCAATTCTTATAAACTGCCCCTTGGGGCTATGGTTTAATCAAAATTTATAGTGCTGACTGGAAAAATGAACATAAATATTTATATTTACTAATTTACAATTTATCTTTTTTTATCTCATCCTTATTTACAGAGAGACTGCTATTCAGAAAGTCAATTGTTGAAGAAAACGGATGTTAAGTTCAAATTCGTATTATGGTGTTTAACACATTTTTCAATATATGATGAATCCCCTTCCCAAATTAAAAGTCACAAATGTATCTGCCTTAAATACCAGGTGTGCCCCAAAAATTCCAATCCTAAATGCATTGCTGTTAAAATGTACCCAAGTATAAGTTGACAAAGCTTGGGGCGAATCCGATACCCATGGCCATGCCTGTGGTTTGCAAATACATTTTTGGGGGGGAACAAAATCAAAATAATTGTGAGATGAAATAAAATAAATTAATTGTAAACTCAAATCACATTAACTATCTGAAATGATAAATTCCTTACTCAAATATTTCTGGGCTAATGAGATACATCCAAGATGTGTGATTTGTATTCAGTGCCTGCATGCTGCATGTAACCCAGTAAATAGAAATATGAAGGATGTTATTCCTGATGAAATATGAGATGGTCACAAAACAAAAATAAATAAATGGTATTCCCTATTGGAAATACCTAAGTTAACAAACAAAACATATTATACTTTATTATTATTTATGATTAGGAACATCATTGGTATCATGCAGGTGGAAGATTGACTCCTTTAGAAGATGGTGTTAGTCAGGACTTGGCCTTTCCAAAATGATAGCTGTAAATCTGGAATCAGTTTGGGAACTCCAGTAATGGAAAGATTGAAAGATGGGAGGCAAAAGTCAAGAGTGCATGTGAAGAATTTTATCCCATGCCAAAAGGGAATCAGTTATACTAGTCGGGACAGTGGCTATTAAAGGCTTATGTTTCAACTCAATCCATAAAAGATCTTCCAGAGGAAAAGGCAGGGAGAGGAATCTCTCAATGGACATCCATGACTTAGATAAAGCAGGGGTCATCCAATCTCCAAGCTGGTCCATTAAGTTTGCAATTTGGTAAAACTCAAATTTGGGTACTGCAAGGCCCCCTTTCAATTTAGATCGAGCTATTTTACCTTTGACAGCCTTGGGTGTTTACCCCTCCAGATAAAAGCAAGGGACACTTTGTAGAATTTGTCAAGGATGCGACGCAGTACCAAACAAGGGATAGAACGAAACAGATATAGAATTTTAGACAATAACGTTATTTTCACTGCCGCTATACGACCCAACAATAAGACCTCATAATTAGCCTACATTTTTGTCAAAGAGGTGAGAAAATAGGAAAGAATAATTACAATTTATTGTACCAGAGGTAGTACTACATATTAGTAACCCAAGTAATTCAAAGACTGAGGTTGCCAGTTATACTCAAATTGAGTCTTGAGAATATGCTGGGAAGCTTATTGGGTAGCTATGGCAAGAATTTCGTATTTAGATGTAATAAGTTTATACAGCGATGCCTCAGCATATGTCTGGCAAACAATTTAAAGCGCCAGTAACAAGGTCTGACAATGTAATTTTTAAACAAATTTTTCTCAAATTTTGTAGCATCTCACTATGTGATTAAGAAGAATGGAATTTTAATTGGCATAATAATAAAGTATAGGACCTTGATTTTGTGACTGGTATTAAATATATAGGGGACACCTTACATGAGGTAACTGTAAATTAGAAAGATTAGCAAGGTTTAGATTTGTACAAAGCAATGCACAATAAATTGACATTTTCTAATCAAATTAACTCAAACTTTTGCACCTAACCAGTGTTTGTTAATCTTTGTGTGGTTCTATTTATACACTTGCCTTTTATCTTTAAAAATATAATATGAGAACACATTAATGTGTTTGTAACCTATCTGCTTTTTAGCCTACAGTAACACAGAAAGCCTGCCCTGAAAAGTGTAATATCATTGTGCCATACTGGAAATGGATCTGGAAAAATATGATGCACATATTAAACAGACCTATTACAGGGGCGCACGCAGGGGGGGTTCCTGAGTCTCCAGAAACCCCCCCCCTCCGCGGATCGGTCGGGCAAAATGCATGTTTTGAAACATGCCAAATATTTTTTCTCTTACAGCACCGCCGCAACGCTTCTGTCACAGCGCCGTGGCTGCTGTATAACTCCTGTTCAGCGAGAAAGAGCTGCTGCTCATGCGCAAGTGCAGCAGCTCCTCTCTTGATTACCCGGCATTACTGGCTGGCTTCCCTGGGGCACGGTAGGGCTATTTCTAGTGTCACTGCAAATATTAAATAATAAAAGAGCTGCAGATACTGGCCACAATGAATCTGTTTTTTTATTAATGGACCAAAGACTCCATTTCTGGGGAGCCTGCAGGGTATGCAGAGGTGTGTTATTGTATATAAATATTGTATTATAGGATTAAAAAAGAAGAGGATTCCTCTACTTTTTTAATCCTATAATACAATATTTATATATAATTACACAGCTCTGCATACCCTGCATGCTCCCCAGAAATGGAGTCTCTGGTCCATTAATAAAGAAAACTATATCAGATTGATTGTGGCCAGTATCTGATTTCACCCTGTAACCCAATAACAAATCTATATAAATATATATATATATATATATATATATATATATATATATATATAGTCCGAACTTGTGTAATGTTTTTTTATTTGTTTTTTTGTGGGTTTTTTTCATGTACATTTGCAATGTTAGTTTTAATGTGTGTTATCAATGCTATTTTGATGTGCGGTGTCAGTGTTAGTTTTAATGTGGAGTATCATTGCTAGTTTTAATGTGTGTTATCAATGCTATTTTGATGTGCGGTATCATTGCTAATGTAAAATGCTAATATAATATATAATACTTGTTATTTACAGTAAAAAAGTTTATGTTGACATCTTATTGTGGCGCTTTATTTTTTAAGTTGTAATGGTGTTCAGAATTCAACTATTTGGAAACCCCCCCTTAAAAATCCTACGTTTGCCCCTGTATTAGCAGCTCCTCAAATGTGGTTTTATTGCTTTACTACAGAGTGCCTCAAGCACCTGTGCTCATCAAATTCAGTGCACCCAGACCAGACACAGAGGAGCCCAGTCTGGAAATGAGTTGCCTATACTGACCATGTGGGCCACCTTATGAGCCGAACTGTATTATTTCACCATGCTCAATAACTATCTTGTATCCACTGTACCTTACAGCTTGTGCATGCTCTAACCTGGGTGTACAAGATCATAGGGAAACCCCAATTATTTTCTAACTGCCTTGAACACTATGCACTAAAAGAGTAAAATGTCCTTTCTAGGCCATAGAACATGGATGGTGATATGTGCACCAATGTTTTGCAGCCCATAACAATGAATCACAATCTTTGATTTTTATACTGCTGTGTGGAAAGCAAACATTATGCTGTTATGGTTTACAGCACATTTAAGCCCACTGCACTGTGTTAGTAAATAAGCCCCATTAATCACAATTTGCATAATCATCTTTAAGAAAGAAGCAGGTCGCCAAAAAGGGCCTCATGAGTTGACAGATCGCTCTGCAGATGCGGGCTGGGAGAGGAGTGGCCGGGGGCACACAGGCGGCCGCATCTTATGAAAAGGGATGCGGTCGTGTCATTGATGACGCGGCCGCATCTCCTGTCATGTGATGCGGCCGCCTGTGCACTGACGTGGCCGCATCTGATGTCATCAGATGCGGCCGAGGGTCGGCCTACCCCCCGGCCCTCATAGCAGCCTGACTAAGCGGCCCGGGGGGCCGATGCCCCCCTGCCCCCCGGGCCAGCCCGCCACTGTCGCTCTGAGAGCCATGGTTCAAGCTGACAATTATGGCTGTGGGTTAGCTCATGAAGTACTTCAGCGAATTGGGTGGGTAAAGTGCTTTTTAAAGGCAGAGCCAGATAGCGGTAATTCCTTTTAATTGCAGAGATATCTGTGTGTCTAAATCACTACAATGGGTGGAGCTACATGCATGCAGCAGAAAGTTAAAGGGTATTGTGTAACATGCATTTTATGCACCTTCCTGGGCAGTAAACAACATAAGTTGATAAATGGGCTTCCACCTGATAGATAAACAGGTTGATAATGGTAGGCATGTTCTGACTCAAGGGCGCAAGCCGAGATGACTTTGAGTACTCACTTCCTAAATGTAGAAAAGTGGTGGGCCTGACGTTCCAGATGGTTATGTTATGGCTATAACATACAGCTCTGAATAATCACTTTACTGTCTAAAACCTGTTGTCATTGTTTTTTGTTGGTGGGGAATTATTGATTCTTGAATACCTAGGAAATGGGTCTCTATTTGGGTACATGCATTATGTTTACAAGTACTTATTTGTTGTACTAAAATCTGTAAATACTTATACTTCTCCTAATATATCTGTATCAGTAGGCCGTCATATGGCATTGCTGGCCTACTGATACATTTCAAGTCCTGAATGATGAAGTTATTGATCATTAATCAACCATCTTTTTGACTTATTTAAAGACGAATACAGTCTTTACATTGCTTTCTGTGTATTAAGTCCTGTCCAGTAAATACATTCCCGTTCCAGTGCTATTTTGTCTTGTTCTAGCGTGATGCATCTTGTTACCCAGTTTTTTATTTTTAATGAGTGTGTTGGAGCTTTAACCTTGTTGTATACATAGTTGCTGATATCCCTGGCTGATGAATGACCAGTTTTACATTGTGCTGCAGAATTGCACCCTATCTCAATTGGTTCAGCATACTGTTTAACAGACTAGCAGTGAACATGACATCCATTGTAACAGATGTAGACCAAGTTCTATTACAAGTAACAGGTTGATCCAGGAATATACATATGGCATGATGTTCTTGCCATTGGCATGGTGTTCCACCTCTAAAAGTAAAGCAAAGTAATAGCATGCAGAACTTTATAATTAATACATAACTGGGGACATGCTCCAACTTATGTGCCTGGAGGAAAATAGGTCCATTTGGGCATTAAAAAATTGTGCAGCCCTTCCACATGTTTTTGTGATTTGTGAATAACTCTCTATGACAGCAGCTATGGTAATAATGGATAGAATATCTTATGCCCATATGTTTTGCTGAATAGCTGTATGGGATACAGTGAAAATAAAGTGTTGTAAAGAACATTTCCCTTTCAGTATATTACCTTTATTTTATTTTAAGTTTTACCTTTGCAAACATGTTTTGCACCATGTATTTTATTGCTGACTTGATAGCAGTTTCCCTCTCATGACTTAACTTATTCTATGCTCACACAGCAAGTTACAGAAAAAAAGTACTACGGCTACATTATGTATGTTCATTCTTATTTCTTTTACATTATAAATACTATGTAGACAGGCTAGTATTCCATGCAATGTAAAATCATAATAAACCAAAGTGACATTCCCTAACTTATGTAGATAATAATTTAAGTACATCTAGAGAGAATAGTGAGCCATGTATTAATATTAGTGAAAGAAGTTTGTTATAATCCTTGTAATGGCTTATTTTCATAAATCATAAAGGAGAAATAAGGTTCTATATGTATGTACTTCTGGTAGATAAGAGATATCCATTGTGCCGAGACAATGGTTCTAGCTAATTGACCCTGAGTGCACTGATGCTATAGAATGAGAACAACTAACAGAGTATATTGACAAGTAGGTGACAAAAGACCAGAGATAACATTTGCATGAGAACGATTAACATAAAAAACATTTGCTGCCATTGAATGGATAAAGTCTGAGATATTTGTTGATTGATGATAAGGACCGAAGAGTAAAGAAAAGAAAATGTGTTGCTTTGTTTTTCTGATACTAATTAAACTTTTTTTCCCCTCAGACAAAGTACAGCGAGCAAGGTATATATTTATTAACTGTGGGATTGCAGGAGTGTCAGCAGTCGCGGCGGCCACGGGCACCGCCGCAACTCTTACCTTCCTCTTGCAGGCGTCCCGGCTGTCGCTATGGCGACCGGGACGTCACTTCTGGAAACCACCCGACCGTTGCCAAGGCAACGGTCGGACGCCAGCAGTAGTAGCGCTGCGTCCCGGCAGCTGGGGACAGCCGGGCGCATGCGCAGGAGCACTCACAAGCCTGTGGGCTAATTAGTTGTGGCTATCAGAACCTGCTCATGTGATATCAGAGCTAAGCTCTGATTGGCTGTTACTGGTATTTAAGGCAGTGAGGTCTGCAGCCTCACTGCCGGTTATAGCGTTCTGTCCTCAGTTCTGCTGCCTGCTTGTGCTAGCCATTTCTTGGTTCCTGCTACCTTGGATTTGACTACCCGTGTTTTGACCCCTGCTTGTTATTGGACCTGTGACCCTTCTCTTCTGACCTTGACCTTTTGCCTGGAATTCTGATTTTGCTTCTCTGCCTGTGAGTTTGACCCTTCGCTTGCCCTTGGATATTGCATCTGTGCCTGTGACCTTTTGACCTAGGATTCTTCTTATACTACTGTCCACCAATCACTCCCCTTCTGGGAACTCCTTAAGTCAGTATACGTTACTCGACCCTCGGTCGGCCCGCAGCCCAGTCTGTCCCCACCACTAGGGGCTCCAGCGAACACCTGGCCTTCAGAGTAGTTTCCGAGTTTCACTGTGCTGACTTGGGAGTTCCTAACAAGGAGAAATACACATTTTTCCCTTAAAGGCAGAAGTTAACATTGGGTGATTCTAACATTCTTTCTTCTAGTTGTGGTGGCTCATAATAACTTATTTGGTCAAGGTTTATTATGTAAAATGAAGTGTGTAATATACTGTGTTTCTGATGGTGTTTTTAAGGTATTCCAGGAAAAAACGCATGGAAGGTACAGAATATGCTTCACAAGGGTTAATTCTGCACTTCACTGTTACAGCTACAAGTCCATCAAAGGTTGTAGAAATATTGCTGTCAGAGATTCTGGGTTCCTTATGAACTAACGATGGACAGAATACTGGATTGGATGGGTAATTTAACTCCCTGTTAGGTTTAAAAAGAATGGGGGAGTGGTCATAGATTAGTTAAGATTTAAGGGGATTAATGAAATAGTTCAGAGCTAATTCCCTGTAGTGCCCAATCCAACTGTCATCTTTCTGTAAATCTCCTTTTCTGCTTTCCTGCTTTTCTGCAGATCATTTCATTATTATTATGCTTTGCTGTTTTTTCTTCTTCGTTCTTACACTTCTGTCAGTATCTCATTCTTTTCTTATAAAGAGGTACAAAATACATAGACAATGTCCCAAAGGGTTATAGGCAACCTCAGTATCTGGACACAACCTGGCATGACTGTTCTCAATTTTTCCAACCAAATAAGGGCTGCAGTATGAAAAATAGTATAGCTGTGTCCTTGTTGTTTATATCATCAGTGTTTGAAACAAAATACTTGTTCCTTCATTTATAAATAGCAGGACATGGGGTTGCAAAAGGATAGATTGCAGCCATGTCAGACAAAGGTTCAATACTTGAGATACTGTCTCATTCAAGGGGCTAAGACATTTTTTACAATAGACAGAGTTAAGGGTGCACACACTGCACTGACATAGCCACAAAGGTAGCTAAAGGTTGTATTTCTATGCTTACAGAAGCTGTTGATTTTCAAGCAGGAATTTTGTTATGGAAACATGAGTCAAATGTTTATACATCACATGTGGTATCTGCCCTCCCAAGTCCTGCCTAAATTACATATGTTTCCTGAGCAAGGTGTACAAAGTGCGCCTCTAGATGCACAAAGGGTGAAAGGAATGGTCATTCTAGCTGAAGGTGATTTGGCAGACATACAGATACGCATGAGTGTGTGGAACATTTGAATCAGACTTTTGTCACAAGACCTGACGTACGTTACACCCCCTTAGAAAATGTTAAATTTTTATGTTTGATATTTGTCATAGACAAACAGATATACTGGATATTGTTATATATGACGATGGTGCTATAAAAACTGACCCCTTGGCCCACATCACTTAGCCAAGTAGCTGAATTTTAAATACGTTTCTAGCGGGTGACAGAGGAACTTTTATGACAATAGCAGGACAGAAGCAACGCACTCACATTACATAAAAGACTTGTGACAGCGAAACAGTTACCAAATTAAGTAGCTGTTAGTTAATGTAAAGCCTACACACATGACTAGGATCCAATATCACTTGACTATAGCAGGGTGGATGAAGCTGGCAAGTGGGCAGCAGATTTATCTATGACAACTGACAAACTAATGTTTTTTGACATGATAAAAACACAAGAATTAATTAAAATGCAAGATTTGTGTTCCCTACAGGAAAAGGCAGTATGACACGCGAAGGGATGTGGTAAGGAGTCCACTGAGATGGACAAGATGGATGAGATAGGCCCGTGGCTCCCAGAGTGAATCTTCCAGGCCTAGCTGAGGCAGCACATGGTCTGACTCATCTGGGTAAAGAAGGTATGTGCAAGCTGGTAAGAGCATACTGGTGTGTACCAGACTTTTCTCTCAAACTAGTAGGAAGGCAATGTCCTGTTTTACTTGATTAAGTTAAAATGTTGGAAACACTATACCAATAGAGACATCCCATACCCCTCCTACAGATGGACTTTTTCCGAGATAAAACATATCAACATCATCCAATTGCCACCTTGCAGGATTCTTAAGTATATACTGGTGTACTGATGCAATTTCAATCCGGGTAAAGGTTTATTCAAATGTTTCTAATATTGCTGCCTCATACTTAGGATTTTTGTTAGTAGATATGGTATCCCTAGAGTTATAGAAAGTGACAAGCCAGTAGGAAAATAGAGTAAATAGTACAATCTAGAACAAATTGAATAGTAGAGTGATAGTTGAAACTAGATTGGAGTGGACGGAAGCTTTTGGCATTAGTCCTCCCCACTATTAGGACCACTGCCAAACCGCCTCTTAACCTGTCACCTTTTGAAATACTTTTGACAAGCAACCTCACTTGATGGTACATTCCTAAGATGAGTTTAAACGTAAAGATGAAGAGACTGTTGAAAATATTATAAAGAGTAGCAAAAAGTGAGACAGCAACAATGGATGTTCGAAACACTGTCTCCTGATGTGATATACACTAACTGTTATGATGGTGGACTGGGAAAGTATGTTATGGACTGTAATTTCCTATGCTCAAGTTGTTTAACAGACAGGTGAGAAGACCCGTACCATGTGTCGATGACCAGCACTACATCTCTGGAAGTAGCAGAAAGAAACACTTGGACCCATTCTATCCACTGCAGAGGAGTCAACAACCTGGAGAAGGTTCACATTATAGCCAAGGATGACACTCGTGAATTTGTGTCGGGAGACCTAAAATTGCAGTTAATAACATCTTAGCCAAGGACTTTGCAAAGACTGTTAGCAAATCATGAAGCAGTGTTTTCTCTGTTTATCCCTTTCCAGTGTTTCTCTCATCCTTATTCTTTTTCCAGGACATTCAGTTCTTTCAGTGGTGATCAGGTGATGGAGACTGGTTCAGGTAGTGATACTGAGGATGTGAGGATGAAAGCCAAATTGTTAACACAATCGGTCCAACCAATTACACTATTCAATTCGGGGATAAAATAAATGTCTGCTAACCTTGGAGCCCGGAAACAGTGTGAGGGGCTATTATCTGAAGAATATTGTGTCTGAAAGTACTGTGATGCCATAGTTAAAGAAAGGTACATCCAGCGATGCCAGGCATCCATGAGAATGCCCTAAAAATCTAGCATCCAACTTTGAGCGTCAAGAATAGGCGCTAACCTTAAATATAGGTATTAACAAAATAAACTATCCGTAATCCTGGTAAGCAACTTAGGTAAGGATATATGATGCTGCTTCAATCTAGAAGTTGTCTGTGTATCAACTTCAAAGTATACAAACACAAGAAAAAAGGAGACGCAAAGAATCGCAAAACAAATCCTTATCTGAGATAAAATATATCACCATTGCATTGAATCATTATATAAAGACAATTTTTTATTTAAATCATAAAAATGCACAAAAAATGCACAATAGGTTAAAATCAATAAATAAAAATAAAAATAAGGATTACAAATGTAGCCCATATATCTAATGATCCAAACTTGTTTTAGCACCAATAGCTTATACATCTCCTATAGTGCACATATAGGGATAAAAAGGTGAAGAAATTGTTATCCGTAAAAGTTAATTTTGTGCTTTAAATCGGGCTTGTTATTAAGATAATCAAGAGACCATTCCACAGTTTCCAAAATATGATCTATCATTTAAGTTCCATACAGCGATAGCACAGTCTCCTTAAGACCGCAATGTTGATTAGCTGTCACGATCACTCATATCATACCAAAGTCTAAAGTAACATCACTCGGGATTATTCTCTTATTACAACTTAAAAAAACATTGTTATAGTAATAACTCCAAAGAAAATAAAAAATGCACAGTTTTTATTTTTATTTTCTCTGTAGCTATTAATATAACAATGTTTTTTAAGTTGTAAAAGAATTACTGTTTTTGAGTAAGAATGACTGTTTTGCGTAAGATTGATTTATTATATGATAGACTCTCCCATTAGATGGAACTTCTTGTCTGCAGATTATTAAATATGTTGGAATAATGTGAATACATCTGCTATTGTATCTCTGGTTGATTGTTTGTAAAGAAGAATTAACAAATGATTTTAGTCAAAAAATCTCTGTTAACTTACCTAAGAGCCATGTGGCTCAATAGGATAGCTAATTGCTTTAAATTTTGTAGGTCACGAGTTCATGTCCCGTAGCTAATTCACAGTTTTTATTTTCTCTGGAGTTATTATTATAGCAATGTTTTTTTATGTTGTAATAAGAGAATGACTGTTTTGAGTAAGATTGATTTATTATACAAATTGTTAGCATGAGAATGAGCTAAGAAGATTGTGTTTTATATATATAAAACCATTTAAGAAAGTTATTTGTTTTAGATACCATCTGGTTAATATTTTTATGGTTTTACATTTATTGATCTATTTATATATGTATAGCCAAATTTATTGAAGTTTTCTTATTATTTTATTATTTTATTGATATAATTTGTTAAGCAGATCAAATATGTAAATATCACCGTAGTATTAACAAGGATAAATGGGTTAATTATCAGATGTGTCAGGTGTGATAAATATATGGTTTTGATTAGGAACTGACTGGCTTTGCACAGAAGGAGTTTAAATAGCAGACTCATAACACAAGCAACTATCTCTGAAGAAACCACAGAACACCAGTGGAGAAATGCTTCAGTTTTGTTACAATATATCTGTGATCAAAGGACCTGAATCGGATTGTGCTTACTGAAAAGATTAATTAAAAAGAGATCTATATTTCCACTAGGACTACACCTACAATTTCTATTTATTTACGTCAAGACGTGATAGGGGTATGGTCACTATGGTGAACAAGGGAGTTTCATTTTGGATGATAGACTCGTTATGCAGTTCTAGGAGGCGGAGTCACAAACCCCCAGCTGGGCTTCATGAGTCATATGCATATACATAATCCCGAGTGATGTTACTTTGGACTTTAATATAATATGAGTGATCGTGGCAGCTAATCAACATTGCAGTCTTAAGGAGGCTGTGCTATCGCTGTATGGAACTTTGATAGGGTCATATTTTTATCTTGATTATCTTAACAACAAGCCCGGTTTATAGCACAAAATAACTTTTATGGATAACAATTTCTTCCCTTTTTTTTCCCTATATGTGCACTATAGGAGATGTATAAGCTATTCTTAATATAACAAGTCCGGATCATTAGATATATGGGCCACATTTTGTAACCCTTATTTTTTATTTTAATTAAATTTATTTTTTGTTATTGATTTTAACCTATTGTGCATTTTTTGTGTATTTTTATGATCTAAATAAAAAATTGTCTTTACATAATGATTCAATGCTACGGTGATATATTTTATCTCAGATGAGGATTTGTTTGGCACTTCTTTGCTTCTCCTTTTATCCATGAGAATGATTATCATTCTTTGGTGGGTAAGGTTTTAGACCAAACTGAATGCTGGGCATGCTCTCACGTGCCCCAGAGACCAAATTATGTAGCACTAGTTATCTTTCCACTAAATATTTTTGAGGTACTCAAATTATGGGGTGGGAGGCCAGTAGAGGGAAGGTATAATACAACTAGGCCCCTTAGTTTGAAGTTTCCCAATACTCGGTAGACTGATCAATGTTTCAAATACAAAGAAACTTGAGTATTGGGAGGCTGAACAGAATGAACAGACAATAGCCCGCCCCACAAGTGTTGATGAAAAACCCATCGATAGAGTTAATTTAACTAAACAGGTTGATTGATATCATAAATGTGATTATGTTAACATACATAAGATGGTGTTATTTGTGAAAATTTATTGTGTAAATGTCATACAAGCACAGACATGCCGTGGGCCGATGGACATGCTTGGCATGAGGAACTTTACTAGAATATTATATGTGGATGTACAATATTTTACAATATTTTACTGTATCTTGTTTCCTGCCAGATAATTAATTACATAGGTGGGTGAAGGGCATACAAAAGGTTAACTCTGAGGTATATGTTCCGTAGAAAAAAAAATGGTTTCTAGAATTGTGACTCTCTTTTATGGTAACCTGACTGATGTTCACAGACAGTGTGGTGGTACTAAGGGGGACATACATTACAGAGAATGAAGTGTACTACTGAGATCCTGCAACAACAACAAATAAATCTTCATAGGGTGAGTGTGTTAGGTATACTCTCAAAGGATGGCCTGTGAACGTCAAATAATTGGATGAAGTCATTCTAAATTAACAAATACAAATTGTAATAGTTTTCCGTGCGATAGTGATTAGTACGCTACGTCATAACAGGGTTAATAACGCAATCACACGGCAAAACAACACACACACTTACATTTACACTTACATTTCTAAATAGTACACATTTAATAAAATTCCAACTCACGTCAATTTATTAGTAAAACTTAAAGGTTATTCATGCAAAGATACATTTACATTACAGGTATTTATGGTTCAAGTCCTAAGAAATGTATGGTGTTTGGTCTTATATCATTCCTCATTTCACATTCGAAATGAATTATGAACTGCATTGTACTGGACTGGACTGACTTGACTCCTGACTTGACTCCTGGACCAATGAAGAAAGACCTAAGTTTATCTTTGTGTACATTGTGACATCATTAGCGTTTTTTTGTTAGCTGAAACTATATTTCCCTGGGCCAGTATTAAATCTCACTCTTCCTTGACTGCAGTCTACAAGACTGAATCTGGACTTTTATGCATCAGCATGGTTTGCTGTAATCCTGCTATCTTTTGCTAATAAATCTCTTTGTGAATTAGAACCACATTAATTGCATCAGACAATATTTATCGGTAGCGACAACACATTACAAGAAGCATACATATAAAAGCAGGGACAGAACACATCATAACTGGACCCTCTAGCAAAATTTGAGGGAGGGCTGCTTCTCTGCTCTCAGAAGAGCTGAGCCTCTTCTCATCATGGGGGGGATCCGGAAATATTCAACTTTATCCATGTTTGCCAACAAAACTTTGTACATTTCAATCAGTGGCATTTGGACTTAAGGGTTTCTAGTCCCACCACATCCACATTAAACAGCATAATGGACTGACTAGCTATAGACAGTGTAGGACTGGTCCTGGCGGGGCCATCGTACCACTGTACTATGGCCCCACCCCCTTTCGGTAGGGGACGGGGCCAAAATGTGATCACCAGGGCCCCCACAGAGAGGTAAGTGTAGCAAAGCCTGTGTTGCTGGTAAAGCAGAGGAGCTTCCTACTCAGGCAGGAACTTCTCACTGTTTCCATCAAATCCCCCTGTGCTATGCTCTGATTAGCTGACACAATCACTCAGCCAAGCTTGTGTGTCTGTATGTATGAGGGAGAATATGTGTCAGTGTGTATGATAAATGTATTAGTGTGTATGCCTGTGTGTATGAGAAATGTGTGTATGAGTGAGGGGGGTGACTCAGTGTGTATGATAAATATATTAGTGTGTGTGTGTTTCTGTGTGTATGAGAAATGAATGTGTGTGTGCATGAGAAATTAATTTGTATGTGTGTCTGTTATGGTAGTGTGTGTGTTATGTGTGTGTGGGCAATGGGGCTTGTGGCAATGTAATTTGGGTGAGGACAGGGGGGGGGCTTGTTATAAGTGAAATAGGGGTGAGGGCAGGGGGGTTTGTTATAAGTGAAATTGGGGGTGAGGGCAGGGGGACTTGTGGTAATATAATGTGGGTGTGAGGTAGGTGGGTATGAGGTAGGCTAATGTGTACAATTTTATTTGTGGGGTGATGGTGGGCCAATTTAATTTAATAGTGGGGCCTATTAATTTAAGATGAGGTGGCGGGACCTTTAATGCTGGGGTGGTTTGGGGCTATTAATTGAAAATGGGGTTAAGTTTGGACAGGCTATTTATTAAATGTTAATGTGAATTATTTAATGGCAGGGATGGTTGAGGGAAATGGTTATATTTATTAAACTTAAATGCTATTTATTGCTAGGCCTGTTTGGAGGTAGGGAAATAGGATTATTTATTAAATGCGGATACTATTAATTTAATGTTGGGGCTGGTTGGAGGGAAATAGATCTATTTATCAAAAGTAAATACTATTATTTTAATGTTGGGGCTGGAGGGAGGCCTAATTATTAAAAATGTGTACTATTGATTTAACGCTGGGACTGGTTGGAGTTTTCTAAATGTCATGTACCCATTTTTTTTTCCAAATAGAACTCCCAAAATTGCAGGATCCAGAAAAGCAGCAACTAAGCTAAAGACACCAGCAGCCACAGGTAAGAAAAGCGACCAGAAAAGAACACACATACTCACTTACATACAGTAGGCGCACACACATACTGGGCCCCAACTAACATGTATTTGGCCAGTCTACATGATGCCACTTTCCAGCTTTTTTTCCAGGGCCACTTTTAGTTCCCAATCTGTGCCTGCCCTTTTCTATGTAGGTGGGACCCACCCAAGTCCAAAATTTGCAAAGCGCAACTCACCTGCACCTTTAAGAGTCGTACACGTAATGGCGTTGCGATGCTGGCAGCGTACAGGAGCTGTGAGGACCCTGCCCAGCCGACCACAGAGGAGATGAAGCAGAGATAAGTCACATGTAATTTATTTTATTGTAATTTTTTTTTTGCTTTTTATTTCAAATTTGACAATGTTCACTTTTTACCTGGGGGGCAGCCTGTTCTTGGCATAATATGAATTGGAGGCAGTACTCTGTAGCATAATATTGTTTGGGGGCCTCATTTGTGACATAATATGATTTGGAGACATTACTGTGTGGCATAATATGATTTGTGGCATAAATTGAACTAGGGCACTACTGTATGGCATAATATGATTTTGGGGCATTACTGTGTAGCATAATATGATTTGGGGGCATTACTGTGTGATATAAAATGATTTGTGGCATAAATTGAACAATGTGGCATAAATTGAACTTGGGCACTACTGTGTGGCATAATATGAACGTTCATTTGTTGGTTCCATTATTATTAATAATATATATAATATAAAATGTCTCTATCTAAATGCACAATTGGCACACCTGGGCTTGACTAGATTTTAGCCAACCCCTGATCTGCAGCAAAGGTAATTCCCATGGAGCCAAGGGGTTGGGTGTGGCACTGTATATTCTCACTAAGGGTAGTACTAATAGTATGAGGATACACAGGTTAATTGTAACTCTTCTGAGACAAGGTGCCCCTCTGCTTGTATATGTGTTTTGTGTGTGTTTTCAATTTTTGTCTGTCTTTGAAGCATTATTTTTTCATATTTGTCTGTTTCATTATAATATCTACATACCTTCAACTACGTATTTAGTGCTTTTAGCGCACTGTCCCGCTGTTCTGAAACTCAGGATTCTTTTCTGCCTCCCAGGAGATATGTCACACTTCTTTGAGTGGGCAGTTTACACTTCTGTCTATGGTATACGCAACAATGCAAGTTTTTTGCTGTAGTGGAGTGGCCTAGTGCTTTTCACACTCACAGACACCCTTTAAACGTGAGAGCTATTGATTTAACATTGTGACTGGTTTGGGAAGGGGGCTATAGTGTGCCCTCATTGGTAGGCTTTCCATATTTAATGTACATATCCCTTTTTCAAAACAGGACCCCAACATTCCAGGGTCCAGACAGCAACTGAGCTTAAGACATCAGCAGTAGCAGGTAGTGAACGATGCAATAGCAGGTAGGAGTGCATGACAGTCTGCCAATTTTTCTGATTCTAGTGGGGCAAGACTTTGTCCCATTCCAAGGTGTGGGGCCTAGACTATGCACTCTTTATATACACTGCATTCTTTATATACTACACTATGCCACTAGCCATGCCGTTCATGGGCTGATCTCTCCCCCTCTAGGGTCTGGTCTCACATCTATGGTGGCTGGCCACACCCCCTCTGGTGGGCCCCTACCGTTGCAGTCCCTCTGTGGGCCCTTCATGCCCCAGTCCGACACTGTCTATAGACTATATATTCTGTAAAATGCAAATTTACATACACACTGTGGAATGTAATTTTGCAGAATGGTGAAGCAAAAGTAGAAATTGTATCGTCTACACTGCGCACCACTGTAAAACATCTGGTTCTGCTGTGAAACTTTATACATGTAAAATGTCTTTGAAATATTGCTCATGTGTTAAAACACACAAATAATAGTTTTGTAGTTAAGTGACAAGGATTTCTAAGGAGATAATAGTATTTTGATTAAGAAGAAAAACTATGCATTAGGTTCAATTTCTACTGTATTTGCATTAAGAACAATTCCAGCATGTAGAAAGTGACAGAGCAATGATAATATGGCACACAAGTACCTTAGCGTAGGAAAGGTTAATTTATAGTCACCTGGTGAATAGACCTACACAACAATGTATCAAATTGCAATAGCCTGTCCTAAACCAATGTCTCCATTGACTTTTTCTTATTTTCTAAGTTTCTCCTTTATTACTGTAAAACTACAGTTATCTATTACTGCTGTTTCTTGGGTCCCTTGAGGATCTAGTCAATATATTTGGTAATGACTTTTAGAAAGGAAAGGCAAACAAAGACTTTCTACTGTTTTGATAAATGCACATATGAACTCTCATTTGGATTTGGCTTGAAGAACTATACTGTAGTTGCAATAAAAATACATTTCCTGGGAAAAAATATCCCAAAGACGATGCACAGAACATGCTGGATTTTCAAGGAAGAACTTCAACTCAGGCCATTATTTAACCATCTTCTTCATTAAATCACATTTTATATGTGTTTGTGGGATGTGTGTATCTAATGTATATGTCAATGGCCTGTTAGAAAACATTGTTAACTGAAGCTCACCCATGTCAGGTTATCTTTTCATCTTCCTGCAGTTGGCTTGTTTGAGACTTGTTACTATGATTTGCTCTAGTGCTGAGTGGTGTAGTGACTTATCAGAGTGCAGTTTGTATTTTTTTTATGGAGTGTGTCATGGGATTTGACATGGTTAAGGTTTGTGCTAGCTCTTTATTTGGTCTCTATTGGTGTGTATGTGGCCTGTGGAGGTGGTGTAATACCGATCATATTGTGGCACTATACTGCATATACAAAATACTAAGGGATAAAGGTTTTTTCCACCTAAACATTTTCTACCCACCTATCTTATTTGCTGTTGCTATCCAGTACTGACTACTGCCACTGCCAGCTATGCACTGCTCTCTGGCCCTGACCACATGCTACTAAATATATAGCCTTAACATAGTTCCTTTGTTTTGGTTTCAATGTGCTCCCATATCATTTATAGTAGAGATGTTCACTGACCCCGTGTTCTGGTTTCAGTTTTGGTTTTGGATCTGGATTAACTTCGTGTTTAGGTTTTGGATCCCTATTTTTTTTGCTAAAATCACATCATTTTTTTTTTCCTCTACATTATTATTAACCTTAATAACACTAATTTAAAGTCAAATGCAGTGAATTTTGACCACCTCACAGGTTACAATATCATTTCAATACACTTTCAAACAAAGACTGCAGCAGTTCTTGCCAGTGATAAGAACAAGACCTGGGCATAAGACCAAAAAATCCACCTCTTCTTATATGTGGAATTATTTTTACACAAATCCTGACAACAGTTGTCTAGTCATTTGTAGCATTGTAAAGCCACAGTCAGTAGAGGTGGGGACCTTAACCATCTAGGCACCTCATTCATGTTACGCCATTTGAGGCGAATTCATGGAAAGCTTTTGTGAAAATCAGAAACATGCTAAAAAATAACAGCAAGCAGTCCAGCACCAGCTACCTCCCTTCTCTCAGCTAGATCCCGACACCTGCAATCTACACCCCCAACACCTTCCTCCTCAATATCCTCACTAGTGATCGGAGTTAGTCCTGCATCCAAGTTTCTTCAAGAACACCCTCTTCACTTTATTGGGGTGTGTAGCTGCTACTGACCCTCACACAGAAATGGATGTCGCTGAATGACCCTTCCAAAATTGACAAGTAATGAAAAACAGGAAAGATTAGCATATACAGTCAAGTCCATAAATATTGGGACATCGAAACAATTCTCATATTTTGGGCTCTATACACCACCACAATGGATTTGAAATGAAACTAAAAAGATATGCTTTAACTGCAGACACATATAGGCACATATAGAAACCATTGTAATTCCTACACTGTTCACCTGATTTGGATGTAAATACCCTCAAATTAAAGCTGAAAATCTGCAGTTAAAGCACATCTTGTTAGTTTCATTTCAAATCCATTGTTGTGATGTATAGAGCGTTGAAAAATAGAAAAGATTTGAATATAGTAATTTATAGCCTTCTTTGGGGCTTTAAAACTACTGCTGAATCTCATGCAAACACCCAGTTTTTTTCAAAATTATTTCAGTTGTCACTACCCCACGCAAGATTATTTTCACTACTATTTTAAAAGAAAGAAATTTGTGGGTCTGAGTTATTAAGGAGAACAAAACATAAAAAAGGAGTAAATTTGCACCTTGGCCAAACCATGTTACATTGGAGGGGAAGGTAAATATAAAATGTGGGGACAGATTTGTAATTGGGATAGGACATGTCCTAGATTAACTTTAAATTTCATTGTTAAATGAAACTATCAGGTATTTGTGCACTACATGAAAAAACAGCCAGTATTTAACTTATGTGCAAGATAATAAACTAATTTGCACTCCTTGAATTGTAACGTGGTATGTGCAGGAGTAAACTTACTCCATTTTTTGTTTGCTTTACTTTCCTAAATGACTCAGGCCCTGTATGTTTTTTGGATTATTCTGATTACAGCCAGACAGCAAAAGCACACTGTTTTTCTCCAAGAAATAAATATACCAGCTGGTTCAGAATGATATTTATATCACTCAGGCTGCAATACTGTCTAAAACCATTATATGTATGCAATGCAGTGCATTAAAAACAACCAGTAGCCACTAGTCTGTATAAATTAAGATTGAAATTAAAAGCAATTGATAAGCAAACAATTCTAGCTGACTAAATCTCTACAGAACTGCTTTACCATAGTGACACCATTCTATTGCTTTCTATGTCCCTGGTTCACCCTGAATGCTATTTTCTGAGCAGAGCAGCTAACCTCCTCCTTACACGCTGTCTGTTCTAAAATGGCACTTAAAAAAATGAGGAAGGACTTTATATAGAGAAGATGGCGATCCAAAACTCGATCCGCATTTGGCAGGAGAAATCCAATCATGATTTGGTTTTAGTTGGATCCCCAAAGTCGGATCTTGTTAGATTTCACAAAATCCAAACCGCTCATCTCTAATTCATAGTTCAAGTGCAAAAACATACTGGTAAGATAATGTTAGTAGTAATGTTAGTGTGTGTTTGTGCTGTAAAGAAAAGCTTCACTGTGATAATGACTAGTGTGCTGCATAATATGCTGGCACTATGTAAGTAAAGTTAAATATTATTATTATTATTATTATTATTTAGAGATGAGCGGGCTCGGATATCTGAAATCCGAGCCCACCCGAACGTTGCAGATCCGAGCCGGATCCGAGACAGATCCGGGTATTCCCGCCAATTGCAAAACTGAAACCAAGGCTCTGAGTCATAATCCCGCTGTCGGATCTCGCAATACTCGGATCCTATAAATTCCCCGCTAGTCGCCGCCATCTTCACTCGGGCATTGATCAGGGTAGAGGGAGGTTGTGTTAGGTGGTCCTCTGTCCTGCTATATCTCGTGCTGTGCTGTTCAGTTCTGTGCTGTGCTGTGCTGTGTTCTGCTCAGTCCAGTGGTGCTGTGTCCTGTGCTCTGTCCTTCTGAGTTCAGTGGTGCTGCTGGGTCCTGTGCTGTGTCCCGTTCAGTCCAGTGGTGCTGTGTCCTGTGCTCTGTGCTTCTAAGGGCATTGTTATTTCCCCATTATTCCCAAATTATAAAAAATTTCAAAAAAGTTATAAAAAAAATTACAAAAAAAGTAATTATATAAAAAAAAAAATATCCCAGAACAATTCTGCAGTATAAGTCCATTGGTACTGCTATATTACAAAGTTCACTGATTCTGCAGTATAAGTCCAGTGGTAGTGCTATATTAGAAAGTTCACTGATTCAGCAGTATAAGTCCAGTGGTACTGATATATTACAAAGTTCACTGATTCAGCAGTATAAGTGAAGTGGTACTGATATATTACAAAGTTCACTGATTCAGCAATATAAGTCCAGTGGTACTGCTATTACAAAGTTCACTGATTCAGCACTATAAGTCCAGTGGTACTGATATATTACAAAGTTCACTGATTCAGCAGTATAAGTCCAGTGGTACTGATATATTACAAAGGTCACTGATTCAGCAGTATAAGTCCAGTAGTACTGCTATTACAAAGTTCACTGATTCAGCAGTATAAGTCCAGTGGTACTGATATATTACAAAGTTCACTGATTCAGCAGTATAAGTCCAGTGGTACTGCTATTACAAAGTTCACTGATTCAGCAGTATAAGTCCAGTGGTAGTGCTATATTACAAAGTTCACTGATTCAGCAGTATAAGTCCAGTAGTACTGCTATTACAAAGTTCACTGATTCAGCAGTATAAGTCCAGTGGTACTGATATATTACAAAATTCACTGATTCAGCCGTATAAGTCCAGTGGTACTGCTATTACAAAGTTCACTGATTCAGCAGTATAAGTCCAGTGGTACTGATATATTACAAAGTTCACTGATTCAGCAGTATAAGTCCAGTGGTACTGATATATTACAAAATTCACTGATTCAGCCGTATAAGTCCAGTGGTACTGATATATTACAAAGTTCACTGATTCAGCAGTATAAGTCCAGTGGTACTGATATATTACAAAGTTCACTGATTCAGCAGTATAAGTCCAGTGGTACTGCTATTACAAAGTTCACTGATTCAGCACTATAAGTCCAGTGGTACTGATATATTACAAAGTTCACTGATTCAGCAGTATAAGTCCAGTGGTACTGATATATTACAAAGGTCACTGATTCAGCAGTATAAGTCCAGTAGTACTGCTATTACAAAGTTCACTGATTCAGCAGTATAAGTCCAGTGGTACTGATATATTACAAAGTTCACTGATTCAGCAGTATAAGTCCAGTGGTACTGCTATTACAAAGTTCACTGATTCAGCAGTATAAGTCCAGTGGTAGTGCTATATTACAAAGTTCACTGATTCAGCAGTATAAGTCCAGTGGTACTGATATATTACAAAGTTCACTGATTCAGCAGTATAAGTCCAGTGGTACTGATATATTACAAAGTTCACTGATTCAGCAGTATAAGTCCAGTGGTACTGATATATTACAAAGTTCACTGATTCAGCAGTATAAGTCCAGTGGTACTGATATATTACAAACTTCACTGATTCAGCAGTATAAGTCCAGTGCTACTGCTATTACAAAGTTCACTGATTCAGCAGTATAAGTCCAGTGGTACTGATTTATTACAAAGTTCACTGATTCAGCAGTATAAGTCCAGTGGTACTGATATATTACAAAGTTCACTGATTCAGCAGTATAAGTCCAGTGGTACTGATATATTACAAAGTTCACTGATTCAGCAGTATAAGTCCAGTGGTACTGATATATTACAAAGTTCACTGATTCAGCAGTATAAGTCCAGTGGTACTGCTATTACAAAGTTCACTGATTCACCAGTATAAGTCAAGTGGTACTGATATATTACAAAGTTCACTGATTCAGCAGTATAAGTCCAGTGGTACTGATATATTACAAAGTTCACTGATTCAGCAGTATAAGTCCAGTGGTACTCTCCTGTGCCGCATATAATTTTTAAAGGCTTTGCCGAGTGTGTGTGGCTTAGGGGTATGCTCTCTTGTGCTACATATAATGGAAAACAAAAATTTGGAGGATAAAGTAGGGAAAGATTAAGACCCACTTCCTCCTAATGCTGAAGCTGCTGCCACTAGTCATGACATAGACGATGAAATGCCATCAACGTCGTCTGGCAAGCCCGATGCCCAATCTCCTAGTACAGGGCATGTAAAATCCAAAAAGCCCAAGTTCTCAAAAAGTAGCAAAAAGAGAAACTTAAAATCATCTGAGGAGAAACGTAAAGTTGGCAATATGCCATTTACGACACGTAGTGGCAAGGAACGGCTTAGGCCCTGGCCCGTGTTCCTGACTAGTGGTCCAGCTTCACCCAAGGATCTAAGCCCTCCTCCTCCCCCCCCTACAAAAAATTTAAGAGAGTTATGCTTTCAGCAACAACAACAAAACAGCAAAGAACTCTGCCTTCTAAACCGATGACATCACAAATCCCCAAGGCGAGTCCAAGGGTGTTGGTGGTTGTGAAGCCTGACCTTCCCATCACTGTACGGGAAGAGGTGACTCCATTCAGCATTTGCAGCACGCCCTCTGCATATGCTGGAAGGATCACCCACAGTCCAGTTACAGATTTGGCTAATGAAGGTGTGAATGTTGTACACCAGGAGGAGGATATTGATGTAGCTGGCGCTGAGGAGGATGTTGATGATTATGATGCAGACAGATACCAAATTGCCATTCTCAATTTCTATTTATATTCTAGATTATATAACGGCTGAATAGTTTTCTATTTTACTCCTAGTGGAGAGGGGATCTGATGCAGACAGATACCAAACTGCATTTGTCCATTTCTTTGTATATTTGAATTTCTAGTTCTACAGTCTATGCAGGCTGCTTTTTTTATATTCAACTACAAGTGTAGGGCGGGGGGGGGGGGGGGTGCATAGATAGCCACCAAAGTAACGTGGTCCATTTAATTTCACTTTCTAGCTCCACAGTCTGTGCAGCCTGCTTTTTTTATCTTCAAAGTATTTACAAGCCTTGCAATCTAAATTAACTAGAGGTAGCTACGTGCTAGAACTCCACCCTCTATATGCTGCAGAGGATGGAGGAGCATCAAAAGGCCATTCAAGCCTACACAACCACCTACGATATAGGAAAAGGAGTGGGGATGCGCCTGAGTCAAGCGCACTGGAGAATGATTTCCGTGTTGTGCAAGGTTCTGCAGCCATTTGAACTTGCCACATGAGAAGTCAGTTCCGACACTGCCAGCTTGAGTCAGGTGATTCCCCTGATCAGGCTTTTGCAGAAGCAGCTAGAGAAAGTGAGGGAAGAGCTGGTACACCATTGCGATTCCACCAAGCATGTAGCTCTTGTGGATGAAGCCCTTCGTACGCTTTGCCAGGATCCGAGGGTGGTCAGTCTTTTAAAGTCAGAGGAATACATTCTGCCCACCGTTCTCGATCCTCGGTTTAAAGCGTATGTTGTGTCTCTATTTCCGGCGAAGACAAGTCTACAGCGGTGCAAAGACCTGCTGGTCAGGAGATTGTCCTCTGAAGAGGACCGTGACATGCCAACAGCTCCACCTTCATTTTCATCACTGTTTGTGCAGTTCCAAAAAAGAGGAACTGCCATTTCTATTGCTACCTTCTTTCTTTCTGTATTTCCTGTGTCCTGTGGTCTGTTCTGCTAAGGGCATTGGTATTTCCAAGTTATCCAAAAATTTAAAAAAAAAAAATTTATTTTTATAAAATAAAATTATAAAAAATTAATTTAAAAAAAATAAATAAAAAATTTCCCAAAATTAATTGGAAAAAAATATTACAAAATTTTAAAAAATCTAGCTTGTACTGCTATTTAAAAGTCTAACTACGATCATTCACTGTTGCTGTACCCAAAAATAATAGGTACTGCTATTAAAGTACAGTCCAGTGGTACTCTCCTGTGCCGCAGATAATTTGTAAAAGCTTTGCCGAGTGTGTGTAGTTATGTATCACAGGTTTTAATAATCTCTCTGTGGCTCACCCCACTTAGACTCTCCTGGGGATTCAAATAACTGCCATTTCTATTACTACCTTCTTTCTTTCTCTATTTAAAAGAAACTAAATAACTGCCATTTATAGTACTACCTTCTTTCTTTCTATATTTAAAAAAAAAAAAAAACTGCCATTTATAGTACTACCTGCTTTCTTTCTATATTTAAAACAAAAAAACCTGTCATTTCTATTACTACGTTAATTGTTTGTGCAGTCACAAAAAAGAGGAACTGCGCCCTTAACTGCTATGTTGGTTTTAGAAGTCCATCCGGTGTCCACCATCTGTTCCCTGGAATTCAGACCAGTTGAGTTTTTTTTTTATTATATTGTGGCCTCGGTATCAAATTGGGTACCGGGGCCACTCCACTACGCAGTCCAGATATTTGTTTGGTGGAATTCAGACCAGTTGAGGTTTTTTTTTATTATATTGTGGGGACCACTCCGTCCAATACGCAGTCCAGATACTTGTTTGGTGGAATTCAGACCAGTTGAGGTTTTTTTTATTATATTGTGAGGACCACTCCACTACGCAGTCCAGATACTTTTTTGGTGGAATTCAGACCAGTTGAGGGTTTTTTTCATTATATTGTGGGGACCACTCCACTACGCAGTCCAGATACTTGTTTGGTGGAATTGAGACCAGTTGAGGTTTTTTTTTATTATATTTTGGCCCTGGTATCAAATTGGGTACCGGGGCCACTCCACTACGCAGTCCAGATACTTGTTTGGTGGAATTCAGACCAGTTGAGGGTTTTTTTATTATATTGTGGCCCCGGTATCAAATTGGGTACCGGGGCCACTCCACTACGCAGTCCAGATACTTGTTTGGTGGAATTCAGACCAGTTGAGGATTTTTTTATTATATTGTGGGGACCACTCCACTACGCAGTCCAGATACTTGTTTGGTGGAATTCAGACCAGTTGAGGTTTTTTTTATTATATTATGGGGACCACTCCACTATGCAGTCCAGATACTTTTTTGGTAAAATTCAGACCAGATGAGTTTTTTTTTTATTATATTGTGGCCCTGGTATCAAATTGGGTACCGGGGCCACTCCACTACGAAGTCCAGATACTTGTTTGGTGTAATTCAGACCAGTTGAGTTTTTTTTTATTATATTGTGGCCCCGGTATCAAATTGGGTACCGGGGCCACTCCACTACGCAGTCCATATACTTTTTTAGTGGAATTCAGACCAGTTGAGGTTTTTTTTATTATATTGTGGGGACCACTCCACTACGCAGTCCAGATACTTTTTTGGTAAAATTCAGACCAGTTGAGGGTTTCTTTATTATATTCTGGCCCCGGTATCAAATTGGGTACCGGGGCCACTCCACTACACAGTCCAGATACTTGTTTGGTGGAATTCAGACCAGTTGAGGGTTTTTTTCATTATATTGTGGAGACCACTCCACTACGCAGTCCAGATACTTGTTTGGTGGAATTGAGACCAGTTGAGGTTTTTTTTTATTATATTGTGGCCCCGGTATCAAATTGGGTACCGGGTCCACTCCACTACGCAGTCCAGATACTTGTTTGGTGGAATTCAGACCAGTTGAGGGTTTTTTTATTATATTGTGGGGACCACTCCACTACGCAGTCCAGATACTTGTTTGGTGGAATTCAGACCAGTTGAGGGTTTTTTTCATTATATTGTGGGGACCACTCCACTACGCAGTCCAGATACTTGTTTGGTGGAATTGAGACCAGTTGAGGTTTTTTTTTATTATATTGTGGCCCCGGTATCAAATTGGGTACCGGGTCCACTCCACTACGCAGTCCAGATACTTGTTTGGTGGAATTCAGACCAGTTGAGGTTTTTTTTATTATATTGTGGGGACCACTCCACTACGCAGTCCAGATACTTTTTTGGTAAAATTCAGATCAGTTGAGGGTTTTTTTATTATATTGTGGGGACCACTCCACTACGCAGTCCAGATACTTGTTTGGTGGAATTGAGACCAGTTGAGGTTTTTTTTTATTATATTGTGGCCCCGGTATCAAATTGGGTACCGGGGTCACTCCACTACGCAGTCCAGATACTTGTTTGGTGGAATTCAGACCAGTTGAGGGTTTTTTTATTATATTGTGGGGACCACTCCACTACGCAGTCCAGATACTTTTTTGGTAAAATTCAGACCAGTTGAGGTTTTTTTTATTATATTGTGGGGACCACTCCACTACGCAGTCCAGATACTTTTTTGGTGGAATTCAGACCAGTTAAGGTTTTTTTTATTATATTGTGGGGACCACTCCACTACGCAATCCAGATACTTTTTTGGTAAAATTCAGACCAGATGAGGGTTTTTTTATTATATTGTGGCCCCGGTATCAAATTGGGTACCGGGGCCACTCCACTACGCAGTCCAGATACTTGTTTGGTGGAATTCAGACCAGTTGAGGGTTTTTTTATTATAGTATGGGGACCACTCCACTACGCAGTCCAGATACTTTTTTGGTGGAATTCAGACCATTTGAGGGTTTTTTTATTATATTGTGGCCCCGGTATCAAATTGGGTATCAGGGCCACTCCACTATGCAGTCCAGATACTTTTTTGGTGGAATTCAGACCAGTTGAGGTTTTTTTTATTATATTGTGGGGACCACTCCACTACGCAGTCCAGATACTTTTTTGGTAAAATTCAGACCAGTTGAGGGTTTCTTTATTATATTCTGGCCCCGGTATCAAATTGGGTACCGGGGCCACTCCACTACACAGTCCAGATACTTGTTTGGTGGAATTCAGACCAGTTGAGGGTTTTTTTCATTATATTGTGGGGACCACTCCACTACGCAGTCCAGATACTTGTTTGGTGGAATTGAGACCAGTTGAGGTTTTTTTTCTTATATTGTGGCCCCGGTATCAAATTGGGTACCGGGTCCACTCCACTACGCAGTCCAGATACTTGTTTGGTGGAATTCAGACCAGTTGAGGTTTTTTTTATTATATTGTGGGGACCACTCCACTACGCAGTCCAGATACTTTTTTGGTAAAATTCAGATCAGTTGAGGGTTTTTTTATTATATTGTGGGGACCACTCCACTACGCAGTCCAGATACTTGTTTGGTGGAATTGAGACCAGTTGAGGTTTTTTTTTATTATATTGTGGCCCCGGTATCAAATTGGGTACCGGGTCCACTCCACTACGCAGTCCAGATACTTGTTTGGTGGAATTCAGACCAGTTGAGGGTTTTTTTATTATATTGTGGGGACCACTCCACTACGCAGTCCAGATACTTGTTTGGTGGAATTCAGACCAGTTGAGGGTTTTTTTCATTATATTGTGGGGACCACTCCACTACGCAGTCCAGATACTTGTTTGGTGGAATTGAGACCAGTTGAGGTTTTTTTTTATTATATTGTGGCCCCGGTATCAAATTGGGTACCGGGTCCACTCCACTACGCAGTCCAGATACTTGTTTGGTGGAATTCAGACCAGTTGAGGTTTTTTTTATTATATTGTGGGGACCACTCCACTACGCAGTCCAGATACTTTTTTGGTAAAATTCAGATCAGTTGAGGGTTTTTTTATTATATTGTGGGGACCACTCCACTACGCAGTCCAGATACTTGTTTGGTGGAATTGAGACCAGTTGAGGTTTTTTTTTATTATATTGTGGCCCCGGTATCAAATTGGGTACCGGGGTCACTCCACTATGCAGTCCAGATACTTGTTTGGTGGAATTCAGACCAGTTGAGGGTTTTTTTATTATATTGTGGGGACCACTCCACTACGCAGTCCAGATACTTTTTTGGTAAAATTCAGACCAGTTGAGGTTTTTTTTATTATATTGTGGGGACCACTCCACTACGCAGTCCAGATACTTTTTTGGTGGAATTCAGACCAGTTAAGGTTTTTTTTATTATATTGTGGGGACCACTCCACTACGCAATCCAGATACTTTTTTGGTAAAATTCAGACCAGATGAGGGTTTTTTTATTATATTGTGGCCCCGGTATCAAATTGGGTACCGGGGCCACTCCACTACGCAGTCCAGATACTTGTTTGGTGGAATTCAGACCAGTTGAGGGTTTTTTTTATTATAGTATGGGGACCACTCCACTACGCAGTCCAGATACTTTTTTGGTGGAATTCAGACCATTTGAGGGTTTTTTTATTATATTGTGGCCCCGGTATCAAATTGGGTATCAGGGCCACTCCACTATGCAGTCCAGATACTTTTTTGGTGGAATTCAGACCAGTTGAGGTTTTTTTTATTATATTGTGGGGACCACTCCACTACGCAGTCCAGATACTTTTTTGGTAAAATTCAGACCAGTTGAGGGTTTCTTTATTATATTCTGGCCCCGGTATCAAATTGGGTACCGGGGCCACTCCACTACACAGTCCAGATACTTGTTTGGTGGAATTCAGACCAGTTGAGGGTTTTTTTCATTATATTGTGGGGACCACTCCACTACGCAGTCCAGATACTTGTTTGGTGGAATTGAGACCAGTTGAGGTTTTTTTTTATTATATTGTGGCCCCGGTATCAAATTGGGTACCGGGGCCACTCCACTACGCAGTCCAGATACTTGTTTGGTGGAATTCAGACCAGTGGAGGGTTTTTTTATTATATTGTGGGGACCACTCCACTACGCAGTCCAGATACTTTTTTGGTAAAATTCAGACCAGTTGAGTTTTTTTTTATTATATTGTGGGTACCACTCCACTACGCAGTCCAGATACTTTTTTGGTGGAATTCAGACCAGTTGAGGTTTTTTTTTATTATATTGTGGGGACCACTCCACTACGCAATCCAGATACTTTTTTGGTAAAATTCAGACCAGATGAGTTTTTTTTTATTATATTGTGGCCCCGGTATCAAATTGGGTACCGGGGCCACTCCACTACGCAGTCCAGATACTTGTTTGGTGGAATTCAGACCAGTTGAGGGTTTTTTTATTATAGTGTGGGGACCACTCCACTACGCAGTCCAGATACTTTTTTGGTGGAATTCAGACCAGTTGAGGGTTTTTTTATTATATTGTGGCCCCGGTATCAAATTGGGTATCAGGGCCACTCCACTATGCAGTCCAGATACTTTTTTGGTGGAATTCAGACCAGTTGAGGTTTTTTTTATTATATTGTGGGGACCACTCCACTACGCAGTTCAGATACTTTTTTGGTAAAATTCAGACCAGTTGAGGGTTTTTTTATTATATTGTGGCCCCGGTATCAAATTGGGTACCGGGGCCACTCCACTACGCAGTCCAGATACTTGTTTGGTGGAATTCAGACCAGTTGAGGGTTTTTTTATTATATTGTGGGGACCACTCCACTACGCAGTCCAGATACTTGTTTGGTGGAATTCAGACCAGTTGAGGGTTTTTTTATTATATTGTGGGGACCACTCCACTACGCAGTCCAGATACTTTTTTGGTAAAATTCAGACCAGTTGAGGTTTTTTTTATTATATTGTGGCCCCGGTATCAAATTGGGTACCGGGGCCACTCCACTACGCAGTCCAGATACTTGTTTGGTGGAATTCAGACCAGTTGAGGTTTTTTTTATTATATTGTGGGGACCACTCCACTACGCAGTCCAGATACTTGTTTGGTGGAATTCAGACCAGTTGAGGGTTTTTTTATTATATTGTGGGGACCACTCCACTACGCAGTCCAGATACTTTTTTGGTAAAATTCAGACCAGTTGAGGTTTTTTTTATTATATTGTGGCCCCGGTATCAAATTGGGTACCGGGGCCACTCCACTACGCAGTCCAGATACTTTTTTGGTGGAATTCAGACCAGTTGAGGTTTTTTTTATTATATTGTGGGGACCACTCCACTACGCAGTCCAGATACTTGTTTGGTGGAATTCAGACCAGTTGAGGTTTTTTTTATTATATTGTGGGGACCACTCCACTACGCAATCCAGATACTTTTTTGGTGGAATTCAGACCAGTTGAGGTTTTTTTTATTATATTGTGGGGACCACTCCACTACGCAGTCCAGATACTTTTTTGGTAAAATTCAGACCAGTTGAGGGTTTCTTTATTATATTCTGGCCCCGGTATCAAATTGGGTACCGGGGCCACTCCACTACACAGTCCAGATACTTGTTTGGTGGAATTCAGACCAGTTGAGGGTTTTTTTCATTATATTGTGGGGACCACTCCACTACGCAGTCCAGATACTTGTTTGGTGGAATTGAGACCAGTTGAGGTTTTTTTTTATTATATTGTGGCCCCGGTATCAAATTGGGTACCGGGGCCACTCCACTACGCAGTCCAGATACTTGTTTGGTGGAATTCAGAGCAGTGGAGGTTTTTTTTATTATATTGTGGGGACCACTCCACTACGCAGTCCAGATACTTTTTTGGTAAAATTCAGACCAGTTGAGGTTTTTTTTATTATATTGTGGGTACCACTCCACTACGCAGTCCAGATACTTTTTTGGTGGAATTCAGACCAGTTGAGGTTTTTTTTATTATATTGTGGGGACCACTCCACTACGCAATCCAGATACTTTTTTGGTAAAATTCAGACCAGATGAGTTTTTTTTTATTATATTGTGGCCCCGGTATCAAATTGGGTACCGGGGCTACTCCACTACGCAGTCCAGATACTTGTTTGGTGGAATTCAGACCAGTTGAGGGTTTTTTTTATTATAGTGT